>NW_026067975.1:1890361-2196884 GCF_014885135.2 Alexandromys fortis | reverse complement strand
AAAAAAAAAAAAAAAAAAAAAAAAAAAAAAAAAGAAAGAAAGAAACTTTTATTGACTGGATATGGTAAACCCCACCTTTAATTCTAGAATTTGGGAGGTAAAGGCGGGCAATCTCTGTGAGCTTAAGGTCAGACTGCTTTACATAGTAAATCCAGGCCAGCTAGGGCTATATAGTGTGACCTGTCTTAAAATTAATTAATTAAAATGAATGTAAAAACAAAAGCAACAACAAGTAGCTTTTTTCCTGGAGGCGTGCTTTCTTCCACCTTGCCAGGGTCTCATGTGGCCAGGCTAACCTCAAACTCGCTGTGTTAGCTGCGACTGGCTTTGAATTCCTGATTCCTGTGCTTCCATCTCCTAAAGGCTTTAATACCAGCTGTGCACCAACCCCTGTATAACACCCAGATAATACAACTCTTGCTGTAGTTTTCCTTTCAGATATGTGGAGACTTTTATGGTATAGACTGCTGTGCTAACTTGCTACTAAAAGTGACAGTATATTGGACAGGCGGCAGAATGTAGAAAAATGCCTTGGTTTGCTTTTGGGGTTTATGCCTTAGACTTCAGTAGTAGCCAACAGCTCCCCCTACTCCACGGAAAACACTGTATCATAAAAGGGCAAAGACCTTTGAGAAATGATCAAGGTGGCACTTTTGTATATGTCTGGTTTTATTCATTTATTTATCTCATATTCAACTATGTACATATTCAAGTATGTACAGGTATACAGTGATCCCTGAGCCTTGGGAAGAGATGCAGATGCCCCCCTTCAGGCCTGAGCATCCTGCAGTCTCCCTCATGCCCTGCCCCTCGGCCAGGTGTGTTGTCTCTGTGCCAATCACCACTGACCGCATTAAAAAGCTTTCCTGATGAGGGCGGAGAGACGTGCTCATCTCGAGTAGGTAAGTTACTGGTAGTTAACTTCATATTACATCCACTTAGCATAGTCACAGTAGTAGGTTCCACCCAAGGGCCTATGACCCACCTAGTCACAGGTTCTTGGCCCCAGTAATGGTGCCAGGCATAGGTTGCATCTTGTGGAATGGGCCTTAAATCCATCAGAAAGTGGTTAGTTACTCCCACGACATTTGTGTCACAACTGCACCAGTGGGTATGTCTGGCGTCATCACACCTGGAAGTTCATAGCTGAGCAAGAGAGACCACTATGACCTTTGTCTTCCAGTAGGGGGCGTAGCACCTTCCAGCACATTGAAAACAAGCCAGCTGGGACGAAGCCTCCAGCCAGTACCAGCTTGATTTCACCATGTTCTAATGACTCAAATAGGTGGTGCCTTCAGCAATAGGGTCTTACGATCATGTCTGGAAGGCAGCCAACAGCATTGTCAAAAGTCTGCAATTCTGAGGGTCTATGGGACTTTACTGACCAACAACTACAAAAGAAGTAACCCACAGGCTTTTTATTTGTTGACTTGTGTTGTCTAGTGGGGCATTGTTGGCCCATTATAGGATAACTCCATTTAAATTCTTTATACATGTGCATATGCATATTTTAGGAAACTTCTAGTAGGTTTTTCTACGACTTTTCCAAAAGGGCTTTAGTGTTGGTTATTTCTCCTCATGTTCTCTCTTCTTTCAATATCCAACCCCATTTTTTTTTTTTTTTTTTAAGACGCAGTACCTCACTGGGGTCTGAGGCTTGCAAACTGGGCTGGGCTGGCTGGTCATGGAGCCCAGGGAGCTGCTGTCTCTACCCTAGCTCTGGGATTGTAAGCGACATCACTGTCGGCTTCCTACATGGATGCTGGAGATCAAACTCAGGCTCTGACACTTGCGCAACAAGCGAGTTAACAATGGCGCCGCACCTGGCAGCCTTTAATCCCAGCACAGGCAGAGGCAGGCGGATCTCTGTGAGTTCAAGGCCAGCCTGCTCCACAGCACAAGTCCTGGGACAGCCAGGGTTCTGTCTCAGAAAAACCAAAAACCAAACAAACACAAACCAACCAACCAACTAACCAACCAACCAACCAACCAACCAACCAAACAAACAAACAAACAGAACAAATCCCCAACCAACAAACCAACCAACAACCAACGACAAGAACAAATCCAAAAGACAAAAAAAACATAACAGGGGCTGGAGAGATGGCTCAGTGGTTAAGAGCATTGTGTGCTCTTCCAAAGGTCCTGAGTTCAATTCCCAGCAACCACATGGTGGCTCACAACCATCTGTAAAGAGGTCTGGCGCCCTCTACAGGCATACAGACAGAATATTGTATACATAATAAATAAATAAATAAATGTTTAAAACAAAACAAAACAAAACAGTCACAAAACCAATGAGCCTTTCTCAGTTATTTGGCTTTGTGAGGCTGAATCCAGGGTTTCCCATGTGGATGAGGGCTGCCTGCTTTTGTTACTTGAATAACATGCTGACAGCCTTACGCTGTGGACAGACTCTCAGAACCAAGACTGCTGAGTCTCCTGGTGATAACTGGGGAATATTCTGCTCTCTAGTAACTCAGCAAAAACCAACTAAAACAGAGAGAGGTCAGAGTGAACCCCACACCTTTATCCCAGTACAAGCAAGGGGGGCAAGTGGATTTCTATGAGCTGGGGAAAAACAAAAGAGAGAGGAGGAGAAAAGAAGAAAGAGAGAGAGAGAGAGAGAGAGAGAGAGAGAGAGAGAGAAAAGAAGAGAGAGAAGGGGGTGATATTCATTTTAATTAATCACTGAGTGTTTTGGGGGAGGCCCTCTTATTACTGCAGAGTACTTAGAAACATCAGAGACCTAAAAATCTGTCATGAGACATTATGTAACATATATTAAACTAAATTTCTTTATGAGGAATAATGGCCTTTCCTAGATCTGGATCCATGAGACAAAATACGTATGTAATGACTTTAAAATGACCAGAGGTCAAACACCGTAGCCATAAATTGTAAGATCGCAGTTTCCAGCGAGCTGTGTGTGGGAGCCAGCTGGCAGACAGTTATCCTCTGCAGCGCCCCAAAGCCAGCATTGTGAACAACGCTTTACTATTGTGCCAGCTGTTTGCTTAGGCCCCATAGATGTGATCACTTAGAGGACTCCAAATGCAGAGAAAGCCGTGCCAGCGGCATTCCGTCCCAAACTTGACCGCTGACACCCACCCACAGTTTTTCACTTTTTGACCTGACCGCTGGTCTGTGGTTTGGCTTATTGGATTTCCATTCCTTGCATCTAGCGTTTCTCAAAGTCTCGCTCTCCCTCTCTTTCTCTTTTGACTGTTGATTTTTTTTGTTTTCGTTTTTGAGACAGTCTAATACTGTATACCAGACTGGCTTGGACTTCACCAAATAGCCCGAGCTGGTCTTGAACCTGTGACAATTTTCTTGCCTTAGCCTCTCAAGTGTTAATTAGGATGACACTATGGGCCACCATGTACAACGTGTTCGGGTCAGAAATAGCTGTGTTTTAAAAATACATAAAGAAGAAAACAAACAAAACAATGACAGCCACAAACAGGCATGGTAGCTCATGCCTGTGTTCTCGGCATTCGGGAAGAGACAGAAGGATTGCCACAAGTTCAAGACCAGTCTGATGTACAGAGTAAAACCCAGTCTCAATAAATATACAAACAAACAAGTAAACAAAAAATTATAACACACACATACAAACTCACACAGGGGAGAGTATTTACTCACTGGATGGTAGAAACGGTGCTGATAATTTGGTATACAGCAATCTAGGTTTTTAAATGCATGTGTATATATTTTTAAATTCTCGTTTCAAAAATTGTCTTCTACCTATTCCTTAAAACCAGCTCGTTTCGTAACATACCCCCCCCCCCGTGCCATTAAATATTTGCCCTATTAAGAAAGAATTCGATTTTACGCAGTGGTTAGAATGAACGTATATAAATCATTATTGCCCAAAAGACAGCACAGGCGTCTAAGCATGGAGACAAACTCCTTGCAGATCTGCAACAGGCCTGCTGGAACACGCGCATTTGGCAGGGAAGAGCGGGTGAAGCCGGAGGCAGTTTCCACTAATCTCTGAGAGATGATGTTGTTGACTTACTGCTCATCTCTTGGCGTAACCACTGTTCATCTGACGATGGTTTAGGGGAGGGTGACCTAGAAGACCCTGAACTCTGGCATCGAAGGCGCCATCTACGTCCACCGAGGTTCATGCCTCGTCTAGCGCCCCCTGGTGGCTGCTACTCAACCACCCAGACAGTAAAGAATTTACCTTTTTCTTCCTTTTTCTGGTCCTATTAGATTTCTTGCTATGTTTCCAAATAGCAGTGAAGGTGTCTGAGGAGATCCGAGGAGTGACCGTAATTTTTAAGGGTGGTAGTTTACCTGAGCAAAGAGAGGAGAAGCGTAAATGAGCAGAATGGCTCACACTGTGTAGGGTGCCAAAGGGCCCGGCAGGAGATGCGTCATTACGGTTGGCGGTTGGCGTATGCAGAACTCCCTGACAGAGCATGGTGGAACTCTGCAATCCTAGGGCTCCGGAGGCCGGAGGACCAGCCAATCCCGGTGCGGTAGCCAGCTCAAGGTCACCCCGGGCCACAGAGACCCAGTCTCAAAAAAAAAAAAAAAAAAAAAAAATCAGAACCAGAGGAAGAGAAGAAGATGGGGGAGAGATAAAGGCAAAAGGAACGAAACTCCCTCTTTAGCAGATAAGAAAGTTAGTGTGGTTTCATCAAAGGAGAATTAGAAATTCCCTTGTTGGTTCGCAAACAACACGAACGCGGAAGACACTAACAGAAAGAACGTTAGTTTTATAATCAGTGTTGTTTTAGGTTTTAAAGCAGTGTCTTCAGGGCTAAATGACTAGTGATTCGCTCTGTGAAATCCAATCGGCTAACCCTTTTTTTGAGGACTCTTCACTGTGTTCAAACTAACAACCTAATTAAAGTGCTTTGTCAGAAACAGCGCCTAAGGAGTACGGCTCATGAAATAAACGCATTCAGGCTGTTCATGATGAACACTTAGACGAAACTTCAAAATCGCTGATTCCTTGAGCGGTAGATTGCCTTCTAATGCCGTTTAAAGGACTACTTGCATTTCAGGTGGGCATTCCGTAATCAGCCTCTCGTTTATGTAAATCGAGCCATTTGCTAAGCAAGCGAGACATTTTCCATTCCAGAGAGCTACTGGGTGGAAATCATTTCCCGTCAAGTCTCTCATCACGCTCCCTGCAGTAATGGGGGGGGGGGAGACCGCCTGCAGCTCAGTAATGGTCTCTGCCAGGTAGAGTGGGAAGTGGCACCAGGAAAATCAAAGTGCAGTCGTGACCTGCCTTCTGCTTAATGCACTTAAAGTGAGGTTTTAACACGATAATCCTGCTGAACTTCATCTCAGCTCTAATGGAACACGAAGTGGGTGTTCTGTTTCTCTAAAAGAAAAGGATAATTGAAAAGAAAAATCTTAGAATCATTTAATTGGTCATTAAACATGCATGGCTTTAGTTGGAAATGGAGCAATGCAGCAGACCACGACAGCCCTGTAATTCTCTTTAAATCACTGCCAGCGAAGGAAAAATGCAGCCTTGGAGTCTTACTAAAGACTTGATGAAGACAGGATGCCGCTGCCAGGGAGCTCTCCTCACTCAGCCTGCCCTCACTCTCCGCAACACTAACTTTCATACTAATATCTCCTCGTGTTTTACATCGAGCAACATTTCAAATGGCATTTCTTGCTCTCCCCGTAAGAGCAGTAAGAACAAATAAACTAAAGGAGAGGCCAGGGGTAGTCACCATTAATTGACCTCTTTTCTCTCACTTTCCAAAGGTTACAGGACCACAAGTCACTCAGGGCTGCCTGCCAGTTAGAGCCAAACCCCTCTTGGATGACTAATAAGCACACTGCGTTCCTTGTTTTCTCTCTCTCCCTCTTCTCTTTCTATGTCTCCAAGGTATCCTTATGTAGCCCAGGCTGACCTCGGACTTGAAAGGGTCCCGTGCCTGGCTGGCTCAGCTGTGTCTTAGGGCAGTGGCTACTTCAGTTCTACAGTCGATTTCTGTACAAACCACATTAGGTTGAGCTGAGAGGTGAACAGAGAACAGGAGAAACTTTCTTGGTGAATAAGAAAGGAAAGAGAAGGGCTGGAGAGATGGCTCAGAGGTTAAGAGCACTGGCTGCTCTTCCAGAGGTTCTGAGTTCAGTTCCCAGCAACCTCATGGTGGCTCACAACCATCTGTAATGAGATCTGGTGTCCTCTTCTGGTGTGCAGACAGAATACTGTATTTGTAATAAATAAGTCCTTTTTTAAAAAAAAAAAAAAAAGGAAGGAAAGAGAAGACAGAAAAAGCAAAAGTTATAGAGAAAAAGGTATTAAACAAACAAACAAACAACAACAACAAACCCAGCCAGGCTGGGAATATGCTGCAAGCGTAAGCTACTTCAGAGACAGAATTATCTCGACACTGGCCTAGGACAGAGGAAAACCATCACTCAGAGGCTCACAGGGGACACACAACATTGTAAAAGTTCTTGAGGTTTGCACAAGTCTCTTGGCATGTTGACCCAATGGAGCCTTTGACCCCCCCCCCCCCACACACACACGGCTCATTGCACAGTTCAGATTTGTCATTTAAACAATGGGGCAGTTGCGTCTAGTTCAGGGCCCAGGGAGAAGAGGATGAAACTAGACCTGTCTTCCTGGTTCTCAGGGCTCCCAGGATGTCCACCGCAGCCGTTTCTCCCAGGACATTGTTTCCAAGGTCGAGTTCCCTTAAGTGAGGGGAGTATTTGATCAGGCTGCATAGAGAAAACAATGAAACAAAACGGCTTCGCACCTTGTGTGGTTCACGGTCCCTCAGAGAAAGTCAGTTCAGAATTTCAGAGAACGCCCCTTCTTTTCAGGCTCCTCAGCCTCTCTGCCCCTTCCCAAGTTGATGCGATGGCCCTACTTGAGACTGGAGAGGTGTTGAGCCCGCTTGTTGAACCTGGATGAGCCTCTCTACTTTGGAAGAGTCTGCTTCTCTTAGGAAAGCCGATGCAAGCTTTTCCCGCCATAAATCTTTCTTTTATTCATTTACTTTAAAAAGGCTCCATGTGCCGGGTGGTGGTGGCGCATGCCTTTAATCCCAGCACTCTGGAGGCAGAGGCAGGTGGATCTCCGTGAGTTCGAGACCAGCATGGTCTACAGAGTGAGTTCCAGGACAGGCTCAAAAGGTACATAGAGAAACTCTGTCTTGAAAAACAAACAAACAAAAAGCTTCCATGTAAGACTTCTTAGTCATTTATATATTATATACCAGAAAAATATCAAAATATTTGAGAGACTGACCATGGCTTGATGACTTTTAGAATGTCAAATAATAATAACTCTTCCCTGGTGATTTTTTTAATGTAATTTATTTATTTTGGATAGGGTCTCTCTATGTAGCCCTGGCTTGCCTAGAACTTGCCATGTAGACCAGGCTGGTCTCAGACTCACAGAAATTTACCTGCCTCTGCCTCCCAAGTACTGGGATTAATTTCACATAAAATTAAGAAAGGCAAGCTGTTGTGGGATATTTGTATACTCTATGAAGATATTTTGCTGTGATTTGGTGTAATAAAAAGCTAAACAGCTAATAGCTAGGCAGGAGGTATAGCAGAATTTCTGGGGAGAGAAAGGAAGAGGAGGAGGAATTTAGGCACGTGGGAGATGCCAGGAGACATGGAGAGGAAACGGGAGGTGCAAGATGGAAGAGAGGTAGCACCACATAATAGAATTCATATAGATTCATATAAATGGATTAATTTAAGTTTTAAGAGCTAGTTAGGAATAAGCCCAAGCTATAGGCTGAGTTTTCATAATTAATAATAAGTCTCTGTGTCATTTTTTGTAAGCTGGAAGACCAAAGAAAAACCCAACTACAGCAAGCCTTGGGTCTGGAGAGATGGCTCAGCGGGTAAGAGCACTGACTGCTTTTCTAGAGGACCTTGGTTCAGTTCCCAGCAACTGCATAGCCGCTCACAGCCGTCTGTAACTCCAGTTCCAGGGCATCTGATACCCTCACACAGACATACATGCATGCAAAACACTAACGAACATTAAATACAAATAAATTATTTTAAAAAGGCCAGCTTCAGAATAACAATTTTAAAATCAGATGAATTAGCTTTATGAGGACAAAACCACTGTACTTTGGTCCTACCTAAGGACTCTAGGCCCAACTTATAAGACCGGTAGAGACCAGGAATGTTCAGGGTGGTGTGACCAGTGCATTTTCCTTATTTCTTGGTTGGTTATTGAGAATTCTTGGCCTGGCAGTGTTCTGCTGGCTGGTTTTGTGGAGGTGGCATTGAGGCAAAGACCTGGACTTCTGGTCAGCCCTGACCTTTCATTGACCATGGGCAAGGCATGTGCCCTCATGGGTCTAACTTTCCATATCTGCAAAACTAGCCAGCAAGGGGCTTTGTGGTCTTTTTTATGAGGCTGCAGTGAAGACAGAATGATTCTTTCCTGAGTACATGTTAGTCTAAGTACAGCAAGGACTCAAGGAAAGTTAATTCATGGTCTCTGGTTCAGAAGTAAATTATGATGTGATTATCAAGAGATCAGTCCCGGGTCATCATCACATAGGAGGGCTTGAACTTTCACGTAGGTCAGTGCTGGCTTTGTGGTCTCATTGGCTCTGCTGCTCAATGCCCACACTTTCCACTGATTCAGCAGCCAGAGCTGAAGCTGTCAGCCTATGCTTATCAAAGATCTCAAGGAAGCATCTGCCTAGGACTTGAACAGTTTCAGCTCCCAGATCTGTCCATGTTCCTCAGACAAGATGGGTAAGAACAGGGAACCACAGCTGGAGGGATGGCTCAGTGGTTAGAGCACTTTTTGCTCTTGCGGAGGACCCAGGTTCAGTTCCCAGCTCCCACATGGTAGCTCACACAGACTTGTTCCGGGTAATCTAATCCTTCCTCTGGTCTCCAAGGATACTGGGTCATATGTGGTGCATATACGTGCAGGTAAAACATCTGTACACATAAAAATAAATGAATCTAAAAAGAACTAAAAGATAAAGGAAGGGGTGCTGCCAGGGAAAGGAGACCCACGGGAGAGGAAGGGATGCCGAAGACTGACTTGATAACTCAGCTCTGTGTCTGTGACGTTTGGGGAGCTGGGCCTCACTGGTGTTGCTGTGCCTTGGCCGCCACCAGGGCCATCCCCAGACTTGAGGGCTTCTGCCCTACAGAATTGCCCCCCCAGAGGCTTCAGTTTCCTGCCCAGTGCTGAACCCAGAAGCCTGGACGTAGAGGGGACTTCATTTGCTCCACTGGCCAGAGGAGGTGCCTCCTTCCCTCCTATTTGGACAAAGGAGGAGCGAGATCCCTGAATGCGGCTTAGCTCTTTGCATAAATGATTTATTTAACTTCTGTCTCCTGTGTTAGACACTACTACCATGACCATTTCACAGGAGGGAATCAGAGCCCTGGAATCCACGATAAGCAGACAAAGGAGGTAAGAAGGGAGAAAAGTGAACCTAAGAGCAGTAAGAGTAAAGAAAACTTAGGCCAGGCAGTGGTGGCGCACGCCTTTAATCCCAGGCCTGGGGAGGCAGAGGCAGGCGGATCTCTGTGAGTTTGAGGCCAGCCTGGTCTACAAAGCAAGCTCCTGAACAGTTAGAGCTACACAGAGAAAGCCTGTCTCAAAAAACAAAACAAACAAACAAACAACAAAAAAACAAAAAGAAAAAAGAAAATGAAATAATCAAAAATTAAAGAAAACCAAGAGCCGATTCTCTGAGACCAGTAACATTGATAAGTTTCTAACCAAATGTACAAGAAGAAAGAGAGAACATAATGACCAATGTCAATGAAAAAGATGTTTCCACAGCACCTACAGTTTCTAAAAGGACAATAAAGAAATATGAATAACTTTATTCTAATATATTTGACAATGTATATAAATACATTCTTTGAAAGAAACAAACTAGAATATGTCGGGCAAAATCCCTCAATGCCAGAAGGGCCTTATACTAAATGTTTGGTTGGTTGGTTGGTTCAGTGTAGGGAGTTAAATCGAGGCACACAAGACCCTGGGTTTAACCTAACATATACTGCTTTG
Organism: Alexandromys fortis; assembly: GCF_014885135.2. Classification (NCBI taxonomy): domain Eukaryota; kingdom Metazoa; phylum Chordata; class Mammalia; order Rodentia; family Cricetidae; genus Alexandromys; species Alexandromys fortis. Next base: position 2,186,875 of record NW_026067975.1, on the reverse strand, counting down.
AAAAATGAGTTTTGGTTGAACTAAGTGTGGTGGCAGATGCCTGTAACCCCAGGGTTCAGGAGGCTGAGGCAGGAAGGCCATGAATTTGAGGCCAGCACAGGCAGCAAGTGAGACTTGTATAAAAAACCACAAAACCCCCTGCTGAGAAAGCTCCAGGCGTCAAGGGCTTCTGATCCCAAGCAGGCAAATGTATTATATAGAATGAGAGTGTGAATCCGTGTAGCTCATGGATGTAAACACAAAAATCCTGAACACGTCTTCAGCAGCTTACCTCAGCAACATATTAAGTTCAAAAAGATACCGAAATAGAAACTATTGATGTAGTTATCTGGGAAAGGGCAGCATTGATCGCCAGCTGGGAAGCCTTCCCATCCTTCTTGAGTAAGGAAGGAGGAACCTCTTTCTGCCGAGATAAAAGCTGCTACCCATCAGCCTTCAGGCTCTGACGTCAGCCGTGCCCAGAGATCTTGGCCGCCAGTGGTGCTGTAGCCATGAGACAGTGCTGCCCAGAGCCCTTTTTTACCCTGCAGTTCCTGCAGTGGTTGCAAGCCCTGCCAATGATTGGTCAGCTTAAGGTGTGGGTTCAGTAGAGATGGATGGGAGAATGCCTCAGGTTGTCAAAATAAGCAAGACAGGGAAACAGTGCTTTCTAGAAGTTTCTGAGAATTTTAGTTGCATCTTTTGCTTTAAGCGTCCAGGGTGGGTAGCTTCCTAGCCAAATATAAGAATGTGTGCTCCAAGCAAGCTGCCCTTCCTCCTCATGACATCAGTCAGGGTTTGAGTTATATCCTGACCTTAGCAGTAGAGGAATGGTCTAAGTCTTGCCTCCTCTATTGTCCCAACTGCCACCCTTTTCATATGAGGCTCCTTGTGAGGTTCCTGAAGGGCACAAGTACCGAGACCAGGACTGGTAAGTGCCCCTCTCCGAGCTGAGAAGCCACACAAGAATTGCTGAAAAGCTGTGATCAGCTGTCTGGTTTGGCTTCGTCCCTTTAGTTTTAGAGAGTGAATGAATTGGAAGCTCTTACTGCTCCCCACCGTGTTAAAGTTCCAGTGAGTTCCAGCAATTGCTCTCCCTCTACTCCTGTCCCGTCGATGCTGTTATCTGCCAGATGCAGCGTCACTACCCAAGGACCAGCTTCCATCAGGCGTTTAACTTTTTTCCTGATTCCTGTAAGAAAAATCGGAACACCGGTATTATTTTTAGATGATAGCTCCCCTATTTATTACCAGCTAAGCCAATTTTCCAACAGAGTTTGCACATACTGGATTTCTCAATAGACTTATTTCGCAACACAGTCAATGAGTAGAATATATGTGATTTTGGAAGTCCTGGTTTTGTGTTTGGTTCCACGTCGTCCTTTACAACAAGGCCCCAGACTGCATGACAGACAATCCGACCTCGGAGTCAGATGTCACTGTTAATCTACTAAAGAGGAAAATTATCTGCGGACCCTGGGGAGTCGACAGTTTTTATTGGAAGGGGCTTAGCTCGTTATAGAGGTCTGAGAAGCCGTCATTTTCAAGCTTTGGGTTCTAGGAAACGTCAGAAGGAGAAAAGACCGCCTGCCTCAGTGACTCACGATGGCATCACTGAGGGCCGGAGTCCTGCGTCTGGTTCACCCTCATTGGCCTGCTGAGATCTCTCAGAGTTCATCGTCAGGGCCACCAAGGGGCACAGCATACACATTTAATTCACCCCAGTTCAATCTTAGGAGTTTGAGAAAGAAGAAAACATGAAGAGAAAACAGCCGTCAGCATAAGTCAGGCTCATCCACTCAGCCAGGAGAGGTGGGAAACCGGAACCACTGCTCCCCAAGCTAGAGTGCTCCCTGAGGCCTTCCCAAGCTCACTGTTCCGTGAACTGCTTTAGGGGGGACTGGCCTGAAGGGTAAATGGTTTGATTTAAAGCGGGGAAGAGCCAGCGGGGTGACTCAGAAGGCAAAGGCACTTGTTGCCAAACTTAATACCATGCACTATTGGTTTTGTATAATGCCTTGATTCCACTCATGAACATGAACGGAGTATGATTTTTCATTTATAAAAATTTTTCACAAATCTAAAATGCCTTTGAGAGTGGAGTATCTGCCCCGATGAGGTGGATACTGACCACACCGGTTCTCATTTCTTTCTCCTAATTTCCACACACCAGAAAGTAGCAAATGGTAAAACCTGAGCCATCCTCAGCCAGGGATGAGGACTGAAGGCCAAATTCCTAGACAGATGCTCAGCTTTGCAAGGAGAGTCACTGTCAGGCACCCAGCACCCTGCTGTATCAGCTCGGTGTAAATTGTGCCTTTGGAGAGGGAGCCTGCTCGGCCTGTGTTTGACTGGGCATAGCTGGCATCCCCATGGGCAAACTGTCTCAACCGCTCCCAAACTGGCATCAAGGAGTAATGAAAACATCACTTTTTGCCCACGACAAATGGACCAGATTGGAAGATGGACCTCTCATGAGATTCATAAACTTGCAAAGAATGCAGGAAGACAGCGGCCACTCGGGTCCTGCTTTGGTGCTGGTCTGGGGCTTTAACCAAAGCAACACCAAGCTCTTCTTTCTGGGAGGAAAACAAATTCTTAGGATACAGATGAGGACACGCTCAGCCCCTGGTCATACTTGATCTGCCCCAGCTGTACTCACTCTAATCTATTTTTACTCCTTTTTTTTAAAAAAATTATTAATACTTTAAAACCAAGCCAGGTGTGGGATGAAGCGATGACTCAGCAGTTGAGATCACTCGCTGTTGTTCCAGAGGCCCCGGGTTCCATTTTCATCACAAATATCTGTAGTTCCAGTTCCAGGGAATCCAATACTTTTTTCTGGCCCTTCTGGGCACCAAGCATCCACATGGAGCATAGACAAAAATACCCATACACACAAAAAAATAAACAGACGGGTTCTCTAACAATAACTGTCTGAACGCACTTTTCTGTCATGGAGAACCTGGGTCCAAAACTACACAGAGAAACCCTGTCTCAAAAAACCAAAACCAACCAACCAACCAACCAAACAAACAAACAAACAAAATGACCTGTGGTGCCTATAAAGTACCTAAACATCTCTGAGTCTCATTATAAGAGAGGCCGTTATCCCATCTCCTGGCATCATTCTGAGGGGAGACAAGTAGCATTTTCAATGACCAGTTGTGGAAGACCATAGTGCATGGCACACAGTGGTGCCTTGCTTCCTGGTGTCATTTCTGACTTCCCTGAATTCCTAAAACACTGCATGCAAGCAACCTGGTAACTTATTAACAAGTGTCCCCCTACCAAAGGGTCTGACATTTATTTCAGACATTGACACACCTAACCTGGAAGTCACTCTGCATGCAGATGGATCCAGGTCTACCCAGCCGAATGAGTTTCCGTCTTCCTGGTGGTCCATTCTCTCTGTCTTGGAGAATTGCCCAAGATCAACAGCTCAGTTCCACTATGCTCCTGTCCCACTCTGAAACCTTAACCTCGGCATTCAGGAAGCAGAACAGGGGAATCAGGAGTTCAAGGCCATCCTCAGTTAATAATGAATCCAAGGCTCTCCTGGGATACTTAAGAATTGTCTCAAAAAACCAAATACAAATCAACTAAACAAACAAACAACAAAGCAAACAACAACAAAACTCAAAAACAAAATCCCTGAAACTCCAAACAAACAAACAAATACTCAAAACCACCTGGCAATCGCCTGTCACTAGAAGCCAGCCTTGAGTGCTGTTCCCACTTCGGTTCTGGCCTGTGTTCTCTACTCCCTGTCTGGCTGCTGTGTGTGAAAATCCGCCCCACACTCCTTCGGCTGTGTGTTTCCCACCAGGATGGACTGTGACCTCTCTGAAACTTGAGTCAGAATAAGCCCTTCCTCCGTGAATGGCTTCTGTCAGGTGTTGTCATAGCAATGAGACAGGGGCCTATTTCTCATGGATGAGACAGGGGCCTATTTCTCATGGGCGGGGTGTGGGGGTGTGTGTGGCTGAGACAGCTTCGTCTTCTCCCTCACCCTCTGGTCTCCTTTGGTCCAGCAGGACAAGTGGCACCACACATTCTGTAGGCGTCAGAGCCTGCAGTGCTTGTCTGTAGACACCAGGCCTTCCTTGAGGTAGATTTTTTTTTTCCTGGTTGAGACAGGTTTTCTCTGTTTAACAATCCTAGCTATCCTGGGGCTAGCTCTGTAGACCAGGCTAGCCTAGAACTCACAGAGTTCTGCCTGCCTCTGCCTCCTGAGTGCTGGCGTTAAAGGCACGTGCAATCACTGCCTGGCTACAATTCTTTTAAAGTTGTTTAGATATAACATCCTCCCACTGATAATGGATACATGCAATTCCCCATGTGCCACCCCATTTTATGAAAGTGAACTTCATCTGCTCGATGATGGGACTCCAGAAAACAGAATGTGAAGAGTGCTGGCTGGTTCACACCAAAGATCCTGGGACTCCAGAAAACAGAATGTGAAGAGAGCTGGCTGGTTCACACCGAGGGTCCTGATCCCTTTCTGTAGAGGTTTCCAGTCTACGATCAGCTGTCCCCAGCTGAAATCACGAGTACAGTGACTTCAGGATTGTAACTGGTAGCTTCCTGTTTTTGAATTAATACAGCTTTTGAAGATTACATCTTGACTCTTGAAGTGGGCTCTTGCATTCCTTACTGCCACTGGTATTTCTGTGGGCTGTGGCTTCGATATCAACAATAGTGCCTTATTTGGACAACTGAACCTGACTTGGCCAGCTTGCTACTGGAGTCAAGTTCTGATCTCATCAGGATCGAGGAAGGACTATTGCCCCTGTTCATACAGCTAAGTCACAGGTGGACTCTTCTCATCCTCAGTCCTCCAGAATTTAAACACTGGGGACTGCTACACTGGCTATACTGTGTAGCTTCAGCTGGGGAAAGAATTGGCTCCAAGACACTCCTTGCTCCCCACTGTGTCTTCTGGGGCTGTGAGGGGTGTTGAGGTGTTGAGGTGCAGGACCAGCAGAATGGCTCAGGAGAACCTTGCTATCTTCAGGTGGCTATTCCTCACGACCATTTGGTGACTCCTAGCCTTTGCCATCCCCTGCTGCTGCCTGCATAGTTGGTGACGGGGCTGTAGAAAAGCTGGGCGTCGCCTGTTTGAAGGCTGACCAACCTCTAAACTCTTGTACACAACCTCGTGTAGACAGAGCTTGGGTCTCAGAGCTGGATCCACAGAGGCTGGATGAACCCGAGCAGCCCAGCAGGATGGGCTTGGCCTGTTTGTTCTGAGGTTCCCAAGGCACAGAAGGGGCATCAGAGAACCCCACTCCACTCTCTCATCTTCTTCACTGAGCAAAATAAACCAAGGGAGGCAGTCAATGTTTTCATGTTTAAAGAATTGGTTCCCAGGGGCTGGAGAGATGGCTCAGTGGTTAAGAGCATTGCCTGCTTTTCCAAAGGTCCTGAGTTCAATTCCCAGCAACCACATGGTGGCTCACAACCATCTGTAATGAGGTCTGGTGCCCTCTTCTGGCCTGCAGGTATACACTCAGACAGAATATTGTGTATATAACAAATAAATAAATATTAAAAAAAAAAAAGAATTGGTTCCCAGTGATCTCTCTGGACCAGCAGCCTCAGCCTTTCCTCAGGCTCCCGCAGGATGGCACCCACAGGATGGCGCCCAAACTCTCAGGGTCGAACAGCACTGGTTTAATGATTCTGTGTTCAGTGGTGCAACCAATGCAGAATGGCCGGGACAGGCATGTGTTTAATTGCAGGTAGCCACATAGGATACTGTGTACAACTGCAGGTAGCCACATAGGATACTGTGTACAACTGCAGGTAGCCACATAGAATACTGAGCTCTGCCATCAAACTATAGACAGCCACCCAATGTCAGTTGTCTCGTTTTTGTGGTTATCACTGTAAATGTTCTCAGGACTCCAAATGAGAGGAGAGTCAGGGGAAGGGCTAGGCTACTGAGTGGCATTTGGCCTCAGAAGGTACTGTGGGGATGGCTATCCAAGCAGCAGGCCAAAAACCTCCTTCCACAATGGGTGTGTATGAAAATATTTTGGCTGTTTCCAATCAGGACCAAATGGAAACCATCTGTCCTCCTCACCCAGGAGCAGGGCACAATCAGCTCCTCTCGGCCCCTCACTTTGAAACAGGTAGAGTCCTACGAAAGACCAGAATCTCTCCCACAACCCCCATGACTCTTAAGCAGTTGTCCAATGTGAGAAGAGAAGGTTATCTTTTTAGATGTAGCCTTGGCTAGCCTATGACCCTCTATACAGACCAGGCTAGCCTTGAACTCATATAACTCTATTCCCCTGTGCCTCATGAGACTTGTGGCATCATGTCCTGCCTTTGGAAAGGTGTTTTGAAGTTTTGTTATCCCTGAAAATACACACACACACACACACACACACACACACACACACACACACACAATGAAAATTGTTCCATTAAGTTCAGGCTGAGGAGACTAATGGCCTCAATTGTCTCCTGGGTCAAATCCAAACCCTTGTCTTGGCTTGTAGGTCCCTCAATGTGATCCATTCCCTCAGAAGGGCCAGTCTCCTGCATCCTCTTGTCTTGGCCAAACTTGTGGGCTCCTGGATGGTACTGGGAAGGCCTTTCCTACTTACGTCCTTCCTTGTCCGAGTTCTTTCTTGTTCCCACCCTAGGTCATCTTGCCCCCAAAGCTTTTTCTCTGATCCCAACTCTGGAGCAGAATGCCCTTCTGCTGCTCCAGAGAACACACCAAAGGCCACTTCTTTAGACTTGGAAACGTTGACTGCCTTCTCTATTAGCATTACCCAATGGGAAAACTGCATCCAAGACACACAGTAGAACAGGGCCTGAAATGCCTTCATGCTTTATAATCTCCCCCACTTCTCTCTCTTACCCCAAGGTCTCCTATAGCCCGGGTTTGCCTCAAACTTTGCTTTGTAGCTGAAGATAACCATGACCTCCTCAATCATCCTCCTTCTGTCCTTCCAGCCAATGAGAAAAGGGGCATGTACCCGGCTTTACATTTTCATGCGGCTTTTGGACAACAAGAGTCTGTAATTTTCTAATGTAGCTGTATTTCACAGAAAAGGCTCAACGATAATTCAAGGGCAGAAAAAAACGACCACACAAGAACAGATTAAAATTGAAGAAGGAAAGAGGCCAAGGAGATTAGGTTCCTCTCAAACAGCTGGCTGTCTTCCCCACAAAGGCAAAACACAAACCACCGAATGCTCAAACCACAGCAGCACAGGCTGCACCAGAAGAGCTTCCCAAAGGCTGTTTCATGACACACCCAGCAGCTCTCCTACTCCGCGTCCTTAGAACTTTAATGCATTAGTGCCTGGAGAGGAGCCTGTGGGGCCCTCTGCAGGGTGGGATGCTGAGAGCCAGGCAGGGTAGGAGCGCAGGAGCAGGGGCTGCAGCAACACGGTGAACTTTAGTCCTTGGGAGGCTCCTGGGGTAGTAAATCCCACTCTGAGTTCGGTTTCTTTCTCTTTCTGTCTTCCTCCCCCTTGATCGCCTTCCCCCTCCTTCACCCTATTTCTGCCCCTTCCCATCTCTCCCAAAGCCCCTTCACCGTTACCCTGGTTCTAACTCTGAGTAACCCGGATTCTGAGGCCTTGCTGGCAGCTCCTGGAAGAACTGTTCCAAACTATGCATGCTCCTCTGGAATGTTGACGGTGCCCATGATGAATTTCTCTGGCAGGCATGGCGAAACTGTTGATTGGTGGTTTGTGTGAGGTCACAAGACATCGAATCTGCTTGTTCTCCATTGGATTTGAAGTCTTTGTTTGGGATAATTATGCACCGGGAACACACAGGGAGTGAGTTAGAAGGTGAAGGGAGTGGAAAGAATAATTGAAAGGACAACCAAAATACCTCTTTCCCCTCTTTTCCTCTGGGAGGTCCTCTTCATTGTTACAGCTTCGGAAGATTTCGCAATCTGGCTCAAAGTCGAGCTTCCGCCTCCACACACTGGTTAAAAAAAAAAAAAAAAAAAAAGACAAAACAACGGTGCAGGGTCAGAGTCAAGGAAATGATTTGCGGCATCCTCTGATATTGGTGATTGTTTGGGTTCATTTTATGGACACTTCCTGCAAGGGTATTTCTCTTGGGAGAGAATTAGCCAAACAGCATCAGAATCGCTTAGGTTCTGTTGTTTGTATTTCCCTGTTGCAAAGCTAGAGGTTAACATGCAACCCAGCAGAGCCGAGTGGGGCTCCCAGAGTCATCCTGCGGTTGCTGGTGACTCCCTCAGCCACAGCTGCTTTCGATAACCATGGCCCCGCCTTCCTGAGATTGCTAAGGACAGTTATGGAGGCATACATTTTGTTGTCATGCATTAAGAACTGCGTAGGAGTTGGGCTGTGGTGGCCCATGCCTTTAAAGGCCACACGCGGGAGGCAGAGGCAGGTGAATCGCTGCGTTCCAGGCCAGGCTGGTCTACAGAGAAACGCTAACGCCAAAAAATGGCAAAAGGTGGTGGTGGCACACACCTCTAATCCCAGCCCTTGGGAGGTAGAGGCAGGTGGATCTGTGAGTTCAAGGAAGGCCAGGCTGGTCTACAGAGTGAGTTCCAGAACAGTCAGGGCATGCACACACATCCTCTCATGACTGCCTATATGAATACTGAAAACTTATTATACTGTAAAGTACGTTTTGTTTATTTATTGTTGTTGTTTTTATGAGACAGGGTTTTCCTGTGTAGCCCTGGATGTTCTGGAACTCACTCTGTAGACCAGGCTGGCCTCAAACTCACAGAGATTCGCCTGCCTCTGCCTTCCCAGTGCTGATGTCAGGTACATTTTTTTTTCTTTGGTTTTTCGAGACGGGGTTTCTCTGTAGCTTTGGTGCCTGTCCTGGAACTAGCTCTTGTAGACCAGGCTGGTCTCGAGCTCCCAGAGATCCGCCTGCCTCTGCCTCTCGAGTGCTGGGATTAAAGGCGTGCACCACCACTGCCCGGCCTGTCAGGTACATTTTAAAGTTAATATTTAAAATTTTCATTATAACTTTAAGATTTTTTTCAAAGGTAGAGACTCCCAGCATATGGCAAATATGTCAGGAAATAAAATGAAGTCTGCTATGTCGTTCCCTTCAGTGGGTCAGATCCAAACTCCCAGCAGTCTGCTGCCCGGACCACTCACGAAACTCTCTGCAAGTGCAAGCCAGCACAAGCTCTTGCAGTCAAGGGCTTTCCTTTATTCCTCCTCTCTCATCCCGGTCCTGGGGTTAGAACCTAAGGCCTCACACATGCTAGGCAAACTCTACCCCCTTCTTACACACACGCACACACGCATACACGCGCGCACGCGCACACACACACACGCACACACACACACACACACACAGTCACACATGGTTTCAAGTACTCTAGGCTAGACTCAAACTCTTCCGTAGTTTTGGGTGGACCCAGGACTTTGTGTGTGCTCAGTAAGCATCCTACTAGAGGAGCTGCCTCTCTAGCCCTTGGCTGACACCTTGACCTTGATCTTGGATTTTACCCTCTAGAACTGTGAGAGATTAATTTTCCCTTGTTTAAGCCAGCAAGCCTGTGGGATTTTGCTATGGCCACCTGAGCAAACTAAAGCAGACGAATGGAGAGTGGCTGGAGCAACAGGTTGAGCTGGATGAAGAGCAAGGCTCAGGAGAACGGAAGTGGCAGCCTAGGGGAGAAGGGGGCCTAGAGAAGGCCTTGAGCGTGTGTGTGTGTGTGTGTGTGTGGGGGGGGGGTTCTGTTGTTGTTGCTGAGATCCTGAACACAAGACATGCGCTGCATTTCCGGGCCATCCTGAGCTGCTTGGAGGACAGCAGTTGCAGACACAGTCTGCCACCTTCTCTGACCTGGGGTTTTTTGTGTTTGTTTCTGTTTTATTTTAGTTTTTTGCCTCTTTGGCAAAACAATTCCAGAACTTTTATCTGATTTTTTAAAATTGCTTTTTTGTTGTTGTTGTGGGTATATATAGATTTCACTTATTTATTTAAAGATAGGGTTTTACTATATAGCCCTGGCTGGCCTGGAACTCATTATTTATATATGCTAGGTAGGCCTTGAACTTACAGACCTCTGCTTGCCGCTGCCTCCTGAGTACTAGGATTAAAGGCGTGTGCCACCATGTATAGCTATTCTTTTTAAAATCATGTTTTATTTGTTTATCTAGTGTCTATGTCTGCAAGTGTGTGCATGAGCGCATGTGTGCATGCGTGTGAATCCATGCATATATGTACGTGTATGTGTGAGGTCTGTAAGTCAGAGGACAACTTGCCAGTCTCTTTACACCATGTTCCAGACTCTGCAGCAGGTGCCATTACTGCCGAGCCACCTTGCTGGCCCCTAAGACTTTTAATATTAAATTGCAGGTGCTGAAGGTCAGGACAGAGACACCTCCAGAAGGTCTCCAGTGAGCACTAAGAAGCCACCGGCTTGCAAAGCAGAATCCTCTCTTCAGGAACCAACAGGGGCAGCCTAGAAGTGGTACCCAGGGCTCACCTTGAGGAAGCAGAGGAAGATTTCCAGTGTGAGGTGATGCCAAGGCGGGCTGGTCCTTCCCCTGCATCTCTGCATATTCTGCTATGGGTCTGAGGAGGGCCAGGGTCCCAGAACACTGCAGATCATTTCCATCCAGATGCAGCTCGCTGGGGAAGAGGGCAGAAAGCATTGCTCCTTGGCTGTCAGGCTCACTTCAACTTTGAATTTAAAATCCTTCTCCAACAGGACATAACGAGTCATAAATGACAACATAGTCAGTGGATATTTACAGTAAACACACACTACACCATGTCACCAAAGCTGGCTATGCCAGTGGCACAAACCATGCCCTCAGCAGATACCCTTGGTTCTCAAAGGCCTTTTCTCCTCAGGGTAAGAAAAATAAAGGGTGTGTGTGTGGGGGTGGGGGGTGGCTAGGGAAATAGCTTAGTAAGTGAAGTGCTTGCCAAGCGAGCATGAGGACCCATGTTCAGTCTCTAGAACCCAGAGAAAAACACTGGACACTGGGCCGTGGGGATGACCGAGTGGGTAAAGCGCTTGCTATGAAACATAGAGGGCCTGAGTTCAAATCCCCAGCACTCCCGTAAAAGCCAGGCATACCCCAAATACTTGTGATCCCAGCATTGGGGGGGAGGTTAGAGACCATTGGGTCCCTGGAACTTTCTGTTAAGTGAGAGACCTTGTCTCAAAAAGTAGAGAGTGGGAGAGAGGAATCCTTTGATGGACTCTGACCTCCAGATGTGCCTCTGTGTGTGTGTGTGCGCGCACACACACACACACACATACACACGATACAAACAAAATAGAGATAAATTTCTAATGAAATTTAGAGAACAACAACAGCACAGGACATGGTGGTGTGGTTGTTATCCCAGGGTTGAAAGGGAAGGGACAGGCGCATCCTTGGAGCTCTCTGCATTCAGCCTATTTGGTGAGCTTCAAGCCAGTGAGAGACCCCGATTCGAAAACCAGAGGAGAGCACTTGAGGAACGGCAGCTGACGAAGCTGACCTCTGGGCTCCACGTGCACATGTGTGTACACCTTCACAAACATACACACGTACGGTTGGGGGGGGCAAATCTAGCCACCAGGATGCACGGTGCAATGAGACAAGGTGAGCAAGGGCCTGGGGGCAGCTCACCAAACGGCACTCTGGGAGATGACAGAGCCCAGCCTCTGCCCACTCTGAGGCCCGAGGCCACAGTAGCGCAGACTGAGGCCTTGGAGCCTTTGGTTGTTTTCCAGGCCCGAGAAGATACTCTCAAGTTCTTTATTTCCAAACCTGAAAAGACAGAACAGACCACATGGTTTTTAGACTGTATCACAGGCCAAGGGGGACGCTGTGGTTAGTCATGGCAGGGAAATAAAGCGCGGAGAGGTGTGAACCTTTTGCTGGTGTTGTTATTCCCACCCTGACTGTCAGTGGATGTGCTTACGCTCCTGTTCTCGGAGGCAGTTGCTTCGTCCCTTCCTTGTGCCTCAGTGAAGACTGGCCTGTCACCCAAGAAGCCATGCTTTCCCTGACTGAACGCAGACCATGTCTGGGGCATCTTCTATGACATTCAGAGTTTCTACCTTGCACTGTGTATAGTGAAGAGCCTGTCTGCTCTACCACTCTGAAGACGCTTTGGATGCCAGCATCACCTTGTTTGCATCTCTTCTCCTCCTCTTCCTTATCCTCTTCTTCTTTTCTTCTTTCTTCTTCTCTTTTATATTACATCGTGACTGCATTTTGCCCTCCTTCCTCTCCTCCCAGTTCCTCCATCCACCACATCCCCTCTCTCCAAGATCCACTCCTCCTCCTTTCTCTTCAGAAGAAGGCAGGCCTCCCAGGGTTATTAACCAAACTTGGCATATCAAGTTATAATAAAACTAGAAACTTACCCTCATATTAAGGCTGGATGAGGCAACCTAGTAGGAGGAAAAGGGTCCCCAAAGCAGGCAAAAGAGCGACAGCCCCTGCTCCCACTGTTAGGAGTGCCACAGGAACACCAAGCTACACACTATAACATATACGCTGAGAACATAGGTCACACCCAAACAGGCTCCCTGATTGTTGTTCAATCTCTGTGAGCCCCTGTGGGCTCTGCCTAGTTAATTCTGTGTGCCATGTTGGTATCTTTCTTATTTATATCTTTCTTGGTGTCTGTCTTAGGGTTTCTTCTGTTGCTGTGATAAAATACCATGACCAATGCAACTTGGGAAGAAAAGGATTTGTTTAATCTTAACAGCCCATAGTTCATCATCCAGGGAAGTTAGGGCAGGAACTAATCCAGAGGCTATAGAGGAACACTGCTTCCTGGCTTGTTCCTCATGGCTTGCTCAGGTCTCTTCCTTCCTTCCTTCCTTCCTTCCTTCCTTCCTTCCTTCCTTCCTTCCTTCTTTCCTTTCTTTCTTTCTTCCTTTCCTTAGTTTTTTTCAAGACAGGGTTTCTCTGTATTTTTGGAGCCTGTAGACTAGGCTGGCCTCGAACTCACAGAGATGTGCCTGCCTCTGTCTCCCGAGTGCTGGGATTAATACCCAAGCCCACTTTCTCAGGAATGGTGTCATTCATGACTGATGTGGAGACTGGGCCCTCCCACACCAATCACTGATAAAGAAAAAGCAATAGACTTGCCTACAGGCATTTCCTCAGTTAAGATTCTCTTCCCAAATGCCCCTGTCTTGCATCAAGGTGACAAACGCCAGCCTGCACAGCCTCTTTATTTTTCTATCTTCCTTAGCACCTAGCTCTGTGTCCTGCACACGGTCACCTTCAACAAACATTTGCTAAAGGAACAAAGGGGAACACTACCATTTACTTGGGCACAGGAGGAGGAGGATTCTCTTTCTTGTCTGGAGGAGGCTCAAGAACCTGGGTGTGTGGTCCTACCCCCCCCCCCATCCTCCAGCTGTCACCGTCTCGAGCCCAGCCTGCCACAGCTCCACCTTCAGCCTTACTTGCAGTAATCGAGGGCCAGGAAACACAAACTGCTGAACTGCAAAGCTCTCCCCAGTCGCCCCAGGGACCATAGATCCATCTTGCAGTTAACGATCTCCAAGGCGGTAACTGGGCAGATGGTGTGCCCCTTCGACTCCAGAAACAAAGCCTAGGAGATTGAAAAACACTTCCATCAGGACAACTGGTGTGCTCCGCCGTCTCATGTATTCCCAAGCCAAGCCTATGAAGGACCTCAACATTTTTGCCTCCAAGATGCTTTTCCACATCTTGTAGCATGAAAAATAAAGGAGTTTTCCTTTTTAAAAAACAAAGATTCAGAGGGCTGGAGAGATGGCTCAGGGGTTAAGAGCATTGCCTGCTCTTCCAAAGGTCCTGAGTTCAATTCCCAGCAACCCCATGGTGGCTCACACCCATCTGAAATGAGATCTGATGCCCTCTTCTGGCCTACAGGCAGACACACAGACAGAATATTGTATAATAAATAAATAAATAAATAAATAAATAAATATTTTAAAAAACCAAAGATTCATTGAGGAATCCTATGAGAAACACGAAGCCCTGTGGTGAGATACACCGCACTAAACAGTACTTGACTAACACTGCCCCATCGTATCCTGAAGTGCTAACCCAGGCCTCTCAGAAGGCTGCATCATGGATGTAGGCGCCTGTGTGATGATGAGATCTTGAGATGATGCCTAACTTGATTTGACTAGTGTCCTCACAAGAAGAGGACCCTAAGACGACACAGGAAGAAAACCTTGCTGACCCCTGGATTTTAGACTTCAATTTCCAGAAGGAGCAGTTGCTTCAGCCACACAGCCTGTGATGCTGATAGCCTCTTCAGACTACGGCAGATGTCAGTTTTTAAAAACTGATTACTATTAGTGGGGGAGGGACTGCTGTGCCGTGGATGTGGAGGTCAGAAAATGACGCCGTGGAGCTGATTCTCTCTTTTCATTTCTGCATAGGTCCTGGGACTGGAATGCAGGCTTGCCCAGCGAGTGCCTTTACCCCACTGAGCCAGCTTGCCAGGCCTGGATTTGTCAAAAGAATTTGTTTTGTTTTGTTTTGTTTTTAACTTGTTGGTGTGTGTGTGTTGGAGTTGGTGCTCTCCTCCCTTCTTTATGTAGCTTAAGCAGCAAGTGCTTTACGTGCCGAGGCATCTCACTGGCCAGAGATGTTGATTTCTTAACCAGGAAATGCAGCCTCCTGTGCCTGTGCTCTCTTTAACAGAGATGTGGCGTGTGACCCCCTCTGGCATGAGATAAAAACCATAAGAACGTCTTTGTCGTTCCCAGGCCCAGATGTCCTCATTCCAAGGCCTGCTCAGAAGTGGACTGTGCAAACCAGTAGCTGCTATGGGAGCTGCTGCTGGCTTGGGCTGTACACATGCATCTGCGGTCCCCACAGCATCTGCTCCAGAGTGGAGAGGTCCACAGACAGGTCATTTTGTGGTAGCCAAGGATACCAGTGATGGTTAAATCCCTGCCTGAAAGGAAAGAGCATTTAAAGCCTCGAGTCGTGAGGCTTGCGTGAGCTGCTTTTCAGCCATCACAACCAGCAGAGCACACTCATTCAGCTCAGAACAGAAACCTTGAGACTGCTTGGGTGGATTCGGAAGGCTAAGGTCAGATCTAGGATTTCCAACTTTTTCTTGGCTGAGATTGCAAAATTGAGCCATAGCCACAGGGCCAGTGCTAACAGGGCAACACCTTTAATCTCAGCACTCAGGAGGCGGAGGCAGAGGCAGGAGGATTTCTGAGTTTGAGATCAGCCTAGTCTACAGAGTTGCAGGACAACTAGGGCTACACAGAGAAAATCAAAGAAAAACAAGTGGAACTTACTTAAGAGTTATTTAAAACTTATTTAAGATGAGGAACTCATTTAAAATATGTTAGAAGAATCTCACTAAAATAATGTCTTTTTTTGTTGTTGTTGTTGTTGTTTTCGAGACAGGGTTTCTCTGTAGCTTTGGTGCCGGTCCCGGAACTAGCTCTTGTAGACCAGGCTGGCCTCGAACTCCTAGAGATCCGCCTGCCTCTGCCTCCCGAGTACTGGGACTAAAGGTGTGCGCCACCACCGCCCGGCTAAAATAATGTTTTTAAGAAAGAAAATCATGCAGAATATCAGTGAGTCAGAAATAAACTACATCTGGAATACAGGCTTTGATCTTAAGGTTTGAAGAAACTCGAAAGCACACTCACGAGCCTGGCGATCTCGGGATTGGTCAGCTGAAGGCCCCAGATGCAGAGTTCCCTCCCCAGCGTGTAGTGCTCATCCCGAATCGCCATGAGCAAAGGCTCCAAGGAAACAGGCGGGTGGCTCGCTGTGGCGTCACCAGCTCTCACGAGCGTAAACTGGAGTGGAAGAACCGTACAGGTGGCCGTCAGCAAGAGACACCCGCGCATCTGGGTGTGTGGGGAAGGAAGGAATGGCGCCACCAGAAGACTGGACGACTGCTTGAGGTGGTTAGTGCCTGTGTAGTGGGATGGTGGTGGCCCAGCTGACGGCATCCCTGCCATGAACAAGCTCATGGCTCTGTGGGTCAGTGTTACTGCCTGCTATTAGGTCACAAAATCAATTTAGCTTTGTGCAGCCAGCCTCTCCTTTTTCTCTTAGGAACTAGAAAGGCAGGGAAACCATTGGGTTGCATCTTTACATAGCAAGGATAAGAATGATTGATTATAAGGTTTTTTTATTTTTTAAGACTTATCTATTTTAGTTTTATGTGTCTGCATGTTCTGACTGTGTGTGTGTGTCTGTGTGCATGTGTGCAGTGCCCTGGGAGGCTGGAAGAGGGCGTCAGATTTCCTGGAACTGGAGTTAATAGGAGCCTCCTTGTTGGTGCTGGGAACCAATCTTGACACTCTTTTCAAGCAGCAATTTGTCTCTCTCTCTCTCTCTCTCTCTCTCTCTCTCTCTCTCTCTCTTTCTTTTTTTTTTGAGACAGGGTTTCTCTGTGTAACCCTGGCTGTCCTGGACTTGCTCTGTATAGACCAGGACGGCCTTGAACTCACAGAGATCCACCTGCCTCTGCCTCCTGAGTGCTGGGATTAAAGGTGTGTGTCACCAGTGCCCAGCAAGCAGCAAGTATTGTTTTTTTTTTTTTTTTTTTTTGGGTTTTTCGAGACAGGGTTTCTCTGTGGTTTTGGAGCCTGTCCTGGAACTAGCTCTTGTAGACCAGGCTGGCCTCGAACTCACAGAGATCCTCCTGCCTCTGCCTCCCGAGTGCTGGGATTAAAGGCGTGCGCCACCACAGCCCAGCGCAGCAAGTATTCTTAACCACTGACCTACCTCTCCAGCCCCCAGAAGGCTCTTAATGATATTCATAATTAAACGAATATCAGATGGGAGAACCCCCATCTGAGCAAGCTTCCCACTTATGCAGCCCCTTTAGCTGTGTCTAACCACATGGGGCGCTAATCGTATTTCAGACGATGGATGTAATAAAAAGTTAGGTGAAGGTTAACTATAAGAACTATAGTAAAAACAAAAATTAGTGGGCTTGAGAGATGGCTTAAGAGCAAGTTAGTCAGCTAACAGTGTCCTGTAACTCCAGCTCCAGGGTTTCCAATGGCTTCTTGGTACACTTCCCCCATACATATAACTGAAAAATAAAATCTTTTTAAAAATTAACCAATATTATTTACCCCCCCCCAAAAAAAAGGGGTGATTGTGAGGCTGGAGAGATGGCTCAACAGTTAGGAGCACTTGATCCTCTTGCAGGGGACCAGCGTTCGGTTTCTGCATCCACACGGGAGCAGCTACAGTCCCAGGGCATCTGATGACCTCTTCTGGCCTCTGCCAGCACCCGCACATGTTTGGTGCACACACAGACAACCGGGAACACACACATATACATGATTTTTGTTTCTGAGACAGGGTTTCTCTGTGTGGCTTTGGAGCCTGTTCTGGAACTAGCTCTTGTAGACCAGGTTGGCCTTGAAGTCGTAGAGATCCAATTGCCTCTGCCTGCCAAGTGCTGGGATTAGTCTGCGCCACCACCTCCCAGGATTTTTAAAACACGTGGATTTAAAAAAAAAAAAATGGTTGTGGGAGGCCCCTCACTGGAGCAGGGAGATGCGTGCGGGGACAGCTGAAAAAAAAAAAGGGGGACTAGAAAAACCCTGAGGGCCTATGAGGTTGGCAGAGAGGAACAGGTGGGGAGAGAGGCTAGAGGGAAGGAGGATACACCTCAGGGAGGCCAGAGTCCAGAAAGAGGGGGGCTTAAAGAGGAACTCCTGAATCCCCCGACAAACACATTCTGGCAGTCAAAGAGGGGCAGGTGCGTGGTTTGGGGGAGGGGGCAGAAGAGTGGCCAGGCCCTCGGTTTCCAGTGAGTAAAGCTGAGTACGTCACTCCGTCACTCGTCACTCCGTCACTCCGTCGGGCAGTGCCGAGTTGGTGGAGAGTCAGCTTTGGACTGAACCCCAGGGACGGATCCCCACTCACCTTCCTGAGGATCTGCTCTCTGTCAATGCTGTTCTTCAGGTCCCTTTGGATGGTGGGACACAGGGACGTCCCAGACTGCACGCAGTACTTCTGGTATGTCTTCAAGAACTTCTGAAGAACGGGGACCACCGACGGGGAAGCCCCTCGAGGTTTTTCTTTTCTTTTCTTTGCTCTTGGCATTGTTTTTACAGCGTTTGATTCCACTTGGCTTCTGAAAACAATAACTTAAGCTGAAGTCGTGCCTCACCCTTGAAATCCAGAAAACACTGTTGTGTGCTCTTCTCCAAGAACCTTAAAGGCTTCGCTTATCCTAAGTGGCCCTAGTGAGTGGAGTTAGAGCCACTACACAGCCGTTCAGTCTCCAATGTCCATAGTCATGTGTACATATTTTTGTTTCTTTCTTTATATTGAGTGCGGTGCTCATGGACTCAGTTATGAGGAGGGACGATACTATTAATTCACGGTACTATTTAGTACCTATTAATGCAGATACACTGGCTTTAAAGTGGCATAGTTCTCTTTACTGATTCAGTTCCTGCCAGACTGTGCCTACTGACATGGTTCAGAAGGTGGCCTTTGAGCTGGAAATATAGTGTAGCTGTAAAGTGTGTGTCTAGTGTGCATGAGGCCCTGGGTTCAATACTGAAAAAAAAAAAACCCAGGCATTTAGAATGTACATTATATTGGTAAATTGTCCTATGCCATTTAAGTTCACTGTGAAGATGGTTCTGCAAGGCCCCCTCCCTTCAGAGCTAAGCCCATTTATGTCAGGTGGCCTCCATCAAAGACTCCAGAAGGATATAATATTACCTAAGTAAACAAGAAGTAAGCAACTTCCAAAACTCTAGAAATGACAGAGACAACTCACAACAAGTCCAATGTGAGCTTTGTTGCACGGCGAGACTTTTCTTCACAGTGTTTTTAAATAAATTACAACAGTTGGGGCCTGGGTGCTCTAAAGTCAGTCACAATAAACCATGGGCGAACTCTTACTGAGTTCTCTTACCTGTGCGGCCAGGCTTTACCATCTTATCTGAAGGCAGCTCTCACTCTGCAACTGCATCTCACTTGAGAAACAGGACACAGTCTGAGGCAAACAGGACACAGTCTGAGGCGGTGCCAATCAGAGCCTGAGGAAGCATTGGAGAATCCCAGTTACCCCAGAGGTGGGGGGAGTGTAGAGCAGGTCCTGGGGTGGGGATGGAATGTGAGGGCGGTGTCCTCTTGGGGACCTTTGAAATCCTGGCCACTCTACTCCAGCCTGGTGCAGGTGCTGAACACCACCCAAGTGTTGCAATCCTGTTTCCTGCGTCCTCTGTTGCCATAGAGATGGGGACTCCAGACAAGCTGAAGGCAAAGAGGGCTGAAAGAATCTTGCTGTAGGCAATGGCTACAGAGTTAAGAACTTTCTGACTATATAGGAAGTGGGGAAAGGCCTTAGGGGACAAACACTGGATTGGGGGTCCAAACCCTGAGGGGCTATTATACTCCCCCATCTCAGCAGGCCTGAGAAACTCCCAGTCTGTGGTCAGGGACAGAGATGAGACCCAAGAAGGATGTCAGAAATGCCAGGAGGACTCGGTGCAGCTGTTGGCTCTAACAGTGGAGGAAGGGACACTGGAGTCAGGAAATGTGAGTGGCTTCCAGAAGCTGAAGAATGGAAATAGATTCTCCAGAGTTCCATAAAGGACTACGGTCCCGTCGGACCAGCTTTGATTTTAACTCAGTGGGGCCCAGTGGGACTTCTGGCCTCCATAATGGTCACATAATAATCATTTCTTCTCCTCCATCCCTCCCTCTCTCCCCCCCCCTCCTCTCCCCCCTCTCTCTCTCTCTCTCTCTCTCTCTCTCTCTCTCTCTCTCTCTCTCTCTCTCTCCTCTCCTCTCCTCTCCTCTCCCTCTCCCCTCCTCCACCTAACTCCTGTATGGGTGCACGTGGAGACACTTCCGGTGTCCTCTTCGGCCATCCTCCATCTCACTCAACCTAAAGCTCACCAGTTCGGCTAGAACAGCAAGCCCGGGGGAGCCTCCTGCCTCCCCTGCCCCAGGGCTGGGATTATAGAGCCACAGCTGGGCACTGGGCACTGGGCATTGGGCTGTTTTACATGAGAGCTGGTATCTGAACCGTGGTCCTGACGTTTGCACCTCAGGCTGCGGTGGCTTTCGGAGAAGCAGCTGCCTTGGAGTGGTCCATGCTTCTGTGAGTAACCGCCGGCTCACATTTCTGTAAGTGATCCTAGTCAACGCATCGGCTCACCAACGTGCACTTTGGGGTGTTACTTTGGTCTGTTGTTGGTTCCCTATCTGGGCTGAGTAAATATTTGTTCATGTCTCCCCAAGAATAGCCTTATACAACAACATCCCACACCTTGGCTCCTACTTCAGGAAGTAATTGAAAGTGTAAGAGTTAGCTGACCGGCAGCTACTGGACACAGAAACTCCAGTTAATGCGACAGCAGAAATAAGACATGCTTAGACACCGGGTAGTGAGAAGTGCTGATACCGGTTTGGTATCTTGATGTTACAACAAATGCAGGATTTTTCTTGCCCTACTCTTCCATCTTCAATGAGGGGATGGGCAAGGGTAACATTATTTCCCCTTTAATTGGGATAAGAGGAGCCTCCAATGCAGGATTCTCTAATGGAAAGGAAATTCAAACCCCACGGCCAAGGAAGCTGCAAAGAAAACAAAAACACTAGCTGCCCAAAGCCCCCCCCCCCATTCTTTTAGGTTTTATTTTATTTTCAATTATGTGTATATGTATGTATTTGGTATTGACATATGAGTGCAGATGCCCACAGGGACTAAAGGCATCAGGTCCCCCTGGCAGATCCCTCTGGATCTGGAGTTATAGGTTGTTGTGAACTGGCTGATGTGGGTGCAGGGAGCTGAGCTCCTGGCCTCTGCAGAAGCACTTTTAACTGTTGATCCATCTCTCCAGCCGCGTTGCTTGACAGTTGGGTCCTTGAGCGCAGCAATAAAGCTAAAAAAAAACAAAAAACAAAAAACAAAAAAAACCCAGCAGATGATGAACCATGGAGATCATCAGAGCAATCAGGTCACTTTTGACAGCTCTCTCCTGATTGGTCTTATTTCCAACCTTATTTGTATATCCACATCCGGCCCCTCATAGTCCAGCTGGTACTCCATAACCCACACGTTCTGGGGCTGCAGGAATGGAAGACGCGATGAGAATTCGATGGAGGAGGAAGAGAAAAGAAGATTGGGACCCAGACGCTTCAGAAGCTCCCTGCATCCAAGGCTTCTGCCCTGGGCTGGGAACTCATGGGAGCCAGCCGCTAAGCCTCAGCCAAAGCGGGGGAAGCAGAGGGGCTCACTCCTGCCTCCGCCTCCAACACATGCTGCAACTGCAGACAGGAATTTGTCACTGCATCTGCTTCTAGCCTTCGAGACCTGCCAGCCACAAGAGACCTGCCACCTTGCTGATCCGTGGGTGCCCTGCTTTCTCAGACCTGCTCTGCAGGGGACCTCTCTTAGTTGACACCCCCAAACCCTCCGAGAGTCTCCCAGAGCTGTGACACCTTCTCAGAGCGGGAATGACTACCAGAACACTGCTGCCAAGAGCTCGGGTTTGACCTGAATTGTCAACTCCCACCTGACAGTCTGTTTAAAGTTAATTAGTCCCAAATCAGTAAGAAAGCACTTTGTTCAAACGTTCTCCCATTCCATCCTTAGAAGGACAGTGGACAAGGAAATGGCCGGAGACAGGATACAGCTCCGTCCACTGCTTTGCTTGCACGATCAGCTGCTGTAGGTCAGGGTCTCTTGGGCTCCTGACAATGGCCAGTCAGAAAGGAAGAGGCCTTTTGTAAGAAATGCTACCCCCAAAAGTTAGGAACACCCACCTACTGATTTAAGTATCTAAAGTAGAGATGCAATGTGCACCTCAGGAGGTGCCCTTCCCAAGGGATGTGACGGCACCATGGGGTATGCACCAAGGCTCCCCGAATAATGCTGGGGTACTGCAGGATGGAGGAGAGTGAAGAGCCTGGAGTAAACAGCCAGCAGGGCCTGCCCAGGGAGCCACATTTTTCATGTAAAAGTGTTTAATAAGCCGGGCAGTGGTGGTGCACGCCTTTAATCCCAGCACTCGGGAGGCAGAGGCAGGCGGATCTCTGTGAGTTCGAGACCAGCCTGGTCTACAGAGCTAGTTCCAGGACAGGCTCCAAAGCCACAGAGAAACCCTGTCTTGAAAAAAAAAAGTGCTTAATAGCGTGTTATTCATACATATAAAATGGAAACTATGAAGGTCAGAAATGACAGTACATTTATTTGAAGGAGGGAGTCACTGAAATTAAAGTGAGTAGAACTGGCTTCCTACCAGATTTGCCTAACTCCAAGCCCACATTCTCACTGGCTAACCTTCTCAGGGCTTAACAAAACCTCTCACAAGAACAGACCAGAGCAAAACAGAAAGCCCCCGCCCCCAAACTTTGGAAAACGCCCTGTCTAAGAGCTAGGATCATTGGAGAGTGTCCTCCCCAGCCCACATCCCAGCTGTTGTCTCCTACCGGTGCCTGTGCTGGAGAGGGAACCCTGGGCTTTGTGTGTCTAAGTACTGGCTCTGTCCCCGAGCCACGCCCTACCCCTCGGGAGTTACTTCTGAGAGAGAGAGAGAGAGAGAGAGAGAGAGAGAGAGAGAGAGAGAGAGAGAGAGAGGTAGACTACTCTGAGGTCCTTGGCTTGCCCCCTGCTGAAAGGAGAGAGCAGCCGAAAGTTTGGACGTCCTCCCTGGGCTTCTGCCTGCTTTACTGCATCCACTGTCATAAAACACCCCAAACCTTTAGCCAGGGCAGGGCGTATGGAGAAGGTGGAGGGGAGAGAAGCCGGTCTTGGGGAGTTGGGAAGACGGTGCACTGACTTTTCAGCAGTAATAGACGATGGTTTTGAAGTTAAGGACTTTTTCTTTCGTCTTAAGCTGTCTCTCTTGGCATCATTGTTCTATTGTATGTGGACTAACAGTCGTGCAGGATGCAAACCGTGTCACCTGATTACGTTTCTCAGGTCACCTAACCTCTAGAAAAGTGCCCCACCCTCCCTCCTGATCTGTCTCACAGGTAAAGCTTGATTCTGAGTTAGTCTTTCTGTTCGTTACTAAGGGTGGCTCAGGTTTGGTGGGAGAGGAAACATTACTGCTTTTTTGTAACCATAGTGTGGTTGGATATATAAAGAACCTTAAATTAGATAGGTCTCAAAATTGAACTCTCATTTTTCCCTCAAAGCCACGCTCCTGTTTACCGAATACCCACAGCACTGTATACTCTTTCCACGCTTTGCAGGAAGGCTGCACAAAGACTCACCCTGCGGCGACAGGACACTCTTCCACTCCTTCAGATGGGTGACTCTGTGCCACTCATGGTTGCTGGGCCCTTTCCCACTTCCCCGCAGTCTCAACAATCATAGCGCTGATCTCAGCTAACATGAACTGACGGAGTGGCTTGAGAAAAGAAACGTAATCATTTTGCCTTCAGCCTTCGGCAACAATAAAAATGTACTCACCGGGGAAGTAGTTCAGGGGTAGACCATTTGCTCTGTATGCGAAAGGCTCTGGGTTTTTATTTACTTATTTACTATTTATTTACTTATTTATTTGTTTGTTTGTTTTATTGGACAAACAAAAATAAATGAACGAAACAAAGGCATAAATACAAGTATGGTAAAGAAACCTCGGAGAGGACAGAGTCAAGTTCCTCAGAGTGCTTGCTTTACGGTGCCCCGTCCATCCTGTGATTCAGTCCTGATGATATGGAATGGTTTACTCCTCATGGACGAGGGCGACTCTTGGCCCATTTCATTTCCATTCTGTGGTGTAACTCTTTCGTACACTGTGAAGATGTGTTGTCCTCATTGGTTGAATAAAGAGCTAACTGGACAATAGCTAGACAGGAAGAGGTCAAGTGGGAGAGCCAGACTGAGAGAACTCTGGGAAGGAGGAGGGGGAGTCTCCAGGAGAGGTGGAGAGAAGGAAGATGAATACACTGTGTTAAAGAAATGCACCGAGCTATGTGGTAGACTGTAGATAAGAAATATGGGCTAATTTAAGTAATAAGAGCTAGCTAGTAACAAGCCTAAGCTATCGGCTGAGCATTTATAGTTAATAATAAGTCTCTGTGTCATTTATTGG
The DNA here is from genome assembly GCF_014885135.2 of Alexandromys fortis. Taxonomy (NCBI): domain Eukaryota; kingdom Metazoa; phylum Chordata; class Mammalia; order Rodentia; family Cricetidae; genus Alexandromys; species Alexandromys fortis. The sequence goes on along the minus strand of NW_026067975.1, from coordinate 2,162,886 downwards.
GGACTCAGTAGTCCTGAAGAAAAATTCTGCCTATACATCCATATTCTTTTTATTTTTTTTAATGGTACTGCACTACAGCCCCACCCCTTCACATGAATTTCAAATCAGTTGTTCAAAATCCATAGAAAGTTCTATTGGAAGTTTGATTGGAGGGCCAGGGAGATAGCTCATTGAGAACAGGTGCTAGCTAGCCATACAAGCCCAGCAGACTGAGTCCCGCCCCAGGTAAACAGCCAGATGGCTAATTCAGGACTCTTGCAGTGGGGTGGGAGGCAGAGTCTGAGCATCACCCAGAAGCTGGGGAAGCTCAGGCCAGCTGGGAAGGCCTGGAGTCCATCTGAAGCTCTTCCCCACTGTGGCTTCATTGGTCAGCTGTAAACCTTCTGGCTGGCTGGGGGGTGGGGGTGAGGTGGGGCAGATCTCAGATCCAGCAGCTGAGGTAGCTGAGGTTGGAGAGGAGAGAGGCTGGGGCTGTGGGGTTGGCATCCTTAAAGCATACAGGTCTGGGGAGTGGTGATGAGGGGCAGGGGTCCCGACTGAGCAGCCACAGAAGGCCTGGAATGGGGTGCTAGTGGGTCCGTAGCTGCCTTTTAAGCATCTGTCTGTGTTGACAGGCTCTCATCCGGCCTTACAGTAGCACTGGTGATTTATTTTCTATAAATGGTCGGGTAGTAAATGCTTTATGGTAGCTGCTGAAACCACTGCAGGCTGGCACTTAGTGCAGAAGCAGGAGGTGTGGACAATTTGTGAATGAGTGAACTCCAGTGTGTTCCCAGAAGATGTTCTTTCTCTTCCTTTTTTCCCTTTTCTTCATTTTCCTTCCTTTATTCCGTTTTTTTCCCCCAGGGTTTTCTCTGTGTAACCACCCTGGCTATCCTGGAACTCACTCTGTAGATCAGGCTGACCTTGAACTCACAGAGATTCATTCACCTGTCTCTGCCGCCTCCCGAGTGTTCAGATTAAAGACAAGCACCCCCATCCCCAGCACGAACACAGAATTTCACATGCCATGAAATATTATTTTTCTTTTGATTTTCAGCAATTAAAAAATAGAGGCAGTTTCAGAGCATAATGGCTCATTCCTGTAACCCAGTACTTGGGAAACAGAAGCAGGAGAATTGCTACAAGTTCAAAGCCAGCCTTGTCTGCATGACGAGTTCTAGGCCAGACAAGGCTACATTGCAAAATACCGTCTCAAAAAGAAAAAAAAAATCATCAGAGGTGGGCATGATGGTACACATCTGTAACTCAGGAGGCTGAGCAGGATGTGTGTGTGCGCGCACACACCTGCTGGTGAAAGAGATGGGAGCATAGGTGTGCATGCCATGGCCTGCGTGCCACTCAAAGCATAGTATAGGGTCGTAATTACTTTTATATTGCTGCGAAGAGACACCATGACCAAAGCAAGTTATATAAAAAAAAGGCATTTAACTGGGGGCTTGCTCACCGTTTCAGAAGGGATGGGAATAGCGGCAGCAGGCAGGCGTGGTGCCGGAGCAGCAGCTGAGAGCTTATATCTTATCTGCAAGGCTGGAGACCGAGAGAAAGGGCAGGGAGCCGGGAAACTGGGCCCAGTGTAGGTGTTTGAGACCTCAAAGCCCCCACCCCCCCTTGTGACCACCTCCTCCAAGAAGGCCACACCTCTTAATCTTTCCCCCAAACAGTCCCACCAACTAGGGACCAAGCATTCAAATATCTGAGCTTATGGGGGCCATTTTTATTCAAATCACCATATAAGGCTTCCACGCGGAGGCCGGAGGACAATTTTGTGGAGTTGGTTTTCTTCTTCCACATTCCCTGTGGATTCTGGGCGTCAGACTCGGGTCATCGGGTCTGTGTGGCAGATTTACCCCAACCATCTCAGGCAGCCTGAGTTTCAGTTTTGCCAGACGAGAACATTCCGGAAACAGTTGTTTGACTCTGTGAATAATAATGTGTGCTCAATACTACTGACTTGCACGTTCCAAAGTGGTCGAAGTGATAAATGTGGTGTTGTGTGTATTCTACCATAAAAACCGTAAAATGGGACTTGCGGCACCACGTGTGGGCTCACAACCATCTATCCCAGGGGCTCTGGCGCCCTCTTCTGGCCTCCACAGGATACTGCGGACATGCGATCCACGCAGGCTAAACACCCGTGCACACAAAAGAAAAATAAAATTAAAAACCTAAGATATCCATCAGAGTAGTGAGCACACAAAACATGCGTGGCCTTTGCACTGGGGTTGACCAGCCCTCTCATGGAATACTGAATCTGCCTCAGGCCTCACCAGCACACAGATGGCCACACCTTCCACGTGGTCAGACAACGAACCCACAGGGTCCTGGACAATATTTGCTTCACAGCAAACAAAAAGGCAGAAGTAAACTTGAACACACAGCACGAGCATCCGTGGTTTTCAATGGGAGAAGCTGCTGTGCAGACGGGGCCCCTCCCCTTGCCTTCCTTCCAAGGATGAGGGGGTTAATTTCTTGCTCCATCCCCGCCTCCCCCCAATCCCGTCACGGTTTTTTTGGAGTGAAAATTTTCAGGACCTCGCTGCTCCATCTCGTGCTCTCTGCTACTTTTTTGGGAAGGATTCTCAGCTAGCGGGTGCTTTTCTGGCTCCTTGACAAGTTACATTGTTTTCTATAAAAAGCTCCCTCACCAGCTGCAGAGCAAAGGACTACAAGATGTCAGCTGTGCATCACGTGGGCCGTTAGAGAACTATGTGGAGGTGGAGAATCTTCCAGTGGGATTGTGGAAAATATTCTTCAAACAGTTTGAAGAGGAAAAACTAAATAGGAGCTCGGTCGGTCCAGCGCAAACACGCGCCGCAGAGAACGGAAGGCGCCCTCAGAAATCGAGAGGCTGGGAGGCCTGTGGCTGCCCGCGGAGCTGAAGCAGCGTCCATTCGAGAAATTCCTCTGCCTCTCTCAGCCCCTTTGTCATCCTTGAGTCCTGCCGGGTCTCACATCTACCACTGTGAGAGCTGAAGTTTTGAAATATCGTCGCAGGGTGGCGATAATCATTTGATTGTCACAGATGCATCGCTACAGAAAATTTCAGAACTAAACAAGCATAAACCAAATTCACTTGTAAACCCACTGGCTAGAAATGGTCCCGGTTTGACATCTCAGGGGACAGCTCTCACACCCTGTTATAAATTCTGGTCACCTGCCATGCTGTATTTTCCTGATATTATTTTACCCTCTGTAAAATGGGTCCAATAATTCTGCTCAGAAGTCATGTAGGAGTTAAATAAGACACCGGTTGTAAAATGCTCGGCCTGGCAGACAGGTTCAATAATTACTCAATAACACTGAAGCCGTCATTCTCCATCCCTCAAGCCTCAGAGGCAAGGGCATGCTTCACCGAGAACACACACTCCCTCCCTCCCTCCCCCTTTCCCTGTCCTGTAATAGCGCAACACAAACCTTCTTATGGGTCCACGATTCATTCCCAATCATGCCACACACACGAATGTGCGCACACACAGACATTCCACACCCGTGTTACTGACATACAGTAAACGAAGCAAACTTCAGTGTATAATCTGACAGATACTGACATATGAACCATTAGCGAGGCCAAAAGGGAAGAAAAACATCTTCCTTCTCGGGGATAGTGGTGAACTTTTGTAATCTTAGGCCTGGGGAGGCTGAGGCAGGAGGATTACTGTGAGTTTGAGGCCAACCTGGGGCTATACAATGAGTTGGAGGCTAACCTGCGTGACACAGCAAAGCCTTGTCTCAAACCAAACCAAAACAACAACAACGAAACAATAACAAAGATCCCAAAAAGAATAGAAAAGAGATACTTTCATCTGTCCTGGATTTTATGGCCCAAGACCCTAAGACAAAAGGTTTAACAGGACAGAAACACACACGTACTTAATACAAACTGTGAAAACAGCATGCAAGACTCTATAAGGCAAAGAGGATGCAAAGAATGAGTTAAATGCACACGTGCACACATGAAGAGTGCACACTGGCCGACTGATGTACAAGTGGGCATGTGCAGTCTGGCCTTGTGTGTGTGTGCATGCGCGTGTGCACAAAGGCCAGAAGGGGTCATCAGATATACTGAGCTGAGGTCACAAGTGGCTGTAAGTGTACCCCACATGGGTGCTAGGTTCTGAACTCTAGGCCTCTGGCAGAGAAGCTTTTTTGCTTGTTTATTTTGTTTTGTTTTTCCAAGGCAGGGTTTCTCTGTAACAGCCCTGGCTGTCCTGGAACTCTCTTTGTAGACCAGGCCAGCTCGAACTTACAGAGATCCGCCTGCCTGTCCTGAGGTCTAGGGCAGGGGCCTCCCACTTGAGGGCTCATCGCCTGCTTCAAGGGAGGAGGCACTCCGCCAGGATGACCTTCTTGTTTCTGCCATTTGATCAAATCCCTTCAACCTGAAATACTTCATCGGCCAACACACTGTATTTGGGGGTAGCATGTCTGGAAGGAACCTTATCCAAACAGTACAATAAACCCGTGAGCATGTCCACCACCCCAGAGGTTTCTTGTGCTCCTTTAAAAAGCCCTCTGTCCAGGTTCCCTACTGCCCCTCCCCGGCCACTGTTCTCCCCCTCCCACTCTCCTCCCCACCACATCTCCCCCCCCCATGCTCCTCCCCCTCCACTGTTCCTCCCTGGCCACTGCTCCTCCCTGGCCACTGCTCCTCCCCACCACTCCTCCTCCCCTCCCCTGCTCCTCCCTGGCTGCGGCTCTGCTCTCCGTTTGCATTTTAGAATACACCGCAGAACCCACTCACCAGGACTGTGTTCTGCCCAGCTACTTGCACACAACAGGCTTTTGTGGGGGCACTTCTGCTGTTGCCTAGACCTCTGTCCATTTTTTTTTCTGTTTCTGAGTGGTACCCCAGTACTGGATTTGGGCTGTTTCACCCCCTCCCCAGGAGTAACACCAAAGCCTTGGTATTATCATTTCTTTTTTTTTTATCTATCTATCTATCTATCTATCTATCTATCTATCTATCTATCTATCTATCATCTATTTTTCGAGACACGGTTTCTCTGTGTAACCTTTATCCTGGCTGTCCTGGAACTCTCTCTGTAGACCAGGCTGGCCTCAAACTCACAGAGATCCACCTGCCTCTGCCTCCTGAGTGCTGAGGTTGAGGGCTTGAGGGCTTGTGTCTGGCCAGATATTTCATTTGAAAAAGAATCTATGGCTGGGAATAAGGCTCAGTGGTGGAGCGCTAGCCTGGCCGGCTTTGGGGTCAATTTTCTTGCTGATTATGCCCCTGCCTTTCTTTTTCTGCAGAGATGGGGATTTGAACCCAGGGCTTTGCACATGCTGGGTAAGCACTGACCCAGGCCTCACCATGCTCTTCCCTGAACTGTTCCACTTTCTGTTTCCACAGCCCAAGGAGCCCTTCTCACTCGCATTAAATGCATATCATGCAAGTCAGCAGAAATTGTAGGTGAGAAGTTTCTGGCAGCCATCGCCTGGCTCCGCAGGTGAGAATCCACCCAGAGGGACTTCTCGAGAAAAGACTGGAAGACTGAGTCCACAGCCAACCTGCTTCTCTCAGTTCCTCCTTGTAGCAAAGAAAGAATGGGGAAAGTGAGGCACAGAAAATACACTGCCATCTGAGGCTGTGGGGCCAAATGCCCTCTGTCAAAATTGCCTTTCCCACTAGCTGACCTTGCATTTTATTGAGATGCAAGATGGCTGTAGTCTTGACACCTACAAATGTAAGGATTTATGCGTTGAGGTCTTAATTAGAAGGGAACGTCTACATTAGTTACCAGTTAGCGCCTCATGCTTCCTCTGGGGCAGGGCTTCAGCCCCAGGGTTCTATAATCGTGTACGGAATATTTCCACCATTACAAAGCTCCTTCAAAAATAAATAAATATGAGCAGTCCCCACAGCTGTTTCCTTATTTGCTGAAGGTGAAAGAGGATAAACATGCTTACTGTGATTCACAATATTTGTGTAAAGGGCCCCACACTAGAGCTGCCCTGAGTATGCTCAACAATAATATTTGGGGAACTTTAATTTCTTATCTTGGATGGGTCCTCGCCACATGGACGCAGCTTCAGCCTTCTCTCCCTGTGTTGATACCTCCAGAGTCAGAAGAACCTGTGCTTCCAGGAATTGCCTTCCCCCAGTGGGACGACGTGGACAAGGCTGGGTTCCCTCCTCACTGGGTAATCAAGTAGAGGCCGCTTGCCCGTGATCTGCTACCCACGGCCACCTTTCCAGACCAGTTAAGCAGGCCGCATGCAGGTGCTCTTCAACTTGAGCCTCTGAACCCCTGAATAGAACATTACAGAGGTTCTTGCTCGGCCCTCTGTTGACCCAGGGTGCCTGGGTTGACTAGAATGGCTCCTCCTCTAGTTCAGTGCCCAGGTACTGCTGGGGCCCCACTTTGAGAACAACTAGCCTAAGTTATCTTTCCAAAGCTCCAAAATTTAAGTCACAGCTGGGAAACTGGCTTGCGAAGGTTGGGGAAGGGACTTGTTTGCAGTTTAATAAGGTTACTCTAGGCCAGGTGTGGAGGCAGGGGCAGAAGCAGGATGCTATCTGTGAATTTGAGACTAGCCTAGTCCACACGACGAGTTCCAGGTTAGCCAAGATCCAGGTTAGCCACGCCTATTTCGTGAGACCCTGTCTCAATAGATAAATAATAAACAAACAAACAAGCAGGCCCCATTGGCTAGTTCCTAGGTGTTGGTCACAGGACCACACTCAGGGTATCATCTGTCTGGTCTGACATTTCTTAGGAGAGTCCCAGATTCAGGAGCGGTTTATGCAGATTCTGTGGCTGGCTGTACTGGTTAAGCTTTGGGGGTGTTTAAGCATGGTGCGTAAGACTGAGTTAGAGAAAGGTGGTGTGGCCTGGGACGGTGTCCACAGGCTGCTGGGTCCTCAGAGCTCGGGAAAGGCTCATTCTGGCCGAGGGCCTGGGGACAAGCACACATGTCCAGCATGCACCATTAAGAACGGAGCTGAGCAGAGTGTACGGAAAGGCCTATGAGGACAGCTTCCCAGCTGGCAGCCCAAGGCCAGGGGGGATCAGCCCCATTATGGCATAGTTCTGGAAGCACTGTGCCACGCTCAGGGCACATACAGGGCTCACCTCGGCAACGTAAGCCCAGAGCTGCCACCCAAAGCATCTGTCACCACCAATGTCAGGCTGTGGCTCATGTCCTAGGTTACTGATGCCTGGTGTGACTGTCCTCCATATTTCCTACTGTGCCCACTCACACCTCACAACATCCCTGGGTTGTCTAGCGTCAGGTGGTGGCTTTGAGCTGGGCTGTAGGTTAGACCCCTTGCAAGAGCTAGCCCACAGCTGAATTCCACTCCTGTACTGAGTTTCCTCATTCCTGCTCCGGGCCTCTTTGGGTCTCCCATTTGGGGGGTGGACAGTGCAGCTGATAGCATCTCCTACTGAGGACCACAGCACCAAGTGCCTTGTGGTTCTGTGAAGCCTTACACTCAGGCTTCTGCTGTGGGCTTTTCAGTTTCCCCCGAACCAGACTTGTCTTTTAAGGTTTTTGGCATCTTTGTCAACAGTTATAATTTCATGAATTTATTTTTGAGCCTTTATCCCATTGGTCTACATTTGTTTCGTGCCAGGCTTCATGACAGTTTGGTTGCTATGGCGCAACTGCGGAACGTGAAACGGAGCATCATCTCTGCAGCATTGCTTCTCTTTGCTTCACATTGCTCTGGCTATTTGTTTACATTTGGGGCCCTGCCCCCCATTCCTGGGAAGAGTCTCACTGGAATTTTAATAGGGATTGTACTATGCAATAAGACATCAGTAAGATGTCCATTTCTACAATAGTGAATCTGATCCATGAATATTAAAATTACCTTTTTCTTATATTACCTTTCTTATTGCTCTGGTCAAGCATCGTTTTGAAGCAAGAGTAACGAGAATGGACATGCTTATCTCACTCAGTTTTTCCCCATTTAGTATGCGGGTAGCTATGGGTCTGTCGTGTACTGCCTGCTACATTTCTTCTTCGCTCGGTTTGAAACCTTTATCATCAACATGTGTAATTCTGTTAAAGGTTCTTCTGCACCGACTATTCCACCTGTGTTATATTACACTGGCTAATTTGTATAATGAACCATCTTTAATTTCTCGAATGAGACCAATTCGGTCATGGTATCTGACCTTTTAAATATATGTGTATGTTTATATGTGCACACACATACACGCGATTAAATGTAGCTCTAGTTGGCCTTGAACTAAGTAATTGAAGACGACCCTGAACCTAAGTGTTGGGATTACAGGCATGTGCCACAAAGCCTGGCTATCTGCAATTTTGTTTTTGAGTGTTTTCACATCGGTTTCTTGGCTCTTTTCATCTCTATAAAATTACGATGCTGACTAAGCCACTTCCACTCACACCTCTTTCTTCCCTCAGTTCCATCTCCACTGGCAGGTTCTGCTCTGCCTCTTTTCAGCTATGGACCCCATGATGCATTTGAGAATCCACCTAAGACTAGGGCTCCCTAACTTTGAAGGCAGTGTGGTTCGGGATAGAGAAGTGTACTGGAGTTGGAAGGCAATGTTGTTTCTGCTCCAAAGAGCTTTTCCTTGTTGAGTAAATCTTACATATCTAAGACTGAACTCCACCTCAAAAAACAAATCAAAAAGAAGCAAAAAGGTTCAAATAATGACATTCTTATATAGAAGGCACAAAACATACTTTAAAAAAAACCATTTATTTCATTTATATGTGTGCTCTATCTTCATATACACCTTTATGCCAGAAGAGGGCATCAGATCCCACTAGAGATGGCTGTGAGCCACCATGTAGCTGCTGGGACTTGAACTCAGACCTCTGAAGAGTAGCCAATGCTCTTAACTGTTGAGCTCTGTCCAGGCCCCAACAAAACACACTTAATAGAGGTTTAAATAAGTTCCACCTTCTCAGATGTCAGTACATACAGGCCTCACAATCCAGTGCCACTGTCCCCAATTAAGTCCCATGATGCAATGACATACTAATGCATGAGCTTTTTAGTCAACATTAGGTCCAAAGTTGTCCCCGACCGCATGGCAGTGCAGGTGACGATATCCTAAACAGGACTTTGGCTGGGTAAACAAGGATTGTAATTGGGTAAACACAGACCTAAAAGTGGGTTTCTGTTCATCAGAAATCTCTTTAATCTTGCCCCCAAAGGTCAACTACCTCCAAGGGCATCTGGCTTCCTGAATATGAACAGTCTGTACCAGTTCAGACACCCACCCTGTTAACTGTCATATAAAAAATCTTTCCTTTTTGCTCTTCTTTCTGCTCTTCCCCCATCTCCTACATGGCCTTGGCAGTTCTCAATAAACCTTTCTTTCTACCGACAGTGGTCAGGCTCAGTGGCTGCACTGCACCCTTACTAGTTTGGTGCCGAAACCCTGGACCTAAAAGCCACCAAAGACCGGACTTCAGGGGGCTGGGGAGATGGCTTAGTGGTTAAGAGCATTGCCTGCTCTTCGAAAGGTCCTGAGTTCAATTTTTGGCAACCACATGGTGGCTCACAACCATCTGTAATGAGGTCTGTGTGCAGACATACACACACACAGAATATTGTATACATAATAAATAAATATTTAAAAAAAAGACCAGACTTCAAGTGAAGATGCATATGAAAAATTAAGATCAAAGGATACTAGTCAGCTTATTTAAGAATATCCAATCATCCAGAAGAGTCACCGTGTGAGGAGCTCACAGAGAAGGGTGGCACTTGGCACTTATGTGGAGTAGAAAGCTCTACTCGGCTTTAGGCCTTTTACATTCTGGAGTCATGTACGTTGGAAAGAGAAATTCAAAGTATGGCTCCTCTCCTTTAAAGAACAGTGTGTCTAATCAGGAAGAAGGGTTAGTCAGGGTGGTGTATATTTTTTTAATCGATATTTATTGAGCTCTACATTTTTCTCTGCTCCCCTCCCTACTCTCCCCTCCCCCTTCCAACCCTTCCCCAAGGTCCCCATGCTCCCAGTTTACTCAGATCTTGTCTTTTTTTACTTCCCATGTAGATTAATGTAAGCCTTAGTGTCCACATTGTTGTCTAAGATATCTGTGATTGTGGTTTGTAGGCTGGTTTTCTTTGCTTTGTTTAAAAACCACCTATGAGTGAGTACATGTGATAACTGTCTTTCTGTGTCTGGGTTACCTCACTCAAAATTATGCTTTCTAGCTCCACCCATAGTCCTGCAAAATTCAAGCTGTCGTTATTTTTTTTTCTGCTGTGTAGTACTCCATTGTGTAAATGTACCACATTTTCCTTATTCATTCTTTGGTTGAGGGGCATTTAGGTTGTTTCCAGGTTCTGGCTATGACAAACAAAGCTGCTATGAACACATGTCCTTGTGACACAATTGAGCATCCTTTGGATATATACCCCAAAGTGGTTATTACTGGGTCTTGAGGAAAGTTGTTTCCTAATTTTCTGAGAAATTGCCACACTGACATCCAAAGGGGCTGTACCAGCTTGCATTCCCAGCAGCAATGCAGAAGTGTTCTGGTAGAGTATGCTTTTAAAACCAGCACTGGGAGAGCAGGTCAACCATGGCTACATTAAGAATTAAGAAAACTAAAACCAACCAACCAATTCCCCCTGAGAATAAACTATTAGAAAGAATACTGGGGCCAGCAGCACACCTGTAATCCCAATACTAGGGAGGCAGAGGCAGGCAGATCTCTGAGTTTGAGGCCAGCCTAGTCTACAGAGCTAGTTCTAGGACAGCCAGAGCTGTTACACAGAGAAACCGTCTCGAGAAAAACCAAAATTTAACAACAAAAAACCTGGTATTTATTACAAATTTTTGTCCACACATGGCTAACATGGGTGACTCAAACCCCTCCCCCGATTCTTCGCTAACCTTAAACTCCTACAGAGTCACAGAGGTTGTATTTAGGGGTGCTAAGGGGTGCACAGGAAAAGATCTTAAGATGTGCTTCTCCTGGGTAAGTCATCTCTAGCCTAGTCTTAGGTGCTTCTGATATGTATTCTTGAGGTAACTTGCCAGTGCAGCACAACATGGCCAAATGCTAACACCAGATGGATGAGGTGCCGGGGATATACAGATGGGAAGCTATAGGTACTCACAGGGGTCAGTGTAGGATCTGAATCGCCAAAGACCTTACTGTTGTTTTCTCTTTTTAAGAGCAAACAGGCCTTCTTTTTTATTTTATATTTTTATTTCTCCTACAGAAATTTTACAAACAGACCTTCTTTAGAAACTCCAGCAGGCTCAGTTGTGAGCTGCTTGCCCAGACACGAATGGAGTATTCTCCCCACGCCTCCCTTCAGGAGTGAGGGAGCTGCACTGATGAACACTACAGGTCACAGAGAGAAGTCTGCTGAACAGATACTAACAATTAAGAATGAGGCCTGAAGCCGGGCGGTGGTGGTGCACGCCTTTAATCCCAGCACTTGGGAGGCAGAGGCAGGCGGATCTCTGTAGGTTCGAGACCAGCCTGGTCTACAAGAGCTAGTTCCAGGACAGGCTCCAAAACCACAGAGAAACCCTGTCTCGAAAAATAAAACAAAACAAAACAAAACAAAAAAAGAATGAGGCCTGGTCAAGTGTAGGCAAAGCACAGGGGCTTCCCAGCCGCTGCTGCTGGGGTCTTTCTGTAGCACATCACCCACAGACAGGCAAGGGGAGCACAAAATTCAAGTGTAAGTAAGACCTCACAAAGAACAGACAGGCTTCTTGTACTTTATTTGAGTTATTTCCAAACAACAGTTACAAAAGGTTTTAATTTTTATAATACTCTTTATAAGAAAATAAAATTTAAATAAAAATACATTCTCAATAATACAACATGGTTACTCAAATTCACTATTTACTTTTTGATAACTTACATTTTCAAACTAGACACTGTAAAAACCAATATTTACTACCAACTTATTAATCTCCAGGTCAGAAATGGAAGCGGATAGCATCAACCAGGATCAGTGAGTCAACTCTAGAATGAGTTTTGTATCTGTCATGTATGCAAGGACACTAGTGAGCACTGCCGAGTCTGTCTTTACCAGCCAGTCAACAGCACTTGAAGCAAATTAGAAGGTGCGTTCACTTAAATCTGTTTTTTTAAAACATGGCTTAAATGAGCTTTTCCAGCAGAAGAATGAAACCAGGCCTTGGAAACACAAACAAAAGCCACAGTCATCAGTCATGTGATGTTTCCTGTTGGTAAAATAAGAGCCCAGTTTTGACTCTTCACTATTACCCGTGAAATTAAAAACATGTTTCTTTGGTAAACAAAATAGTTTGATTTGATTAAAACCTTTGCTACTGTCCATTGTCTTATCAGATGACGATTTAAAACAAAGCAAAACAAAACATACAATATATTACCCACTCTGAGTGGATGGACACAGCTCCATGAAGCTCACAGCTAGCGAGCATCTATGGTAAGAGGATAAGAGTCCCCCTACCATCTTCTTCTGTCCTTTCTGGGGTTTCCAGGTTTTAGGGAGAGGTGAGCTGCCATATATATATATATTTTTTTTTCCCCAAATGCTCTTTGTAAAAGGCAGAGAAAGGAGATCATGGAGTTAAGACTCAAAAGTACTCAAGAGCACAGCAAAGGAGAAGGTTCTTAGAAGAGCCTTGATTGTCCAAAAGGTCCCGTGACATCACTTCTGACTGGAAAAGACTTAATCTAAGGAAAATTAGTTATATATTTCTTTTTTTACATTGTACCAAGCTATCTAATTAATTCTAGTCAATTTGGCTGTTTAAAGTGTCATGTATGTCAATAATAGAACTAGGAGACTGAGCTCTCAAGAGTTATACATGTACACAGCTTTGGCCCTTTTAATCCTATGATCTTTAAACATATTTATGATTGGAGTTTGATATTAGAAATGTTGGGGGTGTTGGATGTGGTGAACATGCCTTTAATTCCAGGACTTAGGAAGTGGAGGCAGAGACAGGTGGATCTCTGAGTTCTAGGCCAGCCAGGGATATGTAGTGAGACCTTGTCTCAAAACAACAAGAAATTGTTAGGAAATAGTTCCTCTTGGGAGGAGAAAAAACCCAAACAAAATAACCAACAGAAAACTGAAAACCATGAAAGATCTCTCTTATCTGGACCTCATGTCCTTTTTAGGTAGACATTTCGGAGAAGTAGGAATTTTAATACGAAGCTCATGAGAAATGTATTAAAATGACTTTTTAAAAACATCTACAACACAGTACAGTTAATGGGATCTCCTAGTCTGTCGGATTTAAAGGACTCGGGCACAGTTCAGGCCCGCCTGTGCTAACTCTTAAAAGTCTGTTACAGAATATTACTTTAAGATGTGTTACCTTTGTTTACTCTGTGAAACATTTAATAATCAAAGATATGTCACATTCTTCTATGTTTCATTTGTTTGACTCTGTGAGGCTCTGTTACTTTGCCTCTTTAAAACACCTGATTGGCCTAACAAAGAGCTAAATGGCCAATAGCAAGGCAGGACAAAGGATAGGTGGGGCTTGTAGGCAGAGAGAATAAACAGAAGGAGAAAAGAGGAATTTGGGAAGCAAGAGAGATCAGGAGAGAGAAAAGAAGGGCTAGCCACCCAGTCAGCCACGGAGTAAGAGTGAAAGTAAGATTACAAAACTAATAAGGAAAAAGCCTAGAGGCAAAAGATTGAGGGGATAATTTAAGTTAAAGAAAGCTGAAGAGAAATAAGCCAAGCTAAGGCTGGGCATTTGTAAGTGATAATAAATCTCCATGTGATTAATTTGGGAGCTGGATGGCAGGCCCCTCACAAAAGAGCAAAGAGTAAAAACAACCAACAACAAAAGTCATTTAGAAAAATACATTTTTCAATCATGATTTTTTTATGGGACAACTCTGTGTTAAAAATCTTTAAAAATAATTACCTAATAACAATGTAAAAACAATTACCAAGCAACAACATAATTGGCAAATATATTCTGAATTACAGCTTAAGCTCAACGAAATAGAAAATCACAGCTAGTTAGACTTACACCAACAAGTCACATTTCAACAGGAACATATGTAAATACCCCAAGGTTCAAAGTACCACACTTAGAAAATGTTCTGAATTAAAAAAGACAAGTAAGTACCATGGTTTTAATACTGATGAAGCCAAGCGCATCACTCCTCTCCAGGGTGGCACTTACTTCAACTGCTTATTTATTGTTACTATTTTCAGGACCCAAGTAGAGTAAGGAAAAACAGGATTTCAACAGCTGCTGAACCTAATTCCATTTGGTTAGCAGGCAATAAGGAAACAGCAATAAAATATAAACATTTTCAGAAAAGCATTGTTCTAGGCTTAAACACTGATCATTTAACTGATCATAAAAGATAGATACCATGGAGTATCTAAACTACAATCTGGAACGTGCCAGATTATTAAAGTGCGCCAAGTGACCAGTTCTCGAGTTAGAGCAGGACCTAACACTATATGGAGGGCATCTTTACACGCCCTTATTAGGACACGAACAGCAGGCAAGGTCAAGTGATTTCTCACCACCTTCACTATTCTCTTCTGGTTGGGAAGAGAAGCCTTCAGGAGTAATGTTAAACTGAATTCTCAAATTAAGAAAATGAGTACCTGATATTTAAAACAATGAAAAACATGTTAGTGGTCTCATTTTATTTCCTCTGCCATCACTCATTTCAAATGTAAACATGGTGCACACAGGAGCACATATTCCCTGACATCTACCTGAGCACTCTTACACCTGTGACTGACAGAACATCCACCAACACTCAAGGGCGTTCTGAGGTCTTCGTCTCTGTCTCCATAACCTGCAACGGCGAGTACAGCAAAGGAAAACCGTTCTTTTTTTTCCTTTTTAGAGACGGAGGGTCCAGATGAACTCAATGAAAGTTCAGAACTGACAATGAACTGGGATTTTCTAGTAAAAGACAATGTTGGCAGTACAGAGCAGGCACTGACGGTAGTGAAAATGAGTCCACACAATAGAGAGCTACAAGGAGAGATGGCTTCTTACTATGAAGTGCTCCCTTTATCACAAGCTTCTTAGGAACCTTCCTTAGAAAGATTCTTTCCATCAAAAGAAGCTGCAATGATATGGATTTGAAGGAAATCTTGGGTTTCAAATTCTCTAGTAATAAAATCATGGATATCAGAATTCCCAAACAGTTCATTTCAACCATTAAATATTAAATACATTGTGAAAGCAGGTGTCATCAAAGCCAATGTCTGCTCTTACATAGTATGAACAAAATTGGGTGAATTAAAAACTTCATGAAAAGGAATATTTTCCAGTTCTCCATCAGTTGATCAAACTATGATATTTTCCCAACAATTGGATTTTCCCTACGAAACAGGAAAAGAAAAATGCTCTTTAAAAATATACAAATTAAAATGTGACATATACAGAACCCATCCAACACTTAGAATTTTCCTTGATCTTTCATCTACTGAGTCTTGCTTTATTAATTCAACAAGTATTACAGATCACTTACTACATTTAGGTACTACTCTAGAAGCTAAAGGTACAATACTGAACAAGACAGACACATGACTCACAGAGCTCACATGATGGAATAGGAAAGGAAAATAAACAAAATAGTTGGTATAAGAGGGTTTGCTTGTTCATTGCAGCCCCCCTCACCGCCCCCCAGTGCTGAATGCTAGTCAACCACACTAACACCAAGCTATTTTCTCAAGTCCCTTCCCTCGCCAATTAAAGAAAAAAAAAAAAAACAAACAAACAGATGTGTGAAGTAACACTGCAAGGGTCAGAAGGTTGGACAGTAAGCAAGAGTACCACCAGCGGTTGAACTGGGCAAGGTATGGCATGCACACACGATGACGCACCCCCCCCCCCCCCCAAGACAGGGCTTCTCTGTGCAACAGCCTGGATATTCTGGAACTTGTTTTGTAGACCAGGTTGGCCTTGACTCCAAGAGTTCTGCCAGCCTCTGCTGGGATGGGATTAAAGGTGTGGCCACCATGCCTGGTAGGGAGGTACTATTTAAGGATGGTCAAGCCTTGGCTAGGAACTTCAAATGGGTGCAGGAAAATTAGAAAACTCTTGTTGGAAGAGATTCAATGATACTAATGAATAAAATACAGAATTAGGATGTTCACAATACAACCTTTGTAATTAATGTACAAAGCTTTCTGTTCAGGAAGAATGTACTTATACAAATAAAACTGATTCTTCTTATTCAGAAATACAAAAACACTACCTCATAATTTTCAAAGACTATTTAAAAGAGTGCAACAGGGGTTCAAAGTCTCCCACTAACGGTGTGGGATCTTGGGCAAGACATTCATTTTTCTTGCACTTAAGTTTTCTATGTATAAAGTGGGAAGGAAACCATGATATACTGGTATGAGCGCAAGGACGGAGGAACATACACTCTGGAAAATACTGTTGTGTGCTGGTCCTACCCACCGCGCTCCTAGCAGAACCCTGTAGCACTGGAGTTCTTTGTATCAGGGAGGGCTGGAGGTTACTCTAGACAGCTTTTCTTTCAGTAGGGAAGAAATAGTTTTTTCTTTTTCTGCTTGTGGACATTATCTCAGAAAACAAAGTGGGGCTCTGAACTACTGTGGCTCATCTGATACTGGAAGAAAAAAATCTTCAAGATTTAGAGTACCTTAGTGCTATACAGTTCCCAATGACATGGCTCAGTTCTGGCATTAAATGTCTGTATAAGCTTGGTATTCACTGGTGAGACTACACACTTCCCTCAGGAGTTTGTTACTGGCTTCTGGGAGTAATCTAATTGACAGGGTGTCCAGTGCTGTGACGTCCTGAGAGGAACAAGCCCCCAGTACATGTCAGCTGTTGCTGTCCTTACCCATCTCATCTTCTAGGTCTGAGATGAAGCACTTGGAATCAACTCTCAAATGCTTTCACGCACTGTTAGAGCTTGCTTGTTTGGTACTCATTGTAAATGTAAGGGGATGTGAGAAATAGAGACAACAAACACAAAAAAGAAAAAACTACTAATCATTCAAACAGAGAATCACAACTGACGACGACACTGAAAGCAGCGATGAAGGGCAGCACCAACATCGTGCAACGACAGCTGAGCTGAACAAAGGGAGTGAGTGGCAGGGAAGCCTGCACAGGAGAAAGGCTGGGCTCGGACTCGGCGAGCAGAGGCCTGAGGATACTTACTTGCTTCCGTATTTTGCACTACTTGATCTTTTCTTTCTGTATTTCTCATGAGGCTCATCTAGCTTCTCTATGATGCTTTTTATTTGTTGAATTGTCTTAAAGGTTGTAACAGAATCCTCAATTGTGAAGTTGGAATAATCAGGCTCTTTCTGTGGCCCTTGATAGACTGCAATAGTCCCGCAAGCCTCTGTAAGGGCAGAGAAACAGGATCAGAAAACTAAATTCCACCAATGTAATCTGTAGTATAATTAAAAACATATTTTGATTTTTAAGGGAGAGATTTTTTTTGACTATACTGTAACAATGTAACAAAATAGAACTATCATGCTTACGTATAGTAATTTTGCTGGGCGTGGTGGTGCACGCCTTTAATCCTAGCACTTGGGGAGGCAGGTGGATCTCTGTGAGTTCAAGGCCAGCCTGGTCAACAAGAGCTAGATCCAGGACAGGCTCCAAAGCTACAGAGAAACCTGATACTGAAAAACAAAAAACAAAAAAACAAAAACAAAGACAAAAAGAATAGTAATTTTACTTTATGAATACTAAGATAAATGCCCCCTTTGACAGTTTGTGAACTTCATTGCCAGTAATTTAGAAAATCTATAAGTATCTTCAACTTTAAAAAAAAAATCAAAGAAATAACTCAGAGATTAGTAATGAAAGATCATGGTTTTATCAAAGTAGAGCAAGAGCTTACCTTCCATCTTTTGCAGCTTAAGTAAACTGAGAGTGAAAAGGGAATAAATTCTTTCTGCTTCTCTGTCTTCATCAATATCTATCTGGATGTCTGCAGGGATACCTCTATGATAAAAAGGAAAAGACATTGGAAAATTTTTCTTTGTTAACATGAAAAAGATTTTTGATAAACTGAGACTAAAACTAGATTTAGAATTTTAGAAAAGGACCTCAGAAATTAGTTTCTGAGATAATTAAACAGGATCACAGGGTTTGGTTGTTACGGATTCAAGCCTTGAAGACGATTCTGAAGCAAAATCATTTTTAAAGTATTTTCTAAAGTGTATGTGCGTGTCTGTGTACATCTGCGGGCACAGAGCTTGGAAAAGAGCATCAGATTCCCTGGAGCAGGAGTTACATAGGTTTTGGAACTGAATTGGGGTCTCTACAAGAGCAGCAAGCATCCTTAACTACTCCCAGTCCCAATAAAATCATTTTTATAATGTTTGGCTCTTCATAAAACAATGCATTAATAATAAAATCTACAGGGCAACAATGGCTATTCTGTAATATCTAAAACAGAATGTTTAGTGGACTTCTGTGATACAATTTTAGATTTTTTTTTTATTATTTTTGATTAGCGCATGTGTGGGTGTGTGCAGGTGCCTGAGGAAGCCATGGGCATTGAAATCCTAGGAGTTAGAGAGGTAGATAGTTGAGAGTTGCTTAATGTGGGTCCTCTGCAAGAGCAGTAAGTGCTCTTAACTGGTGAGCCATACCTCTAGCTCTTCTCTGTGCCTCGGTCAGGCTTGAGATGCTGGCTTTTCTTCTTTTAATGGTGATGATTATGCAGCAGAACACTGCTCGTATTTGGCAAATGCTCTACCATTAACCTTTAATCTGACCCTTCAGATCTCCCACCTCTAGGCACGTGCAACCATTTCAGAATATTTTCATCAGTCACAAAAGAAACTCTGCACTCATTATCAGTCTCCATTCTCCACTAATTTACAGTATGTGACTATGAATTTACTTATTCTATATATTTTTTGTGATACTAGGATCCAACCAAAGTTCTTGTGTGTGTCACGCAAAAACTCTACCACTAGGCAACAACCCAAGCCCTTACAGACCTTTTATAAGGTATACCTTTTCAACGAATATGTGGCTTTTATGTGTAGCTATTTTTACTTAGCTTGGTTTCCTATCCATATCCACTGTATCATGTATCACACCTTCTTT
The DNA here is from genome assembly GCF_014885135.2 of Alexandromys fortis. Classification (NCBI taxonomy): domain Eukaryota; kingdom Metazoa; phylum Chordata; class Mammalia; order Rodentia; family Cricetidae; genus Alexandromys; species Alexandromys fortis. The sequence continues at coordinate 2,143,876 of NW_026067975.1, read as the reverse complement.
CATCAGAAAGGAACTTACGCAGTACATGGCTTGCAGCCTGGTGTATTTTCACCGGTCTCCTGGCAGCAGAGCCAGTTCCCATTGAGATAGGCAGACGGATGAAAAGAGCTGAGCCTGTTGTGGTTGCATCTGCTCACCCTGCACAGCACATCTATCCACTCATTAGCTTCCACACAGTTATTTGCTTGGACGTAGAGTGTCTTCTCTGTATGTATCACTTGGAACATCTTTATTAGTAATAAAGACAAACAGTTAAAAAAGCCTTAAAATCAACACACAGTACATGAACAGAGTAAGTACTCAGAAAGAGACCCGGTTGCTTGGCTAAGTAATGGCTGCTAATGTATCTTAAAGAGTTGTTATTCTCTAAGCAAGTCAGTGCCTGTGGTGGTCTGAAGGAAACGGAATTAAGAGGTATGGTCTTGTTGAAGTGTGTCACTGTAAGTGGGCTTTGGGGTGGGCCTATATTCAAGCTACTCCCAGTGAGACAGACCACTTTCTGTTGCCCCTAAGGTGTAGGTCTCTCAACTACTTCTCCAAAACCACGCCTGCCTGCACACTGCCATGTCCCACCATGATGATAACGGACGGAACCTCTGAATTGTAAGGCACCCAATTAAATGTTTTTCTTTATAAGAGCTGCTGTGGTTATAGTGTCTCTTCATATCAACAGACACCCTAAGACAGTCTTAGCTGATGATACTAAGCAGTAAGACATGTCCAAAGGAAGGGTCACTATCTACGTAAGAACAAAGCAAGGTAATTTTAGATGCAGGAGGAAGTTTGAGCAAAGACAAAGGAATGAGCAGACAGTGAGGAACAAGGATGCCATTTGACGACTGGAAGGTTCTGCACCAGCTGAGTGGCAATAGTAGACAAAGCTGGGATATTACTTAGAGATTGGAATGGCAAATATTAAAATAACGTATATACAACTGTTTAAAATACTTTCAATATTTATACAACTTACATTTTTCTTGTTGAAAGAGCTTTCTTCCAGTTTTTCCACAGCAAGAATGTTTTTTACTGGAATAGTGTAAATTGCATCTTTGCCTAAATAATAAAAGATGACAAAATTAAAAGAATTACTCTAATAATTACAAAAGTAAGATGTTAATTCTGTAAGGTTAGTTCTGCTTGCTGGTAGAAGCCTATGAATATATAGTAGACTTCTGAATGGTTTGTATCTAATAATATGGAACAGGAATTTTGATTGTGTTCTATAAAATGTCCTCTCCTTTTTCCATATAGGTAAAAATATTTTCAAAGAAAATCATGTGAATAAATTTGTTCCCTATGTAGGAAATTATTTTCTATGCTGCTGCAAATTTGTAGTACTATATGGAAGCAGAGAAAACTAATGTGCCCAGTGGTAAAGACTGAGAGGGCCAGGCGGAGAGCTGACCTGAGCAGTGAACACGACCATTACATTCTTCAGTTCTGTCCACTTGACATTTAATTAAAGGATTATCCCATAACACAAAAACATTTAGTGTATGCGCACATGCAGGGCCAAACCCAAGGTAGGTAGTGCCCTAGCACTGACCTGCACCTCTACCCCTAAATCATGCTTAATGTTATTATCTTATGTATATGAGCGTTTTCCCTGCATGTATACATATATACATATATATACCATTTAAGTGTCCATTGTCCTCAAAGGTTAGAAGGAGGCTTTGGATACCCCGGGACTAGAGTTATATATGGTTGCAAGCCACCACGTGGGTGCTGGGATTGAACTCAGGTCCTCTATAAAAACAAGTGCACTTAACCACCGTGGTAGTCCAAATGCAGCTGGCCCCTATAAACTCAGGGAGTGGCACTATTAGGAGATGTGGCTTTGCTGGAGTAGGTATGGCCTTGTTGGAGGAAGTGTGTCACTGTAGAGGTGGGCTTTGAGGTCTCATATATGCTCAAGCCATGCCCAGTGACTCAGTTTACTTCCTGTTGCTTGTGGATCAAGATGTGGCTCCTTTTTTACTCTCAGCTCCTTCTCCAGCACCATGTCTGCTTGCACACCACCATGCTCCCCTCCATGATGATAATGAACCAGACCTTTGAAACTGTAAGACAGCCAACTAAATGTTTTCCTTTATAAGAGTTGTCATGGCCGTGCGATGGTGGCGCACACCTTTAATCCCAGCACTTGGGAGGCAGAGGCAGGCGGATCTCTGTGAGTTCGAGACCAGCCTGGTCTACAGAGCTAGTTCCAGGACAGGCTCCAAAGCCACAGCGAAACGGTCTCGAAAAACCAAAAAAAAAAAAAAAAAAAAAGAGTTGTCATGGTCACAGTGTCTCTCTACAGCAGTAAAAATACTAACACAACCACTGAGTCAACTCTCCAACCCTGAATTTTTAAATTTTGTTTTATTTGGTTTTTGAGACAAGGTCTCTCTACGTAGCCCTGGTTGTCCTGGACTCAGTATGTAGACCAGGCTAGCTCAGGTTTCTATCTCAGGTCTCATACTCAGAGATCCACCTGCCTCTGCCTCCCAAATGTGCGGATTAAAGGCACGTGTTACTATGTACAGCCTTGTTTAAATTTTTAAATTACATTTCAGTGTCTGTGTGTGTAGGTGCACATACGCAAACTACAGTACATGTGTGGAAGTCACAGGACAACTGGCAGAAGTCAGTTCTCTCCTCCTACCATATAGTTCCCAGACACTGAACTCAGTACGTCAGTACTGGTGCCAAGCACCTCTACCTACTGACCCAACTTGCCAGCCCTAAAACATGTTTTTTAAATTATAAAATGGTTTATAACTTCACATACTGTTCAGTTGGCTAGCTAATACTACAATGTTTACTTTAAAAGTGAGATTCTGGAGATAAACATAAAAATTTTATCTGGCAGAGCAAATCCTAAACTGTCTAAGGGTTTTGGAATGTAGGCAAGGGGATTTGAGTTTGTTAAGGGCCTCCTGCTAACGTGGCATAGGGTGAAGTCTGTCATTATAGCTTGGGGCTACCCATACCTCATCTAGTTGTAGAAGATATTGACAAAGACACTTTTGACTTTGAGTCATTTTGTGAAGGCGTTTTTACAGCATCAAAGCTTTTTTTATTTCTTCTTCAAGCTTTTATTTAAGGATGTGGATGTGTGGGTTGAGATATAGGAAGCTAAAAACATTCCATTTTATACTGTTCAAAGGATTAATGCTGTGACTTTTATTTTTTGACAAAGAGCAGTATTTGGTTAACCTGTGATTTTGTTGTTGCTGTGAATAAAGACATTAATACAAAATGTTCAGTGAGTCTCCTGGCACAAAACCTAAAATTTAAGGTAATTCAAATAGATGTGACACATATTTTTAAAAGACATACACCGAATGTCTACTATATGCCAGGCACTGCCCTAATAATTTCAGCAGAGCAATAAACAGAAAACAGGTCCTCAATAGACTTTGTACTGAGTTCCGAAAAGAGTGGCAGAGAAATACTAACTAGAGATGAGTGCTCTGATGAAAATAAACTGAAGAGATGTCAATTTCCAATCTTTCTGGAAACCCTGAAACTTGATCCTTTGATACCTGAAGCCAAACAATTGTATACTTTAGCATGAATTTAGCAATGATGCACTACAGTGCTTTTGCAGGTGGTCACAAAAATAGAAATCTTAGCCAGAATGATTCTTTTCTTTCAAGAGTCAAATTCTTCGGAGTTAGTTGTCTAACATTATGAGAGTGTTAGTTTATGCCAAGTTTATTACCAGAACTCTTTGTGTACGTGTATTTAAAAGGTAAGCTCTCATCCAGCTCAGACTGGTTTTGAACTTATTACATAGCCAGGTAATTACCTTGAACTTCTGATTTAATTCAATTAAACATTTTAATTCAAGTGCTGAAATTAAAGATTAAAGATGTGGATCGCCTCTCCAAGTTACTGTCCTGCTGGTGATAAAATCAGGGCTGTGTTAGCTGGAGCAATCTACCAACCGAACTATATTCCCAGTTCTCATTGTGTCTATTTATAAAAAGGCAATTTCATCCCTTTAGTTGCTTTTGCCCAAATCCTCAAAATGTTCCTTTACTTGTCTTTTCCCCGTTCCTCACATTTAATTCCTGAACAGATTCTCTTGAGTATTATCTTTGAAACAGATTCAGAATGTGATTGTTTCTATTACCCCTATTACTACCAACTGGTCCAAGCCAGAATCTTCTGTGCCTTGGATTATTGTAATTACAAAAACATTTGTCTTATACTCTGTCAGTACTAACCTGTAAGTTGAGTAAAAGTCTGGGTTTTAGTATGTCTTCTTCACTACTGTTCTGTCCTGTACCTCTGGCACAAAGTAGGTACCCAGTAAAATAGGTTTAGCTGAAAATATTTGCATAATTGAATTAATTATTTATTTGGTTCTTGGCTATTAAGAAAACAAACAAAAACTCTGGAGAGCCTCATGATGTGGGAGTGTCATATCAATCTGTTGATTTCATTGGTTGAGCAATAAACCAACTGCTTGGCCTCATAGCTTAGAACATAGATGGGAGGAGAAAACAGAATAGAATTCTGGGCGGAAGAGGAAGTGAGGTCAGACTCTGCTCTGCTCCCGGAGACTCGACAGCTCTGCTCTGGAGCAGAGACACCATGATGGACGGAGGCTAGACTCTTCCCGGTAAGCGCACCTTGGGGTGCTTACACACATCATTAGAAATGGGCTAGTCCAGGTGCGAGAATTAGCCTGTAAGGGCTAGAGTTCATGGGCCAAGCAGTTCTTAAATGAATACAGTTTGTGTGTTGTTATTTCGGGCATAAGCTAGCCAAGCGGCCGGGGTGTTGGGGACACAGCCCCGCCGCTCTTATTTCAACAGCCTCATGTTGGAAAACATGAGCAGGCAAAAGTCTAGTCCTCATACACATACTGAGTGTGTATGTTGATGGAAGCTGTATAAACTGTATGTATGTACCTTGAGATAATAGGTCCCAAGAACATACATTATCTAAGTAAATCTCACAGAAGTATTTCAAAGTTGGGTTTATTAAAAATTTTACTAGTAAACTTGGTTAAAGCTTCAGAATTCAGAGTAGTGGTTACTGAAGTAATTCAGGCGACAGTGTATTTGTAAGACTTGGTGTTCTTTGAAGAGTATCTGCTAACTGCTTTTATGCTAGTGACATGATTGCTACCACTAGGATCTTAAAGAGCAGGGGAAGAGAGAGATGACACGGAGTGACCAATGTGCTAGATGTTCCTATTAAATAGGCAGCTAAGAGGCTAGAGACCTAAAATGACTTCCATGAAGAGCTGACACGTGATCTGAGGCTTACAGGACATCAGATCACAGACCTGAAGAAGGAAAGATCTTTATGTAGAGTATATACAGAATCATGAACATAAAAACTGTACGTTAAAGAAACTGACGGCATAAGAAGTTTAAGGTGACAGCCTGAGTAAGACAGATGAGAGATAAACTACACAGAAAACACACGAACACAAAACCACAATAGTCTAAGATGTTTAGCTGGGGAAATAGCTGCACCCACTCTTGCAGACTCTGAAAATGCAGTAAGTAGGGCACTATATAGAATTAACATTACCAATAAACACCCCAAGTCAACCAGAAAATGTTAACTTACATTCAATGAATTACTTTTTAGAAGGCAGGAAAACACGTAATACATTTTGGAAAAATCCATCAAAATAGTTAAAACAAGTATGTATGTTTAAATTGCAAGTTTTGGTAAGCAATCTCACAATCTCATTTGTGTATTTCCTCCAACACAAAAGCAACAAAGCTCTAATATATTCATTCTTGTGGTTCCGATTGTCTAATTCTATGAAACCTATCCCTTTATCATCAGCGGATAGAACAAAGGTTAAACCTGACAACTGTAGGTGTACTTAGGGCCTATGAGGTCCATGAAATTCCTATGCAAACTCCATGTCTATGTGTTTATATGTAGGATTCTCAGAAGAAAGGCACCGTGACTATCATCTGACTTAAAGGACATTATAACCAGCAGACTTTGAAATACTAGCCTGGACTAGACAGTGCTTGAGGAAGAAATAACTTGTTTATTCACAGAAAATGACTAATTTACCTTACATTTTATTTAATTACACTACTGTTATTACTATTGTTTTTTTGTTTGTTTGTTTTGAGATAGTCTCTCTCTATATTTAACGTTGGCTCTACTAGAACTCACTACACCTTGACCAGGTTGGATTTGAACTCTGCCTCTGCTAGGATAAAACGTGTGTACCACCATGCCTGGCTTTATTCTATTATTAATATAAACATAATAAAAAACAACACTATCCATAGGTGAGAATATTTATTTATTATTTGTTTTTTTGAGACAGGGTTTTTCTGTATAACAGTCCTGGAGCTCACTTTGTAGATCAGGCTGGCCTTGAACTTACCAAGATCACCTGCCTCTATTCCCAAGTGCTGGGATTAAAGCCCTGGGCCACCATGCCCAGCAGGTGAGAATATAAAATTCAGTATAAGCCAAATGTTGAAACATTTGAAGTCGGCTTTAAGAACACCGAAAAGGCAAGCCTACATATTTAGCTATATATTTATACACTGTAACAAACTATCTGGTGCCTAAAATGCAACTCATTCTAACAAAATTTCTTACTAATATACTTGTATATACAATATATGCATGTATATATGCATATTCATTCATTCTGAATAAGCTGCTCATGTGTGTGTATGTGTTTCTCTTAGCTGATAACGGCAGTCCGTGCTATCTGGAGGCTGATGCAAGAAGACTTAAGCCCAGAGTTCTGGGTCAAGATCCCATCTCTTTCAAGTATCTCTCCCATCATTCTACGACTCAGCAGTCTCCAGGGATGCACTGTACATTCTCTTCAAGTATCCTATGTCAGGAGTTTATTTCATCACTGTGGCATTTATAGGAGAAGCTCTCTTAGTAGGGATTTACCAATCAGATTTGATAGGACTTCAGAACCCTTCTGAACACCTTCTGAAATGCTGAATTTGCTGTTGTTAACTACTGTTAAGTCTGTACCTTTCTGCTTTTATTGCTATACTGTCTTACTTACCAAGTCCAGATGTTCTGCTCTCAAATTGATTTTTTAAAGCTTTATTTATTTATTATGTATACAGTGTTATGTCTGCATGTATGCCTGCAGGCCAGAAGAGGGCGTCACCATGTGGATGCTGGGAATTTAACTTAGGTCCTCTGGAAGAATAGCCAGTGCTCTTAATCATCTCATCTCTCTAGCCATCTCAAATTGACTTATGCCGGGCTTTTATGTTATAGTTTTATTACATATCACACAATGTGATAAAATAAACACTCCAGTTTAGTTTTTTTTTGTGTGTCACTGTGAGAAACGGTGCTGTGGGAAGGTGTATAGCTTGCAACTACCCGCCTACTGGGGCGTGGCTCATAGACTATTTACCTGGATACAGCGGGGCTATCGGGGCCCCTTCCTCTCTGCTTCCCCCTGGCCCCGTTTGCTGTTCGGTTTGCTTTGGGTCTGATCTTCACCCATCGTTCAAGCAGAGAATCCTGACTTTGTAAGTTTTACCTTTTAATAAACACCGGTCTATTTCTTAGTTCTGAGCTAGTGTGCGATTCCTTTTTTTAAGCGTCCAATCTCTCAACCATCAAAACTCTCAACCATTCCCTGTGTAATGATTGACTGCAGCACGGAGCACCAGCAGAGTAAAGCACAATAAAGCAGAAACGCAACCCTACCTGGCTGTTTGTGGTAGGTGAGCTCTCTGCTTGTCAAGCAGAACCATCGTTTCTTGAAATTCTTTTTTCCAATACGGGTTCTTCCTTGAGCTCTTTTATACATTTCACTGCCAACATAAAGGACATAAAATAAACCATTAGTCTCAGAGATTAAAATGTTCATCTAAACTAAGAACTGACCTAACTCTAGCGGACACCGGTAGTCAAGCGTGATTATTAGAGTACAGAGTGACTTCCACTGATGACGTGTGTATTTTACTCAGGCCACACTGAGGGACTAGTCTTTAACTAATGTAGGGTTTTTACTTTTAGGTATGCTATTTAGCATGTATGATGTCTACGCACATGTGTGCAGTACCTGTGGAAATCAGAAGAGGGAATCAGATCTCCCTGGAAGTGGAGTTACAGATGGCTGTGAGCTACTGTGTGGTTGCTGCGGCTTGAACTCAGGTCCTCTACAAGAGCAGCCAGTTCTTTTAATGACTGAGCCTTCTCTCTAGCCCTAATCAATGTAGTTTTAAAACTCTACTATAGACTAAAAATGGGTCAGGTAAGTCATTTCCATCCCACTAACTCCAAGAAATAGGAGTTAGGCTGACTAGAGCTATCTCTTAGCTGCAGAACCCTGGGTCCATGCAGTCAGTGAGTGCTGCCCTATGCCATGGAGCTGACAGGCAGAGAGGGCAATTTACCTGACTGAAGACACTCAGGACGTTCTGGAACAGGATGAAAACTCAGGTTTCCTAACTCTCAGACCCATGGTGTTTGTACTTACTGTCTACTGTGAAACACAACTTTCCTTCTCATTGCATTAATTACCCTTCTTTCAGGTGCACAGGCTCGCTCGTACCGCTGGACTCCTTAGTTTCTGTAGATGAAATTTCATCCAAGAACTAAATGGGGAAATGGGAAAGTATTACTGTATGTGAGTAAGTAAGGGATATCATATAAAACTGTCTTATCTTACACGTCATTGATTATATTAGGAAATTCCTTTTTTTTAAAAGGATTTATTTATTATATATACAGTGTTCTGCCTGCATGTATGCCTGCAAGGCAGAAGAGGGCATCAGATCTCATTATAGATAGTTGTGATGCATCATGTGGTTGCTGGGAATTGAACTCAGGACCTCTGGAAGAGCCATCTCTCCAGCCCCTATAGTAGGAAATTCTTCATCATTAAAGAGTATATATAATGCAGGTTGAGAATCTCTTTTATACAAAATGCTCAGTACCAAAGTGCTTTAGATTTAGGGTTCTGAAATAATTACATATACAGTAAGATATTTTGGAGAGTGGACTCATATACATAGCCCAAAGGTAATTTTATATAGCGTTTTTACTAAACCTGCACTTTGTGACCTATCACATGAGGTTGTGGAATTTTCCATTGTGACATCATGTCCATTCAAGAAGTTTTAGATATTCCAATATTTCAGATTTTAGAGCATCTTGGATTGAAGAGGCTCATTCCACAGTTATCTATAAAATAAAATACATTTGCTATAGAAAATTTCTAATTTACAAATGAAACTTCTAAACTTAGTCTTACCTTACAATTCTGAATGGATCTTCCTATAAAAATAACTCAATGTATAATCCTCAACTGTCTTTTTTTAAAAAAATATTCATTTATTTATTATGTATACAATATTCTGTCAGTGTGTATGCCTGCAGGCCAGAAGAGGGCACCAGATCTCATTACAGATGGTTGTGAGCCACCATGTGGTTGCTGGGAATTGAACTCAGGACCTTTGGAAGAGCAGGCAATGCTCTTAACCGCTGAGCCATCTCTCCAGCCCTTAACTGTAATTCTTTTTGAGACAATATTTCACTATTTCTGAGGCTGGACTTAAACTCACTGCAATCCTTCTGCCTTGGTCTCCTTAGTGCTAAGATTATAGGCATATACCACCACAGATAGCTCTTTTTCATATTTTTGGTATCCATAAGGCCTTGAATTATAAAGAATTTATCTTTAACATTTAAAATTTTTGTCTTTGATTTGCAGGAAACTCATTTTATCACATAAGTAACCCTCAAATGGCACATGGCTATCATGGTCTGCACTCATCTTAGAGCACTTTGTGCTGTGAGATGGCTCACATAACTGGATATAACAAAGGAGATGATGGCTCACATAACTGGATATAACAAAGGAGATAGTTCGTATAACTGGATATAACAAAGGAGATGGTTCACATAACTTGCTCCCATTAGTGTCTGAAATTCTGAAAAACTCAATTCTGAAGATTCTGGTTCCAAAGATTTTTACATACAGGGCCATGAACCTGCCCGACAGGTCAGGTAACACACAAATCTATGAACTGAGCCAGATTTGACCAAGAAACAGAGTTACAAAATAAAACCCAAAAGAAAACACAATAGAGGTCTTATGGAACCAGCAAAGCCCACTATTTTCTGGCTATTTATAGGAAACTTGCTGATTTCTATTATATATAACTGACGACCTTGACAAATGAGGTAACTTGAGATCAAATGAATATTCACAAACTTCCTATGCAGAATATGAGAATGTGGCTCAAGAAAATTTGCAATGTCCACTGCTTGTGCTCTCTTTGGCAGCACATATACTAAAATTGGAACGATACAGAGAAGATTAGCAATGTCCACTGCTAACACAGGAAGTCACCCAGTGAAAGTATTTAGCTTCATGAATGCGTAACTTGCATCAGTTAAAGGGCTTCATTTGACTAGTGTTTGCTCTACATGGAAAGAGGAAACCTGACAGTTCAAAAAGTAATTTTTGCTGGGTAGTGGTAGCTTACACCTTTAGTCCCTGTACTCAGGAGGCAGAGGCAGGTAGCTCCCTGTGAGTTTGAGGCCACCAGGTCTACATAGTGAGTTCTAAGACAGCCAGAGCGACATAAAAAAACCCTGTCTCAAAAAAAAAAAAAAAAAAAAATTCTTGTTCTTAGAGAAGAATCCAATTTTTTCTCCTAAATCAACTACCCATTTGCTTATCAGTCAGATATTACAAACTCAGATATCTGGATTTCACTGCTGTCTTCCCTTCTATGCTTCTAACTTAATACTTGAGGATATTAGGTGTAAACAAAACAAGCATATACTCCTGTAAGAACAACACTGAGGGTCTAGTGCCTCCACTGTAGAACTGAAGGCACAGCGACCTGGCCTAGGAACACTGTGACTCACCTACCAGAGCACACACTCGGGAGGTTTCCCAAGAGAGTGTTTTCCCTGGTTTGCTGGAAGGGAATCTTGGTAAGTGAACAAGCAAAAACAGAATTCCTTTTGTTCTGTGGGTGATGCAAGTTCAAGTATCCAAGGACATTAATGAAGTGCCCTCTGTCTCATCTCTATTTCTAGTGGATGGGCCCAACAGAGTTTAACATATATATGAGTATCGCATTCCCTAGCATTATCATGAAGGAGTACAGGGTAAAATAATGTGTGAAGTGTAAGAAAACAGTGAAGATGACAGGAAGGAAACTGTAGTTGGCTCAGGATCAAAAGCATCTGTAATTCTTCAGTGCTGTGGTTCTTCACCAAATTATACAACCACCCTGAATACAGAGCTCTTCTGCTTACTTTCCCTATACTGTGTACATGATTTAGTTACTGCAGTGGTCAAAGTCACTAGAATAAATGCCAATGTGGACTAGAAGCTGAGTTACACGGACATTTCTAATCTTTAGTACTGTATGTATGCAGTCTTAATTACAGCGACTGGAGATAGAGTTTAATCTTAAGCAGAATTCTTATGTAGGATATGTAAGGCCCTGGGTCCAATCTACAGACAGAAAGGCACATGGACATGGGGACAGACACGCGCGCGCACGCACACACACACACACACACACACACACACACACACACACAGATAATTATGATCTTAGGGTAAACTCAAGACTATAGATATAAACGAGATAGTAAATATTCTAGGGTAAGAGCCTATCTGAAAGTGAGTAGATGACTCAGAGGCAGTTTAGAAACATACTAAAGTCTGCCTCTTAAATCTGCTCCCCACTGGTATTATCAACTGATAACTGGTCATATCAATTAGTACATTCTGATTATATAAGGAGGCGGAGAACAGATGTTACCAAAGCCTAGATTATTAGACATGCAAAAATAACTCCAAAACAAAAGCTAGTATATCATAGTCTTGTTAACTGAAGTCTAACTCTACTGTCCCCCAAAAGTTTCAATAATGTCCCCCAAATAAAGTGTTATGTTTAAAATTTCTCAAGAGCCTTCAACAATTGTTTTAAAAAGTTTCAGGTGAATTTTGCATTATTCTAGAGTAAAAAAAAAAAAAGAAGAAGAACCTAGACTTGGCAAAATGATGCACAGCTTTAATCCCAGCACTTAGGAGTTAGAGGCCAGCCCTGGTCTACATAGTAAGTTACAGGACAGCAAGAGCTACATAGTGGGACTCTGTCTTGAAAAAAAATTAAAAATAAAAATCTATCTGGTGCTAGAAAGTTACCTATGGAGTTCCCTGTGAAAGTATTTTAAAAGTCCAAACATGTACTTTAGTACAATATATTCTTGGCTATTGACTGTTAACTCATGCTACAGAATCTGAACAGGCTTAAAGACTGTCCTTGCTAGTTTGGTCACCGAGTTAGGATTATGATAAGGAAAGCACAGTACTTTCTTCAAGTTTACTTTAGATATATTTAAAAATAATTTTTCTTTCTAAGTTTTCCAGATTTACAATACTGTATTTTATATGGATGACTAAGGAGTTAAGAACCAAGAAATTAAAGGCTTAAAAAATATCCTCAGTTTCTAATCATATACCTTTTTACACGTTGTAGGTCTTACGCTAGCATGCTATACACTACAGGCAGTTGTAAATTTTTATTTTTAGTTACTTTCCTCCAATTACCAACATACTCAATAATTCATTGAAAACACTATTTTATATTTTCATTATTTTGTATGGATGTGTGTGTGTGTCACAACATGAAGAGGGAGATTAGATGACAACTTGTGGGAACTTGGCTCCCGTCTTCCAACCATGTGGATCCAGAGAGCACTCAGGTTCTCAGGCTCCACGAGCAGTGCCTTTACCTGCAGAGCTATCCTTGCTGGTCTATGTTGTCTTACGAGACATGAGTGCTATTAGACCAAAGGTTCTTAGCAAAAGGCAATTCTGTCCTCTGGGGACATCTAGCAATTTCTGGTCATCAAAATAGGGAGTATGCTACTGGCATTTATTTCAGGGATGTTGTTAAATATCCTACAATGTAAAGGCTAGCTCTTAAAATCAAGAACTACCCAGCCCCTAATGTTAATAGTGTTGTAGTTGAGAAACCTAGCCTAGAAATATGTATTTGTAGTGTTAAGACAACAAGGGCACATTATTGTTAAGAGTTGCTTATCTCACAGCCTTAGACTCCTGGATTGACAGTTTAAACATTTATTTTTTTAAACTGGAGACTAACTCCTAGTAAGAATGAGATGTTAATTCCTTATGCTAGATGACAGAGAAGTTTCCTATTTCCAAAATAAAACATACCTTTTTCACGTCTGTAAAATATCTTTCCTCTTGAAACATTTTGAGAAATTCACACATAACTGACTTTTTGGAACGAGACTGAAAAAAACAAACACAGGATTTGTATATGTTAAATACGCACAGCTTCTTAAACTGTTAGTTCTGACTCCACATGGGGTCGTGAAACATGATTCCACAGAAGGTGTCTGAAAGCACAGCAATAAGAACTAATTCAAAATCACACGTCATGACTCAGGTGTTTTGGGCAGTGTCGGCTATGCTGCAGGCACCCCAACATTAGAGCCTTACCTACGCTCACACCACACTCATGCCCTATGCTATGCATGCTAGCACATCACACGTCCCCCCAGCACAGCGGAGCTACTGTATATTAGGGACTGAGCTATTTCTACTAGACAGAAACCTAATGGTTTAACTACAGAAAACAAAGACTTACTGTATTTCTCCATGTCATGAGTCAGCATGTATCACATTAGTAGCTTTGGATTTTATAAGACTGTTTGATTAACTGCTTAAATTGCTGACTTAAGTTATTCGTTCACTAAACAAACAATCAAATCCCAAAAACAAAACCCTAAAAATCATTAAGTAAATCTGGTGTGAGATTAGGACAGAGTTCCCAACAATTTTTAAAATGGTCTTAAATATATTTCTGCCATTATGTTTATGTAATATACTTTAAAAAAAAACTGTATGAGTGCTCTAACTACATGTAGGACTTCACACCAGAAGAGGGCAACAGATCCCACAACAGATGGTTGTGAGCCACCATGTGGTTGTTGATAATTGAATTCAGGACCACTGGAAGAGCAGCCAGTGCTCTTAACTGCTGAGCCATCTCTCCAGCCCCCTGCAATATACCTCTGTTCCATGTGTTTATGCAAACTGATTATAAAATAAAAATATAATCAACTTTGAAAAACTATAACCTATAGTATCAAATATTCAACTAATATTTATGAAAACATGAACAAGAATATCCATCTTATTAGTATGCAAATTTGTTTTCTGTAATTAATAAATGGTAATATTATAAATACAAGGAATTGACCTAAAATATTTTTGACTAATATACAATGTAAATAATGTAAATATGTATCAAAACACTACATATATAAATTTGTATAATTATTATATGACAAAAAAGAAAATTTGATACAGATTCTGAAAATGTACTTACAAATGAGTGAACAAGGTTTAATTAGCATACAACAAGGTAAAGAGACATCATTACTCACAAGCCTAAAGAGACAAGTAAGAAATGGAAATCCACCTGGTGTCGCCTGACAAGAGCTACCTTTAGTGACAGAACAGCCCACACATAGCAAGCTGACAAGGGAGACTAAGAAACAAACTCTCTGGCCTCATTTTTCTTTTAGTATGCTCTGCCTCCACTGAGCAAACTCACCTGGAAGCCAGAGATCAGAGGCTCTACTAAGGCACAGAGCTGAACAAAGTAGGGATGGAGATCTGGTTGGGCAGATGTAAACTATGAAGCCCAATTTCTAGTTTCTTTTTTGTTAACTACTAGTTAAAAACTTGTAGTTGTTAAGAACGGCCCACATTCCAGAATCACGTTCCTCCAGCCTTCAATGACTCAGCACCAACACCACAACATCATTAAAGGCCAATGCGACACATCACTGAGGTCAACACAGCAGGTTTCTGTATCACCACTATGTACACGCTCCATACATCCCCTCCGCAGAAAGCTCGTGCCATCATGGCCTGTGCTCTCTCCCCCTTTCTTATCCCTGCTTTGATACCATGATAGAAACCACTCCCCACCTCCGCAACAAAACAAGTAAATCTCTTGCATGAGGTCTGTGTGTGGTGTGATCTTTGTGGTATTCCATGGCCCTCTGATACCACAAAATACTTACACTGGTACCAATAGGATATCCTGGTGCCTGCATTCCCCTTTGGGATCTGAGCTGCACTTGGACCCCTATCCCTTATCTTCTGTCCACCTGCAACAGATTCCCCTTCTAGCCCACTGATTGCTTGGCCTTCCGTCTATCACCCACAATTGGTAAGTGATCTCTCTTGGTCGGTGGTTGGTGTAACTGCTTCCTTGAGTCTCTGGTACTCTTTGGAGGTGGAGGTACCCACCCTGCTCTAGACCCTTTCATTTGGGTGAGGCTTTGTTTCTGAGCTTGGTTTTCACCTTTTAGCTTCACATGAGAGCCCCAGTACCAGGAACTGAGTCTCTTAACCCTGACCCGTTGAGTGTGGTGATGACCCACTGAGCGAACGCCTTGTGTCTTCCTCATTCCTCATTCAGTTCTCCGAGACATGGGGAGACCCTAGACTTCAGGTTTAGGACTTTCCTCTCTTCCTCACCCATGGAAATGTCATCGTCCATACCTTTTGGCTCCCCCTTGGGAAGCCCCTTAGAAAATCCCCAGCCTTTCCACCTGGCATCCACCCGAAGCCCCAAATTTATTTGCTTTTGCAATCAAATCTGGCCTCAATATCCCTTACATAATCAATCCAAATGTGACTAATTAGCAGCACCCTAGATTCCAATATTAATCTTGACCTTTACAAATACTGCAAGTGTTTGGGCAGTGTGAAGGAAGAGGTTCCCTATTCCCTATTTCTTAGCTCTAAGCCTGTTTTTTTTTTTTTTTGGTCTGGTTTCCCCCCAATCCCCACACTGTGTAAATGTCCTATCTTTAAGTTACCATTGACAGATCCATAAGTTTGTTGCAAAGTATAGCCTGAGCCCCACCTAGCAGGAGGGGGAGAAAACAAAGGAGTAGGCCAGCCTCAGCATGCACATGCCCCTTGCTCGCTGGTGGTCTCTCTGCTTCCCCCTGCAGAGTCCTCTACTAAGGTATATAAGGATCATTTGTTTCTGCTGGCTTCTGCCACCCACAGAATTTGATTCCAAATCCTAGAGTCTGATTCCTTAGCTGCTGCTTTCCTTTACTGCTTTCTAACCATTTGTTCTGTCTCTCTGGTCTCTGGCCTGCTATGTCCTCCACGTGGGCACCCACATATCTACCTCGCTGGCTCCTGTAGCCTGCCTGCTACGCCTCTGGCCTGCTGCAACCACGTGTAAACAAAATCTTCTGCTACCTGCTCTGTCGCTTTGTGCTTTTCTCCTTGTCTCCCACTAGGGGCTTCCTGCTAAGTCCTGCAGCCTCCTAAGTCCTTCTGAGCATCTGCAACGCTGTCCCTCCTGCTAAGTCCTGCAGCCTCCTAAGTCCTTCTGAGCATCTGCAACGTTGTCCCTCCTGCTAAGTCCTGCAGCCTCCTAAGTCCTTCTGAGCATCTGCAACGTTGTCCCTCCTGGAAGTCCTGCAGCTTCTCTACACCTGGGTGGAGTTTCTGCTTATCCCTCTGTGTCCCTTAACTATTCCTCTCCTTGTCTATGTCATAAGTGTCTCTGGCTCCTTGAGCCTGCTATGACTTTCTATTTGTCTCTCTTGGCTCTGGGCTACTACATCCTCTGGGTCTCTCTACCAAAGACACAGGTTCCCCTTCCCCTGCTCTCTCAGCCTCCACCTGTAGTCCTGTAGCTTCTGCTCCCTCAACTCCCTCCCAGAGCATACAGAAATTCCCTCAGAGGAATTTTTGCAATCCTTTCTCCTTGACACAGTTTGGCCTCAGAACAGTTTAGTGACCAAAAATTGTCTAGCTTCTTTGTCTTTGTTTACATTGTAAAACTGTAGCTATTTTGGTAAACTGAGTCATACAAGAAACAGTAATACTCTATAATGGTGTACTATAAAAGGGAAGTTTACTGCACTTATCATTTATTTTGATGCTAAAGAATCTTCAATTAAAATTTCAACTCAAATTTTAAGGCTCAAACTTAGCAGGGAAAGGCTATAAAAATCCTAATCTTATAAAAGCTAATGACTTATTGTAAACTGTTAAAGATAACCAAGACATGCAAATTAATAGTCAGTTGCCTTATAAATGATCAAATTCTTTTTTTAAAGTATTTATTTATTTATTTATTTGTTATGTATACAATATCCTTTCTGCATGTATGCCTGCAGGCCAGAAGAGGACACCAGACCTCATTACAGATGGCTATGAGCCACCATGTGGTTGCTGGGAATTGAACTCAGAATTGGAAGAGCAAGCAATGCTCTTAACAGCTGAGCCATCTCTCCAGCCGGATCAAATTCGGCTTTAATGTGTTCAAACCTACACTTACAGTCACGCTAAGTACTAATGCAATTAATTACAGGAATAAACTTTAGTCTCCTGTATATGTTTTCAAAGTTAAGCCTAAAACAAGTAACTAAAAACAAGCAAAGCTTATTTAGTTTAGATATACTTAATAGATAATGGTCCTCAGAACTTTTCAGAGATCTACTGAATATGACATTGAAGGTGTTTAATGGAAGGGAGGAGCAGGAAAAGAGCAAAAGCTTCCTTCCAGTGATAGAGAAGTGCCATTCCTGGCAGCAGCCCTAAGATCTCCAAAGAAGATGATGGGGCACAGAAGACCACCTGGAGCTTGCTTTAAATGTGGCAAAACTGACCACTGAGTGAAAAACTATCCTTCACCCTGCCTGCTGCCAGACCTCCCCCATCCAAACGATGAACAAGCAGGACACTGGAGAGTTGGCTGCCCTGCTTTGCCTGGATAAACTAGACCAGTCAGTCCCCCAAATTCCTCCTTTACAGGAAAATCTCTTGGATCTTCTGGGCCTGGAAGCCTCGGACTGACACTGCCCTGGGATCTCTGCCCCCAGTGGAATCAAGACTACCTCGGAGGAACCTGGGGTGACTGTCCAGGCAGTAAGACTTTGGCATTTTTAATAAATTCGGGAACTGCTTATACTTCCTGCTTACTCTGGTGAAAGTTATCCTTCTCAAATCTCTGATGTTAACAGCAGCAACCAAGGCTTCAGATGCCTTCTCAGTTCTCTTCATATGCAAAAATCAAGTTTATGACCCCACTTTCCTAGAGCTACTAGGAGGTCTAAGAGGTCTAGGCAGACTCAGAAAAGAGATACACTCACAAAACAGATTTCAATGTAACTTTTTACTAATCCTTTATTTAAAGCACTAGCTTTACAATGAGTATTCATGGTAAATGACTGGATAGAAAAAGTGCAAAGTTTATGTAAGGTCTGAGGATATGAAAGCTTATGCTGTAAAGGTCTAAAAAATGTTTTAAAGATATGTAAATGCAAGTTATAAAGGTATAAGAAAGTGTTTTAAGGTGTGTAAATGCAATTTGTATAAGAAAGTGATTTAAGGTATATGTAAAAATGTTTCAGATTTCTTTCCCTCTCTATGCTCTTGTTAAAATTCAGAGTTTTACCATTAACCAATGGAGTTCTGATTAGCTACTGATCTAGCTCTGCTAAGCACTGCCTACTCTTATCATAGTTACAAGCTCAAGTTTTTAAACTTGTTTTGGTTGTTTTCTAAGTATAGACTAAAAAGTGCTTCTCACTGTGCTAAAAACATCTCTGTCCAGTCTATATATCCAGCCCTCTGGAAACTGTTAATTTTTTCAACCTAGAATCATCCTTGGGTTCCCAAGAATCTACCACGACACAAAGCATGAGTCTACTACCATTCCTACAATGTAGATTTCAGTACATTTAAGTGGTAAAGCAACATATCTAACTTATCTCTTTTG
Source organism: Alexandromys fortis (assembly GCF_014885135.2). Lineage (NCBI taxonomy): Eukaryota > Metazoa > Chordata > Mammalia > Rodentia > Cricetidae > Alexandromys > Alexandromys fortis. Next base: position 2,125,067 of record NW_026067975.1, on the reverse strand, counting down.
TAAGGTTAAAAAAAGTTCTTGTATGCTGGGCAGTGGTGGTGCACGCCTTTAACCCCAGCACTGGCGAGGCAGAGGCAGGAGGATCTCTTGAGAGTTTGAGGCCAGCCTGGTCTACAGAGCGAGTTCCAGTATAGTAAGGGCTGTTACACAGAGGAAACCCTGTCTTGAAAAACAAAACAAAACAAAAAATCTTGTAAACTTCAGGGAATTGACTTGAATCCACCTCTCAAGGTCAAATGGACTCCAGATAAGTACTGCCAATCAAAACTGCCTGTTTCCCCCTCCTGCCTATTCTGCTTATTCTTGAGGGTGGGATCTCCCCCACTTTCCATGGGCCTAAAAGCTTCAAATGTAAACCTAAGAAAAAAATTTTCCCCTTAACTCCTTAATTTTAACTTCTGTCCCTAATATACCTGTGTCAGCAGGCTTCTAATCGCTTAAAAACTTTAAACTGCTCCAGTGCAGCGTGCAGGTCCCAGCCCCAGATGGCCCTGCAGAGACTGGACAGCCAGTGAAACAACGTGTTTTCCGCATTCTAGCCTTCTTAAGTCCCAAGGCTGTCAAGGCACCCAGACAACAGGAAGCAGTCTAAAGAGCCTGGTGCCCTCACTCCCACCTCTTGTAGAATAAATAAAAGGAAGGAATGGTAGGAACTACCCACATTCCAGACCCAAGCTTCTCCTGCCTTTTTTTTATATATTAAAGAAGCTGTTTGTAATTCTTTGTTTTAGAGATTACAACACATACAAGTGAATTTTATCAAAATATAGCACATTTCTTCTACTATATTCATAAAAATCAATTCCTATGTAAATAGTACTGAAAAATCAACTAAATGAGTTAAAATTTACAAAGGGTTGTTAAAGGGTTTCAATCAAACTTATGAAAACTATATAATACCCAATTGATAACAGCCTGAAAGAAGTGCAATCTGAGTTCAAATGTTTTAAAAGTGCTGACTATTCTGACTAGAATGGAAATGCTTCAACTCTGTAAAAATAATCCAGGTGCTGTTTTAGCTAGTCCTAGATTCTCAACTAAGTCAAAGTTGAAGAAAAAAGCTTATCACATTAAAAATACCTAAATTATGGATATCAGAAATTTAAAAATGAATCTGAGAAATGAATATATTGTTCTAATAAAAGTTTTCAGACTAGCCTCAACTAAAAACAGTTGCTGGTCTCCTATGGCACTCTCCTCTGGTCCAAATAACCATGCATTACTTCTTACCCCTGCATGTCATTTGAATTTTATTTGATTACATAGAACAAAAGCAAATAAAATTCATGGTTTGGATAAACAAAATTAATAACTTCTATCATCAAATACTTGTTACAGTAACTAGGAACAAAGGCAGTTGGTGGTAAAACACTATTACACTGTACACTCAGAAACCCTTTAAAGACTCTCAAGTGTGGAGTTCACATTTAACGTTACCTGTCCTCCCTGCCTTTAATGACTCAGTGCCAACACTACATCATCACTAAAGGCCAAGGTGGCATATCAATTTCCACAGCACTACTGTATGTTTAGATCTCTTGCCCCCCAGTCCTAGCCTGCACTATCATGGTCTGCTCTCTTTCTTGCCTGTGAGGTCTGCTGTTCGGTGTGATTTTTGTGGCAATTCTTGGCCCTCTGACTACTGCAAAACATTTATAGTAGTAGTGGGGACTGAACCTAAGGTCTGATATAAAAGAGGTAAGTAAGGGTTCTACCACTGAGCTATAGCTTAGTCCTTCAATGTCCAGTTTCATGGGAAAGGAAGAAAGCAGGCAGGGAAAGACAAAACCCTCAGAGATGAGGGACAGTGAATAGGGAAGACACTAATGTCAGAGTGAGGCCTAGGCCACAGCAGCTGCGCCCATGTCACCAGCCAAACAGGAATGGGCCCAGATATGTTTATCACAAATGACTTCAGCCGGTTTCCCTACACAACCTGGAATGTAAACATACTGAATGTGGAGAGATGAAGCTGTGTGAATGTGTATTGTTGACAAGAGCATGGCCATGTCAAGAACTCACAGCTTCAGACTTCTGAAAATGGCAAAACCTTCTGATCCCAAGTACTAGTGTTTAGAAGTGACTGACCTTTATCTAAAACTAGAAACTACCAAATACAACTTCCCACCTACTAACTAACCAGTAAACTAAGTCTAGCCTTCATTATGTTTGGCACAAAAGGAAGGGGTTAGCTAGTCTCCATGGTCTCTATAAACTTTACCAGCAGTAAACTTCCTGGAGAAGGAAGCTGTACTTCCAGAATACTTTCCACCAAGGGACAGACCTCTGCTCCCCCACACCAGTAAGTCAATGAACCCAGAATGTTCCAGGTCATGGCTACCAGGCACTAGAGGTTGGTCTTTAGCCTTCCCCACACTGCACATGGTGAATTAAGCCCCTCCTTGAATGTGACCAGGCTTGGTTCAATTTTATTGTTTCCAGCTGCTGAAAACCAAAGGTACCTCATGCTGGGTCAGTTGCTGGGTGTCCGCAAAGACTATTCTTTGGTAGAGCCAGTGACCACAGTTACTCTATCAATCAGACCATGGCCTTTATCTCCTCTTTACTGAATACTCTTGATGAGAAAGGGACAGGAGCAATGAAGGTCCCTCAAAGCTCCTGACACAGCCATGAACATGGTACTCACTGTTTGGCCTTTTTTCCTCATGGATCTCAAACTAAGTAAAAACTCAGGATAGCAGTTGCAGAAGCAAATGACAGAAATATTCTCCTCAGCACTGGGTGCTGGGCATTTCAAAATGCTATAATAAGTTATTATCAGTAAATGTTTGATTTGTTGTACCAACTTTATATATCTGTATACTAAGGTTGCATAAACATTCTTGGGTAAAAAGCTTCATGAGTGGAGAAGTTCATAACGCCCTGGAGTAGAGCACTAGGAAAGGACAGGACTGTATTTTGTAGCGAAGGACCAAGCTAATCACATATTTCCATTAGTTATCCAGCTTGGAGCTGAAGACTTCTTCCAAAGCTGTCAGGTGTCTTTTCTTCCTAACTGCTCTCTCCCTACCTTGGATACATCAAGGTAAGGACCACCATTTCCTCTAATACATGACTACACAGGACATTCACTAACAGTTCCTGGATCTGAACACGTATTCTCTTCAGTTTTATCTTTAATATGGAAGGAGGTAAGTGAAGGAATCTTATAGTATAATAAAATTTATTAAGTATGAAAGAAGGAAAAATATTATAGACTCACCTTTCTTCTGGATAGACTTTCCCAGTTTCCCAAAGTCTGTATGGTTTTTGAGATGAGAGTTAATGTTCTAATTGTCTGTGTATCCTAGAAAATGACCAAAATTCTCGTTAATTTTTCAAGAAGTAGAATTTATATAAAAAGCAGAATGAAGTGAATGGACTATATGGCTCTAAAATAGTAGTTAAAAAATTCAAACCTGGATAGTTCAAATGAAGCCAGACCTAGGACAACCTACTGAACTTAGGGGTTAAGAGACTAAAGAAGTTGGTGATGTAAGTCTGTGATCCCAACCACTTGGGAGGCTCAGACAAGAAGATCACGAACTCCAGGCCTGTTTAAGCTACAAAGCGAAGAGAAGTTCAGACTAAACAACTTAATGATTGTCTTGTCTCAAGAAGTAAAACGAGGGCTGCGGGTACAGCTCAGTGGGAGAGGCCTTAGATTCCATCTTCAGTACCATTAACAAAATAAAGACAGATTAAAGATTTAATGACTTGATTTGTTCCCTTTGGGAGACACAATTTAATCAAGTGCATCTAAAGGTTTTTATATGGTCTACAAGACTGGATCACACTATAATTTTTATTCATTTTTGGCAGATCAACGTTATTTACTTTTTTTTACCGTATAACTTAAATAGGCGTTCCCAACTTTCTGTGCCCAGTCTACTTCTAAGCCTATCTGAAGAACATAAATGGCTTTGCCATCAACTGTTTCCACCACTGGGGGTGGAGGGAGAACCCAGATTCATACTAGGCTGACACAGGATCTTACCACAGGGTAACTGTTTGGGTTTCATGCTATCTTTCAGGTCTATCTACCTGACAGAAGTAAATAAAATGGACAGGAACAGAGTTCTCGATCTCTTTTTTCCTTTCTTTTCCTTTTTTTTTTGTTTTTTTGTTTTTTTTGTTTTTAAAGACAGCTACACAAAGCTCTGTGTAGCTCTGGCTGTCCTGGAACTAGTTCTGTAGACCAGGCTAGCCTCAGAGTGCTGGGATTGAAGGTGTGTGCTACCCTGCCCTGTGATTGTTTCCTTTTAAACTGAGGTATAATTTACATTTAGTGACTTGATCTGCTCTTATGTGTACAGCCTGATAGACTCTTACTGATCTCCTTTTTATATAACCAACTATCCTACCACAGTAAACTACATTATCAAAATATATAACTAGGAAAATTAAGTTAAGGAGATATATTGTTTCAGTTACTAGGATCCCACCCAACATTGAAAATAGGCAATCAACATTGTGGGGAAGAAACGACCAAGACATGAAGAAATCTGAAGAAGTAATAAATATCTGGTATATGACCAATACAATATGTTTGGAAAAGGTTGCATCCAAGATTCCATTCTATCTCTAAGAGGCCCCTACTACATAACATTCTTAAAGTTTTTTTTTCCCCTTTGGTTTTTTTGAGACAGGGTTTCTCCCTAGCTGTCCTGGCACTAGCTCTTGTAGACCAGGCTGGCCTCGAACTTACAGAGATTCACCTGCCTCTGCCTCCCAAGTGCTGGGATTAAAGGCGTGCACCACCACTGCCTGGACATTCTTTAAAAGTTACGGTAAATTAAATTTGAAATTAATTTTACAAGAATTTACTGTTTTTTTGGGGGGTGTTTTGAAACAGGGTTTTTCTGAGTACACCAGGCTGGCCTCTAATCAGAGATCCAACTATATCTGCCTCCTAAGTACTGGGATTAAAGGAGTGCACCACCACCACCCAGCTTAAATTTGGCTTTTAAATTCAGTGTTATAGGTCATTTTTTCTTAAACTATCAAAAGGGAACAATATACACTTTACTGAATTCCAGGCCACCACAAGCTTTAGACCCACACAGCCACGGCTACTATTCTACAATCATGTCATTCAGATGCTGACTCCCTGGTACTAGTTACACAGAGACTGCAACAACATTCTCCCATCACTGTATACTATACCTAGGGCCCTCATCACCTAGCATCCAGTACACAACACTGTAACATTTCCTAAATTCAACTAAGTGTTGAATTTTTCAATTCAAAATAACCTAGCATGCATCTCTCTCTCTTTTTTTTTCTCTTATGTCAACTTACGGAACTGGTACCATCTGACTGTATTTGGTCTATAACAAATGTTTGCTCTAATATTTTAAAAGTACTCATTACCTTTTCTAAAGATGTTCTTCTAAATCCTATGGAAATCTGATCTGGAGGCAGCAAAGCCCCCCCCCCCCCCCCCGCCCCTGTATTTAAATCATGAATCCTGTTTAAAAAAAAAAAGTCTCAACTTGATGAGCTCCTTCTCTGAACTACCACCTTCATTAATTAAACACTCACTAGCTTGTGACTGTCCTAGAGACTGCCGGAAGCTTTGGGTGCACATACATGGAAAAGGTCCCACAGTGCCCCTGAGGCACCGGCAGTCTATGTGCAAAGGTTATACACAGATATTATTAGGACAGAATATTAAAATGCCATGACAGAGTGCACAGAGTATTACAGATATATATGAGGGACATAAAACAAAACTAACAGGTTAAAAAAGGTCTTGGGAGGGTCTTAAAAGGGGTTATCAAGGAGAGAATAAGAGATAAGTATAATGGAAATAGTTCATTTTTTCCTTCATGAAACTTCAATAGCAGTTTACCAGGTCAGTGTTCATATAATCTGTATTTTTAAAAGAAAAAATTGACAAGATAATTCAAGTAAAGATTTCCTTTCTTTCATTCTTCTGTTGGTACTAGACATTGGATGCAGGGTCTCACAAATGTTTGGTAAATGCCTTACCACTGAGCTATATAGTCTCAGTCCTTAGTCTATCTCAGTATTTATATTTTAAAATTTTAGAAATTTTTTTAACGATTGTGGTGGTTTGAAAGAAAATGGCCCCCAAAGGGAGTGGCACTATTAGGAGGTGTACCCTTTTTGGAGGAAGCTTGTCACTGTGGGGGCAGGCTTTGAGGTCCTTCTTGCTCAAGCTTCCCTCAGTGTGACAGTCAGTTAACTTCCTGTTGCCCCTGAGTCAAGATGAAGGATTCTCAGCTCCAGCACCACATCTGCCTGCATGCTGCCAGGCTCCCCATCATAAGCTACTCCAATTAAATGGTTTACTTTTTAAGAGCTGCCATGGAAATGTTGTCTCTTCACAGCAATAACAATCCTAAGACAGAAAATCTATTTTTTTTTTTACGTGCATGTGTATCTGTGTGTGGGCATGTGCAGAGAATTCAGATGGTTTAGATCCCTTAGAGCTGGAGTTATGGGTGGCTGTGAGCTGCCTGACAAGGGTGCTGGGAACTAAACTTGTGTTCTCTGCAAGAGCAGTATGCCTTCTTAACTGCTAAGTCATCTCTCCAGCTCCTCCATATTTTGAAACTAGTGTTTTCAAAAACAGTTACTTGTTAACACATGCATGTGCACATGCACACCTCCTTGAACCTGTCTTTTAGCAAGAACAGCACATATCCAGTGTCCTTGTTATGATTATTTAGCTTCCTGTTCTTTAATCTACTCTTTCTTGTCTACTCTAAAACTAGCTTCTATAGTTAGTTTCTCAAAATTCAAGGAATTTCTAAATGTAAAACTTAGTAACAACTGAACATCTATTTTCTACCATTGCTGTGTGGCTCTACTCAGCTAACACTGTGAGGCTATCCAAGGGACGCATGGGCATGCGGATCCAGTTCAGCTGGAAAGCCTACAGGCCCTCCCTACACTGCATTGCCTGATAGAGCGAGAGTACATAAAGGTAGAGAATGTCAAGATCTGCAGCATCTCCAGCACTAAGCACCGTGACAGTGGCTGTTCTAAGTGTCTCAATACCAGTCTGCTTACAGGCTGTGGAGACTGAACCTAGTTCCATTTGAATTCAATTCAAATTGGGTAGGATTCAATCATAATGCCTTAGTAATGTGAGCCTAGAGAAGTTATTGCATGGTGATTTCCTTACCTGTACATGGAGCTAATAAAATAATTTACTTCTACAGTGACTAGGATGACCTAAATGAGTTAAACACATGAAGTGATTAAAACAAAGCTTAGTACAGAGTAATCACTAAATGTTTCTTATTATCTGTTATACAAATCAGCTCCTACAGCATCAACAGTATAAAGTATTTAGAATAAAAAAGCTAAAGAATGACTAAAATATGCTGTATGCAGAAGGATAAGTTATGTAGAAATAAGTTAAAAAAAGAACCTTAAAATATTAAGAAGTATATATGCAAAGATTTAAATTTAGCTGAGTGGAAATACTATTGTAGGTTAAGGTCAATCTGGGCTATGTAGTAAGATTCTGCCTCAAAATATAAAAATAAAAAATAAATTGTTTTAGTAAGTCAGGAAAAGGTCTGCTAACAGCCAGCAAAAACCACTACTACAAACCACTACCACCACCCTGTAACTAAGGGCAATGGCCCTTGTGTCATGGGAACTACAGGAGAGAACAGCAGAGGAAACCCTGGGGCAGCTCCCTCCTGCTCATCAGTGACACCAACTTATCAGCAGTTAATCACGTGTGAAATGTCTTAGCACAGCAGTAAAGGTAGTTTATTTTTTCTTCATTTTACTAAAAATAAAAAAATCTGAAATAAAGCTTTGAAAGGAACAAACACTTACTGGATAATGAGGTCGCAAATGAAAAGTATGAGGTGATAGTATCGCTACAGCAAAGAAACGAAGGAACACAAAGCTGGTCACTGCAGAGTACTGAACATGAGGGTTATCTGCAGGGATAAAATGGTGAAATGTCATGCAAAAACACTAATTAAAAACCAAAGATGATAAAGTAAAAAAAAGAAAAAACATTCTGTAAACCATGTAGGACAGGAAAACAATCTGTAAAGTAAAAACTGATTTGTGAAATGATACTAATAACTGTGGCTAAACTAAAAGGAGAAAATGCTGTAACTTAAATAAAATGAAAGGCAAAGTTCTTATGTTTTTAAAGAAACATTTTTAACTTGAAAAATAGCCTTTTCTTCATATAGTCTTGAAATTACAACAAAAACAAAAGCAGTATCTAGCACTACTCAGTGGCAACACTGAATACCAAGGAGTAGTTTTTAGTTTCACAATTTTGTTACAAATCCACCCTAAAAACCTTGATTACATCAACCGCTGTATGCATGCTTAATTTCAATTGTCTAGTTCACTGGATGGAAAATGCCTAGGATATCATAAACCACCTTTGTGTTTGTTCTTGAAAGGCATATTTGGCCCTGGCTCATTCCTCTCCTCCTCTCCCTCCTCACCGCCAGGAGGCCAGGATGAGCAGAGTACCTGGCTGCAGGACACACCACAGGGTTTGCTCTGCCTCAGGCCTGACTAAAGCAATCGATCCTGTGGATGTTGGACTGAAGCTCTGAAACTATGAACCCATAGAAATCTTTTATATCGTTTCTCTCAGGTATTTAATCACAAAAAGAAACATCAACAAATTAAAGACTAGAAATGACTAGGTGGAAGTATTACTTTTAAAAGCTACCAATATCTCACATACAGCTGCAGATGAGCTGCAGGCTGCTCGCAGCACTGACTGCTCATCTCTGGTACTTGTTTCCAACTGGAGCAACAACTAACCTGACACCCAGCTGCTAGAGAGGTGGGTGGTGAGGGAAAAAGCTTCCGGAATTGACAAATATGTCGAGTTTTAGCTCTTACAAATCACTCAACAGGGAATCACCAAGCTGTCCACTGTAGTGGTACTTACTTCCTACTGACTGCTTGCCCTGCTATCTATATTCCAGGTACTAAGAGCAAATGAAACCTCACTTTCATTACCTAATCAATGGGTAATGGCCTCAAACAGCGTTAGGAGTGAAAAACAAGACAGGCTAGCAAGCAGGCAATGTGGTTATTTCCTAGCTCACTACTGTAAGATAGAATCTAATCAGCACTTCATCTGTATATATTAGGATCAAGTCTCTGCCTTCTCTACTGATTACAAAGGTTAAAGACGTTTATTTAAATCTAAATACTTTATATCTTTATTATAATTAGCCAATAAACCTAAACCTGAATTCATGTATAAGTTAGACAACTCAGTCATACTGTTTTAGTATTGGATAAATTAAATAGAGGGACATATACATGCAAACATAATAAAATCTCTTTGGATGGTTAAAAAAGTTAATTTACAGTTTTACACAGATAGATAAACTTGGCTATTAATAAGTAGCTGCTTTGTCTATGTCTCCCCCCTCTGTTATGGGCAAATCTGCAATGGGCTTTGGCAAATTTATTTATGTAACAGAAATGAACTAAGTACTAAAAATAAGAGGTAGTAATTCATAACTTTATAAATTCTTTCCAATAAAAATCTTAATATAGCTAATTTTGCAAAATTAAGCATAATGATTTCTTGCTATATGTACCTCAAAATCTTATATGCATTGGAACAAGAGTTTGTAAAGTCCAGAACTATTTTTGGAAAAAAAAAAATCTCATCACAGACATCTTAGCACTCCCAAGCTGTCAAATCTGTTCAACTGTATGAAACTGATGGCTATTACTGCTTGAATATATGCACCTGGGGAAACAGCTGGAACAACAAAGGTGCTCCTGTGTGTCCCACAGGTTCCTAATATATAGCACGTTACTTACATATTGCAGAAAATCTTACAGATCCAAATTTTCCTTCTTAAAAACTAATGATTTTGATTTGCTCTTTATATAAAGTTGTCTTTATACTGAAATAAAATGGATTGTATGTTTTGAGATTATAGGAAAAATAAGTCATTAAGTCTCCCAAAGAAGCTAGCATCATTTTGAAAAACTTCTAGAAGACTGGGCCTATGCACAAACATTTCATACAGACCACATGGACATCATGTAGAAAAAACACAGAGAAAGAGATGATGTAATTGAGTATATCAAGGCACTTACTAGGAAATCTCTTAGTAGCCATCTGCCTCAGAGAATAAAAGATATCGCACATCACAGTGGGGCAGCTCACACTTGATCCTACAATTGTATTGAATACTTTGTCCACATAGTAGTGCAGATTCTCCTGCAGGGTTTAACAAAGTAACACTAAGATTTTGACTTTCGCACATCTTCAATAATCTTTATGAAAAAAAGTAACGGATATGAGATTTATTAGATGATGACAACCTAGTATTCTAAAGCCCTGTTTCCATTCTCCAAGCTCATTGAGTTAAAAGGGCAATCAACATCCTGACTTAATTTAATAAACTCAGACTTTCTAGACAGTCTATATGAGTAATTTTCACAAGAAGCACGGTAAATAAAATAATAAAAAAGAAAACCAGGGGAAGAACTCATGATAGGCAGCGTTAGTACACTGTAACACAGTCAGTCACACTACTGTGAAAACCTGTAACTCCCACACAATTATAGATTTCTCAGAGGTAACTAAAATCATTATGTCACTTAGTCCGGTAAGTCTGACCTGAAAGGAATAGTCAGAATGAAGGCTGCAACTAGCTTTTAAATCCATTATTATTATTATAGGCTATTGCCCCTACTATTGGTTGCTTACTAGAACTGGAGGTAAGACCCTAGTGCTAAAGATATCATGTGCTAGACTTCATGGTGTTAGAAGATATAATGCAGGCTGCTAATGGAGAATTGTCATTAAAAACTTTGAGCTGCAACCCCCTATCCCGCACTACTAACCTTCCAGGCAACAGGGGTACCACTGTTTGGGGGATAAACAAGCACTTTCTGATTTGGATCTGCAGCCCGCTTCACAGGAGGGAATTCCCATTTGACACAGTAAACCTGTTCAAAATCTCATGGCTGGGATAAGGGTAGCTATGTAGGGGGGGAAGCTACTGCTGCTGATCTGCTAGATGGATATGCCTATCAAATCGTCTTCTAAATATTTATGTTTAAGTGCACAGATTAGTGATGTTCTTGGCTTTGGTGGCCACCACTGCAGAGGCTCACAGTGCTGAGAGTGACTGTTGAGTGCGTAACCTTAAATGGCCATCTATAACACCTCCCCTCTCTCACGGTTCAGGGACCATGACTGAAGAGAGGACAGAAAGAATCTGGGAGAAAGAGTGACCTTCCCATAACAGTAGTTTAAGCACTACATGGCCACTGCACGCTTGAGTTCTCAGTAGTTATGATCATCAGAACAAGACTTATATAAACTCAGGCCCATCTACTATCCGTCATGGAGTGGGGAGGGGACTTAAGTCTCTGCCTATCCCTGAGGATCTACAAGCAATAAGTGGTTGCTGAGGGGGTAGAATTTTTCTTTTGTGGTGTAACTATTGATAAATTGTCTACGCTACTGTAGTTAACTCCTCACTTCTTGTCCCTAAGTAAACTTACTAGAATATACATGAACTTACATGTACACACACACACACACACACACACACACACACACACACCCCAACATGAAAGTAGAAAAGCAGAAGGGCCAATAATTAAAACAAAAATTAAAAAAAAAAAAAAAGAAAAGAGGGTAGTTAGAGAGGCTCAGCAGCTAAGAACATATACTGCTCTTGCACAGAAAGAAGCACTTGGGTTCTCAGCATCCACGCCAGGCAGCTCACCTCTGCCTACAACAACAGCTCAAGGAAATTCAAGGACTCTGGCTTCCACAGCACCTGTACTTCACATGAATATACCCAAATTGAAAAATAAGAAAGAAAGAAAAGTTGAAGGGGAAGACTAGTTGAAAGAGGAAATCGATCAGCAGAAGAGGGAACAAAAGAGGATAAAGGGGGGTTAACATGATCAAAATATCTTATATGCATGTATACAAATGTAACATAACCTATTATTATCTATAATATATGCTAACAAAAGATTAGCTTCCAGAGAACCAGAGTTCAGTTCCTAGCACCCATATTACAGCTCACAACTGCCTGTAACTCCAGTTTCAGAAGATCTGAAGTCCTCTTGGGCTTCTGTTGGCACCTGCATTTATGTGCACACATCCATACACAGTACCTCTAAACACACAGATATAATTAAAAATGCAAAGTTAAAAAGCTTGAGAATAAAATAAGGTAAAATCAATATTAGAAAGTGTTCTGAAAAACGAAGACTAATGTAAAGAATAAATAATGCTGTTTCCAGACACATGGCATTATTAAATTTTAAGATTGTGTGTGTGTGGGGGGGGAGACAGGGTAGATAAATGGCTAAGTGGTTAAGAACACTTATGTTCTTGCAGAGGATCTGGGTTTGATTTTCAGCCCCAATGTGGTGGCTCACAACCATCTACACCTCTATTTTCAGATGATCCAATACCATCTTCTCATCTCCATAGGTACCAATCATACATGTGGTGCATAGCTCACACACAGGCAAAACAGTTATACACATAAAACAAACCATTTATGGGAGTTAGGTATAACATTAAAAAAAAAACCAATGGCATTATAAACTACATCATATAAACTTACCTTATTATTTTCTACATTGTCTCCCTCCTTCAACTTAACAGGATCTATCTCACAGGATTTCGAGGATTCACAGATCTGGAAAATACATGTATTTTTCAGTTACTGTACTTTCCTAGGTAATTTGAAAACATGAAAGTAATTATTTTTCTGATAATATAAAAATTAAATCCAACAAAGTTTAAAGCCCCCTCCTGAAGGTAACATGTACAATGTAGACAATATTCTGAAGAACTATATCAAAATTGTTTAATGCCACAGTAAAAATATAAGGAATAATAATGTAGATTGATGTGCCTTGTGGGTAAAAATCCACAGATGAGAAAGGAATTTACTTATAAAGTGTCTATTCTTTTTNGAAACCCACTGTGTCCTTTTTTTAAAAAAATATTTATTTATTTATTATGCATACAATATTCTGTCTGTATGCCTGAAGGCCAGAAGAGGGCGCCGGACCTCTTTACAGATGGTTGTGAGCCACCATGTGGTTGCTGGGAATTGAACTCAGGACCTTTGGAAGAGCAGGCAATGCTCTTAACCACTGAGCCATCTCTCCAGCCCTAAAGTGTCTATTCTTATTCCTTCAGTAGCTCACGAATGGTCAGATCCTTCTAACCAACACACTACTTCTTGAAAGAGAAGCAGTGGTTCTCAACCTTCCTTATGCTGAGATCCTTTAATATAGTTGTTCCTCATGTTGTGGGACCCCCCAGCCATAAAATCATTCTTGCTGCTACTTCATAACTATAATTTTGCTACTTTATGAATCACAATGTAACTATGTGATGTGCAGATGGTCTTAGGAGACCTCTGTGAAAGGGTAGTTTGACCCACAGGTTGAGAACGGCTGCTCAGATGGGCAGACTCTGGCAGTGAGGCGTTCTCTGTACCTCGTCTAGAACAGGCTTTAATGTGACTTTCAAGTAGTGCCCTCCCACTATTTTCATCATTTCATCCAGACACCGAGTTGCCAGGGAATTTCCTCTAAAAATTGTGCTTGCATCTCTGAAATAGAAATAGAAAGATATAAAAATCAAGCACAGCAAAAAGGGAAGAAAAAGTTTTAAAACAGTAACATTTTGACTTTGATTATACATATACAATTTTAGTAATTTTTATTACTAACAGGAAAATTTGCTGACATTAAGTGTTTCTAAAATTACCAAAACTATTTTCTGAAAATGATACTATCAGATTAAAAAAGAAACTATGAAATAAAAATATATAACATAGGTATGGGTACATAAAATGATGGTGTTGTTTTACTATGATGGGAATGGAAAGCCATTTGATTGCTCTTTATATTGTCCTATGTGTGCCTTATAAAGTGTCCTTACTATCTGGCTTGTGGCATGTGAACCACTGCATCCAGAAGCCAAGATCAGTAACAAAGGGAACTGTACGGCAGAATTAAACACGTTCCCTTATTAACTGGCCCTTACTGTTCTTGGATTCTGTTTGGTTAACTTTAAGAATTGTCTTTTGTTACTGACTAGGGAGTTCTTTTTCACCTGCTCTATAGTAAACTTGGCCAATACAAAACAAAACAAAACAAAAAAACACAGACTATAAAAACAATCTGGCAAATTAAAGTTCAATTTTAACAACACATAATTAACATATGATGATTACAATTCTTACTGGGTATCCTTCAAGTCCAGTTCAGCCACCGCAGTGATAAAAGGAACCAGTTTATTATGATGCAGCAATAGTCGAACGAGAGGCAAAACAGCATCTTTTTGATCTTGACATATTTCACCCAAAATATATGCAGCTGAGGCAGATACTGGCTAGGATACAGAATGGTAGAAAACAAACAGAATCAAAAGAGCAGGGCTACAGGTTCAATCTGTGGATGTAATTTAAATATACTCTGTAATTACAATATGTATAAAATAGTATTTAGTTTTCTAAATTCTAATCAGATATAAAATGTGAAGCACAAATTAGCACTCTGGCTCAGAGACATTAAATACACAGAGCTTTTTAAGCGCTGACATTATGAAATCTTTTCTTCATCATTCACAGGATTAGTTTAGCCTTTCACATTGAGTCATACATGTAAGATTTCTAAAATACCTGAACATCTGGTGACTTTAGCAGCAGAGTTTTCAAGGGATCATAGTATTCTGATGGAAGCACATAGTCTTCTGTATAACACAGAGTTAATCGAAGAGATCCCAGGTCATCAGTTTTAGATGACTTGTTTCCATTGTCTCTTGGTTGTAGCAAGTACCTAAAGTAAAAATAGTGTCAACTCCAAGTGATGGTAATGAGAAACAAGCAAGTGGGATAAACAAACAGGTGAGCTAATGAAAAATAAACAGGGGCTGGGAGTGAAGCTGAGTGGTGACATGTGTTCTCATCATCCTCAGTCTCCAGCACGTCAACAAAGTATGTACATACATAGAGGAATTATTGGCAAAGATGGGATTTAAACTAAGCAGTTTGATTCTAGAATACACGATCATAACCACTACCTAGAGTCATCACATGTTTATATGTTCTAGAATGTTGTTAAGTAGAAATAGAAGCATGTACAGGTGGGTGTGGTAGTGTGTGCACTTGGGAGGATTCTGAGTTCCAGGTCAGCCTAGGCTACCTAGTTTCAACAGAACAAAACAAATAAATCAATGAAAACTATACACATGTATCTGCCTATATATACAGAAAATATTCTCAGAACCTAGGGAACAATGGCGAGCTCACAAAAAAAAAAAAAGACCTAGTTGAGAAGCTGAGGGGGGCAGAAGGCAGGATTCTCTTCTGAATCTTTTTATCTAGAAATTGTTTTGGGTACATTGCCTATTAAAAAAAATATTGGCCAGGTGGCAGTGGCACACACCTTTAAGAGGCAGAGGCAACAAATCTCTGTGAGTTTGAGTCCAGCCTGGTCTACAGAAAGAGTTCCAGGACAGCCAGAACTGTTAGAAAGAGAAACCATGTCTCAAGAAACCATTGCCACCATCACCCCTAGATCAGATCAAATCAAATCAAATTCTATTATCTACACAGGGAAAAGTGAAAATTAGAGCTAGTATCAACATGAACAAGACCAAAGCTAACATATGACTTAACTATCACCATTTAAAAAACAAAACAAAACAAAAACAAAAAGGAGATTAAGGAGGTAACTCACTAGGAAAAAAGTGGGGGAGGCTGTCAAGATGGCTCAGTGGTAAAAGCACTTGCTGACTGTCAGAACATGGTCTAAGAATGGAATCATGGGAGGGAAATTCTGAGTGCTTGTGAGAAAACTACAAGAGTCTTCTGATCTCAGCTTCTTAAACAAACAAAACCAGGGAATTGTTCTTGGAATGTGTTTGCATGCTCCCCCAGGTGTAGTGGGAAGGGTGAGTTTTCTTTGGTAGCTCATTACAACTGGCTGTTGTTTATGTGCGTCTATGGAGAACATGGTTGTTTGCCTCGTGCAACCTGTCCCTGGGACTGTAAACTTTACTCCGGGGATTCTTCTTTATCATCAGAGTATAAACTGTTTCATGCTCTGAATGGTGTTGGTTACTGCGTGAGACTTTAGTCTGTTTCATTTTTAGGCTCTATACTCCCATGTCCTCAACCAAGAAAAGCCAACTAGAGAGATACACAGCTGACAACCTTAGTTTGATACCCAGAAGCCAGATGATGCCAACAGAGTAACAATTCCCATAGGAGTTCACATGCTACACACACAGACACACACGGACATACCCGGACATGGACACACACAGAGATAAGTAAATAGATAAATGCAACAAAAAAATTTTAAAAAGAAAGGGAAAAGTGATTGAGTCATGTTATAATCTAGAGAAATGGCACAGCAGTTAAAAACACTTGCTGCTTTTTCAGAGGGCCTTGGGATTGACTCCTAGCACCCACATGGTGGCTCACAATAATCTGTAACTTCAGCGCCAGGGCATCTGACACCCTCTTCTGACCTCCACAAGTACCAGGCACGCATGTAGTACACGCACATACATACAGGCAAACACTTATACACATAAAACAAACATCTTAAAAAAATAAATTGAAACCATTAAAAATCAGTTTTTAGAAGTCCAATATAATAGGCAAACACTAATAGAAATTATTGGAAATAAAGAAAATAGAAAAGCTTCAAACAATATTACTGCCTATATGACCGTTTGCATGATCAAAATCAGAAATAATTATGGTGTTTTCATGCAGTTACCACTGGCCCCACTAGAGGATGCTACAGCTCTACAAGTGATGAAGGCAACCCTGAGCTAAAATAAAAAGGCATTACTATTTTTGTATTTTCCTACAACGTACATTATACACATAAACTAGCAGATTCTATTCTTTTATGCTACATAAGTTTTGGCATTTATGCTTCTGACAGACTAAAATATTCGTATCATTGGGAGCTGGAGAAATGGCTCAGTGGTTAAGTGGATTGCAAGGGACTTGAGTTCAATTCTTAGCACCCATGTGTGGCAACTACAACTACCTATAATTCCAGTTCCAGAGGATCCAACGATTCTGACCTCAAAGACACCAGTATTTAAGTGTACATAAAATATTTATACTATTGACAAAAGAAATTAAAATTACTTACTGTCTGTTAATATTCCATAGTCTGTTAAGGTGGAGAGTTTTGTCAAATTTGCAAAGTGAATCAAGAGACAGTGTCATTGAGTACATGATATGGGGGAGAGTTCTAGTAAGTTTTGGTGGGCCCAGGGAAATACAATGACTCATTTTTCTCTTCTGTATTAAAAGGTGTGGAATATTATTTTAAAGGCTTAAAAACTAGTATCAGAAAATTTCATGGAGATTTAAGAAAGTATGGCATATGGAGGGGCAAACACTGATATACTTTTCTTAATGATAAAGTCATCCCCCCCTCTCTGGATGTATTTAGAAATTATACAAAACGTCATTAGAGAGACCAATACATCTTAGGTCTGCTCCAGAGGAGTTAAAAATAATAAAATTTAAAAAGTCTAAATGCAGTCTTTAAGGGAGACTGAGACAGCATAATCCAAATGAGGAGTGCCAACGGCGGCGAGACAAAGAGGCAGGCTCTTTTAAAGGCAAGTGAGACAAAAAGAAATATCAAATACTCAGTATCAGCCACGGTGGTACACACCTTCAATCTCAGAACTCAGAAGGCAGAGACAGACAAATCTTGAGTTCAAGGCCAGCATGATCTACATAGCAAGGTCCAGGCTAGTCAAGGATACATACTGAAACTCTCTTGGGAAACAAAACAACAAAAAACAAAACTACAACAAAACCAATCCCTAGGTTCTCAAATGTCAACCTCTCTTCCAGGCAGCAGAAAGTGAGTTCTAAAAAGTGGTTCTCATGGCTAACGTTCCACAGTGTGTGCACACCACATCATCTAAATCCATTCACTCATCAACATTTTTCTATCAAGGGTGAAATCCTAGCATTTGTGGTAATCCGTCTGGAACTGGAGGTCATTTTGTCATATGAAATAGGGAAAGAAAGATAAAGGCCACACGTAATTATTCATTTGTGAAAGCTAAAGTTGCTCCACATAAGAAAGTAGAATTACTAGAAGGCAGGAGGGGAGAAGGGGTGCAGAAAAGGTAGGGAGTAGGCTCTAAATGCAGCTGTGGAAGTAGCATCTCTCAAGTTTATAACCCAATAGGTTAGTAACTATGGTCTACAACACCTGATATTACATTTTAGCATATTTTTCCCTTAAAGATTTATTTATTATACATACAGTGTTCTGTCTCCATGTATGCCTGTAGGCCAGAAGAGGGCACCAGATCTCATTATAGATGGTTGTGAGTCACCAAATGGGTGCTGGGAATTGAACTCAGGTCCTCTGGAAGAGCTGCCAGTGCTCTCAACCTCTGAGCCATCTCTCCAGCCTCATTTAGCATAATTAGTTTCCCAACACACAGAAATGATATTTGAGATGGAATGCTGACTATCCTGACTTGATCATTACACACTGTATACATATAAGCAAGCACAAATACTACATTCCATGGTAAAAAGTGATCTTTAAAGGGAAGTGACAGAAGTTGGACAGATGGCTTGATAAAGTGCTTGCTATGTGAGCTGAGTTTGAATTCCCAGCACCCGCATAAAAGCTGGGCTTAGTAGTATGCACACCTGTAATCCTTGCTCAGGGAAGGTAAAGACAGGTGGATCCCTGGAGCTCACTGACCGGCTACCCTAGCTAATCAGTGCACTCCAGATTCAAGTCCTTTTGATGAAGGTACCCAGTGTCAAGCTCCATTATTTACATGCACACCTACATAACCACATGAACAAGCACCCCCCAACACACACACGATAACTGAGAAAGGCATGTTTCTACGTACTCAATTGAACACCAATCTAGGAAGAGACACTGGCAAAGAGACGCAAAGGGACAGGATACACTAGTTTTAAAGGGCTACAGACAGACAAAAAGTTTCACAGTGAAGTAAGTACGAATTTAATGTCTGAACATTAAATTTAGTAACATGAATTTAGTATCACCACTAGAGTCATGAAAAGGTCAGATAAAACTATAGTCAATATTGAGCTCCCAGAGCTCCTAAACAGTGAATCAGTCCAGTGACAACACCCCACACTCATCATGGTTATCTGCATGCTTAATAGTGTGTGCCCCACGCCCCACAAACAACTGCATGTTCTGAGTCCTCTGGTTCTCAGCCATAGTTTCCGTGACCAAAAAGTCAAAGATCTAAACTACATATGATGACTATGAACAAGCATCTTCTCATAAGGGGTTCATGAAATGGCAAATGGTTTTCAGTAGTGTGTGTGTATGTGTCTATGAGTGTATGCCCAGGCGCCCATCAAGACCAAAGTGAGCACTGGATTCTTGGGAGCTAAAGTTAAAGCCACTTCTTTGTGAGTGCTAGGATCTGAAATGCAAATGCAGTCCAGATAGAGCAGTGAGCTCACCCATTTCTACAGCCCCGAGATTTCATTTTTAAACAGAAAAATATTCCTAGATAACTAAGTTCTTTTTATCTCAGTATCACAGATCAAATATCGTAACTATTAAAGTGCTTATTTTTCCTCTAATAACAAATTCATAACCAAATTAATGTCAGTAGCTTTTGACTTACTCCCAGAAAGCATACATCTTTATTAAAGGGCATTATTAGGGTGTCTTTAGTTCATGAGAGCATGTGTCTTCTTACCAGGCTTGATGAGAGGAATCGTTTCTTAACACACTCACAGGAACCTTAATTTCACCCAGGAAAACATCTTGGACTAGGTTTTCATTATTCCACAAATCAATCCTGAAAATTGAAAACCTGGCTTCAGTCTTTGTGAGCCATGCTGAAGAGTTTCAAGTGGTTTTGATGTGTACTGTAGCATTAATTTTACATGCTTAAAAGAGATGTTAGCATCGTCATATACGTCATTATCCAGACTCTGAAAGCAAAGTACTACAGTAACTTTTATTAGAAAAATCACAATTTAAATTCTAAATTACATTTCTATTTATTAATTTGGGGGAGGGGCACATGCCACTGAGTACATGTGAAGCTCAGGGGACAATTACAGGACTTGGAATTTTCCTCTTGTCGTGTGTGGGTGCCAGGGATAGAACTCAGGTAGAATGGCTTGGCGACCAGTGCCTGTGCCAGCTTAGCCATCTCCCTCGGCATACTTTAACAGTCTAGAAAGAGAAACTTACGTTTTCTAAGTTTGAAAGTTTGTTTTTTCTTTAATCTGTAGCAGTAAGGACAAAATAGTTACTTAACTGAATTTGAAAAAACAAACCAATATAAGAGTGCAGTTTCTCTTCTGAAGGTAATTAATATGTAAAGACTGGTGACTTAGAAAAACATCGCCTATCACTCTGTGAACACATGATTAATGTGCCTTTTAGGTAACACACTGTTAACATCACACCTACACATGCATTTGCCAAACTTTCCTTTCCAAAACAGCATAGATATTTATTTAAGACCTAGGAAATATCACAAACTTCAAACACATGCACCTGTGGCATTATCTCCTTACCTCACTGAAATTTCTGATAGTCAGCAGATATGTTAAGAAGAATAAAAAAATTATTTCTAAATTGGCTTAAATATAATTACTTTTCCATTCATTATACTATAACCAGATAGTTAAGAAACAGTTAAATTAAGAGAAAATGGAAAATAAAATAGGTGAAATTAGGTTGTCTTTGCTCACACAAGAAATATACTTAGGTATTTCTGAAAAGAAATCAGATTTTGAAAAGATAATTTGGATTAAATTAGATGTCTGTTCCTCTAAGTTTCTTCTATCAATGTGCTAGAGAGTATCCCATCAAAGTTCACACAGGAAAAATCAGTTCTCTAGGAAAAACACAAGGCACACACCTGATTTCCAATTTTTCAATGTCCTCTTCTTCTACTTGGAACTGGGACTTCCTGGTATAACTACTGGATCTGGTTACCTATAAACAAAAATATTTTAGTAAAAAACATTTTAAAGCATCTTTCTCTATCATGAGTTCAAAAATGAAAATTCCCAAATATTTAACTGCAAATATAGAGTCAAGAGTGGAAGTAATTTTCCAAAGCATGGAAGGTGCACTAACGAGGCACCAGGGAGCTAAGGAAGGGTGGCACACAAGTCGCAGGCACCGTATCTGGTTCCCAGTCTGCCAGCAACACAAAGAGGAAAACACTGTGTTCAATGGGCTACACTTCTGAAACCACCTCAGGTCTTCCTCCTTCTCACAGCACACCTCCCTACCTCAGGTCTTCCTCCTTCTCACAGCACACCTCCTACTCTTAATTCCTTCTCACATTTTGCTGAAAATATCAAGGCTGCTGGGCAGAAACTTCCTGCTGAACATCCACTTCCCACCTCAGGCCTCTCTAGACTAGAGTTTCCCTAAGACCACCTCCTCCACCTCCTCCACGCCAGCTCCTTCCCCCAGTGTATTTAAGAATGTGCTATAGGTACGTATCTATCTTAATTACAGCTTCTAGTCTAAGAAAACTTTTCCTCTTAAATCATAGTCCTCCTGTCTCCTCTTTCAGACAACTACAAGTAATTCATTCCAGAGCCTGTACTTCCTCACCACCTACTCAGGACAGTAACTACTTTATCACCAGCTTCCTTACTTCCTTATAGGGCACCCTTGTAAAATCTCTCTCCATCACCAAACCTGCAGTCTACTGACATTCCTTAGTGTCCCTCCGATCTGTTCCAGAAGAGCTCTTTGCTTTGAGTTTGCCCGAGGATTATCCTGCCACCTCTTGCTACTCTTTTCTTCCTCGGAATCTACACAGGTGCCATTCTGTTTCTATCGTTCTAAAAACAACTTAAAGATACACGGTGGTGCCTGACTTACAAAGTGTTATCGTGTCCATCATCTCTTCGAGGCAGGCAGGGATAGATTTACTATCCTGTCTTAAAAATGAGGAAGCTACAGTACAAAAATTAAGCAGCACTCAGAAGCTGAATAGTCAGTGCGGAGCTTCTTTGGTTTTCTTCTGTTGCATCTCTTCGCTCCCTCGGCTTTCCTGGCTCTGGAGCAAATCTTGTATTGTCATTGTCTGTCTGTCTGTCTGTCTGTCTGTCTGTCTGTCTGTCTGTCTGTCTCTCTCTCTCTCTCTCTCTGTCTCTCTCTCTCTCTTTTGGTTTATATAGCCCTGGCTGTCCTGAAGCTCTTTATAGACCAGGCTGGTCTTGAACTCACAGAGATCTGCCTGCTTCTGCCTCCCAAGTTCTGGGATTAAAGGTGTGTGCCCCTACCGCCTGACCGCAAATCTTGTATTGTGGTCTACAGTTTTCACCTATCATACTTCAATCACGAACTGTCCCTTAGCAGATGTTATTTGTTTCTAAGGCTCACTATGTAGTTGAGACTGACCTTGAAATTCTGATTTTCCTGTCTGTCAAGGACTGGGATCACAGGCATGCACCACATCCGATGCCTGGTGAAAGATTTTTACATGGATCCTCAGGTACTTCTAATTTCTTTTCCATTTTCCTCCTATAGCCAGTTATCTTGACCTGGAGTATCTTTCTTCTCTGCCCTCTCTGAGCTGTCTGAACACTGAAACCATAAGTTTTTAGGCACCTGCTGACAGATCAGTTATTTCTTTCCAGGCTCAAGGATAGTCCATGACTACAAGTAAAGCACCTCCAGCCCGGTGCTGGGAAGACCTCATTCACCAGCTTATCCTGTCTTTCTATTCTTTTTTTTTTTTTTTTTTGAGGGGAGGGGGTAAAATAATTTATTTTTATTTAATGTTTATTGGTGTTTTACAGGCATGTATGTCTGTGTAAGGATGTCAGAAGCCTGGAAGTGAAGTTACAGATGGCTGTGAGCTTCTATGTGGGTGCAGGGAACTGAACCCAGGTCCTCTGGAAGAGCAGTCAGTGCTCTTAACCGCTGAGCCATCTCTCCAGCCTCCATCTTTTTATTCTTAATTTTGGTTATTTTCTTATTAAACTTGGTTAAATCATTATTCAGATGTTCTTTCTCTGTAATATTCTCTCTGTACTCAGTTATGAAAAACTAGTCTTTCTCTGGACTGTTTTGACGCTGAACTCAAGCAGCATGTGCCGCCCATTATAGCTGGATATATGTACATCTGTGTGTGTATTCTTATGTCTCATCTATCTTTATAACCTGTCTGACAAAGGGCTCAATGAATACATGTTTCAAGGCCTGGCAGGTAAATTATTATGGCGAGCAGATCTGACCCTGACTTTCAAAAAGTTACTTGCTTGTTATGAGGCCCTATGTATAGTGAACTCCAACCCATCAGAGGTGTGAACAACGTGCAAAAAACAGTAACTTTGGAAGCAGCTTTTTAAAAATTATAATCTTCCTCATGTTCTCATGGTTGGACATAAGAGTCATTACTAATGTAGAAAACAGCAAGTCCTCCAGAAAGGAAGTCTCTTGCATTAGCATGTTTTCCTTTTCCTTTATTTCTACCCCCACCCCATTTCCTACGTCACCTTTGTATTTTCTTACAGTAATCAGGTATGAGTAGGGGCACTCCGGCATCCTCTCCAAAACAGAAGAAAAATACAAAAGAAAAACTTTAAGATGTCACTATCTACAAATTGTTCTCGCATATTAATATCAACTGCAACTCATTCTGTTATTACACAATCTTTTTGAGATTTTGATTTTTAAATTTTTCTATAGTCTTCAATTAATATAAAAAAGGATTTATTAACTACTCGAAAGAATGTCAAAGCACTGTATTTGGGACAAGTTCAAGGCAGCTAATGATGCACCTTGGTGGTCCAGTGGTTAGGATTTGCTCAAGGCAATTGAATGTCTTCCTGAACAAGAAATATCTATGGGGGGGCTGGAGAGATGGCTCAGTGGTTAAGAGCATTGCCTGCTCTTCCAAAGGTCCTGAGTTCAATTCCCAGCAACCACATGGTGGCTCACAACCATCTGTAATGAGGTCTCGTGCCCTCTTCTGGCCTGCGGGCATACACACTGACAGAATATTGTATACATAATAAATAAAATATTTTAAAAAAAGAAATATCTATGGAATAAATTAGATTAAGGAGAACTTAATGACATAAAGGTCTATCAGGAAGTGTTTCATACTCTCAAATGAGTCTTCTATTTGGCACATTTGTGAATATTTTCCTTTAGAAAACCGCCCTTTCACAGGTATGAAACGCAGGCTTCATGATTAGTTCAGCATTAAAGTCAGCTGGGAAAAGACTTCAGATCTTCTGAGTGGTAATGCTTGTTTTTCTAGATATTTTACAACAGTTTGTTCAGAAGAGTCGCTATGTATCTGGGAACTGGAGAGTGTGGGAAGGAAGGGTCCAGAGGAGGTTGACAAGGAGGAAGACTACTGGATAGGTGTGGCTCTAGCCCTTCCCACTTCCAAACACCCAGAGCTACATTGTTACACCATGGATCTACTGCTTTCTGGACAGAAAGTATTAGTTACATTAATTGATAAAGTAATTACTATGGCTGTGGTTTACAAAATTAAATCAACTAGAATTCTATATTAAATATGAATATTTATATAAAACAAGAAATTACCTCAAAATAAAAGATCTCATTAAACTGCGGATTGCTTGTTTTCTTCTTTACTTTTGTCTTCTTTTGGTCATTCCTGTTCCAATGTGGTAGAGTTTTACCTTGTAGAACTTAACAGTACACAATTATAAAACAAGCTATTTCCAACCGGGAAGCCTGACCTTTGCCTAAATGTTAGGATGACTGAGGGAAGATGACAGTTTGCATACTGTGTAAGGGGACAAAAGCCAGTGTGTCCTCACAAATTCAAATCGAATATCCATACACAGGATACAAGTTTTATGCATCTATACAGGCCAAGATTAGATTACTGTCTCCATGGCTGCGAGAGGTTGACTGCCACACTCTCTCTGAAAGTTTTAAACACACCCCACTACATCAACAGAAAAAGGGGTGAGCAGAAAGGCAGTGAGACTCAAAGTGCCTTTACTGGTGTTGGAAACACCTGGGGAACATGAAATGTCTCTTAACTCAGTTTACTTCTGGGGTGCAGCCATGACAGTGACTTAAACAAACAAATACTGATTCTCAAGTGCATATACAAATTCTGAGGCATTTATGAGTAAATGTTCAGGGAGTCTAGTGTCTTTAAGCCAGACTCAACCTAATGTGAATGTCTTGTGCAATTATAGCATAAAAGCAAAA
Source organism: Alexandromys fortis (assembly GCF_014885135.2). Classification (NCBI taxonomy): domain Eukaryota; kingdom Metazoa; phylum Chordata; class Mammalia; order Rodentia; family Cricetidae; genus Alexandromys; species Alexandromys fortis. Next base: position 2,099,822 of record NW_026067975.1, on the reverse strand, counting down.
TCAACTGTGATTTAAAAAAAAAAAAGTTTCTACTAAATGTGACTTTAAAAGTTCCAATAAAGAATGTGTTCATGAGAAGCCAGATGGTAGTGGCCATGGCGCACACCTTTAATCCCAGCACTATGGAGGCAGAGGCAGGCAGATCTTTCTGAGTTCAAAGCCAGCCTGGTCTACAGAATAAATTCCAGTTCAGCCAGGGCTACATAAAGAAAGCCTGTCTGAGGGAAGAAGAAGAAAGAAGGAGGAGGATGGAGGAGGAGGAGGAAGAGGAAGGGGGAAGAAGGGGAGGAGGAGGAAAATGAGGAGGAGGAGGAGAAAATAATTTGTTCATGAGATAGAGATCATTAAACAGAAAACAAGAACAGTCTCCGAAGTTTCAGTATATTTCAGTGCTTATCACCAATAGGCTGGGCTTGAACACAGGCAGCCAGGTATATATGACTTGAGGTTTTTGTTTTAGACCCTGATGGCCTATAACTTGTTGTGAAGACAAGGGTGACCTTGGATTCACAGAGATCCACCTGCCTCTGCCTCTCAAGTTCTACAATGAAAGGCATATACTCCCCATTGCTTGGCCCAGGCATATATATTTAAAGTACATTTTACAAGTATATAAAATTGAGGTTTTTCCCATAGTCTAGTAAATACATAACTTATCTGAAATGACACCAAGAATCTTTCTGCAAAAACAGAACTTAGTTGTTTACCAAGTATACACTAGAATTTACTGAAATGTCTTCTTTTAAAGCATTATTTTATGTCATAGTTACTTAGTATTTGATCTAAGAACTTTACAACTTTTAAATCCAACTTTAAACTTGAAAACCCAATAACAATTCAATAAACATTACCTAGAAGGGCCAATTAGGGAAACTGTTGCATAAGGATCACAGCTTTGTCCATTTATGAGGGGCAATCCATGGCATGCCTTGATGCTAAGGTAGAATAAAAGAGATTTTAAATTATTAGAGTCAAGTTAACATCATAACATATTATCTCCCTCCACCCTTTGTCTTCTAATGGACTGGGGACAGCACCCTAAATTCACAAGTACAGGGCAAGTGCTCTGCAACTGAGCTGCACTCTCAACCCTAAAACATTATTGTTAAGTGGAAATCAACATATTCAAAGGTCTTAAACTCATTTACCGCTTTCGCAGTTCCAATACACCAACCCCTCCAAATGATATATTTGCTTATTTACATGATTCTTTCCCAAAGAGAGGGAACAGTAACGACACGATGAGCACTCAGACTACCACATTTCTTCCTGGTAAATACCAAGGTGCATTTGCGGTTTGATAACACATCAAAACTGCTGTGGCTTCTAAAAAGGAAAAGAAAGTCGTGTAGTCTTGCATGAGAAACTACAAACCTGGCCAGTGCCATGGTACCATATCCTCTGCTAAAGCATGAATGACACACAAGGAAATGGTTGTGGTTTTTCTTAAAATCTGATTCATAAATATAGGGCACACTTCACACAATTCTGTAGTCTTTCCCACAACATTCCGTAGAAAATGTTCTAGACTATAAACACTGAAGCCATCCAATCTACTTTATGGATTGTAGTTGTATTTACAGAAAGCACAGAACAATTTAATGGTCTGATCCTCAAAGTTTCTTAGTAATTATTGGTTGGTTGGTTTTAATGTCTAAGTCTTCATTTCCTGCTGCCTAACAGAAGCTCATGAATGCTAAGTGGCTTTTTTTTTTCATTTTCTTTTTTTCTTTCTAAAGAGCAACACCCCCAGTTTCTCTCCACACTCACTCACTGCTAATGGGTGAACTGCAAACGGAGCACCGTCATATAGAGAAAGCTGAAAATAAGACTTACATTTCCTACCTGGGTATCAAAAGTCAAATTCAAAAATTCTGAAACTAGGGCTTGAGAGATGGCTCAGTGGTTAAGAGCACTGGCAGCTCTTTCAGAGGACCAGGGTTCATTTCCCAGCACCTACATAGCAGCTCACAACTGTCTGTAACTCCAGTTCCAAGGGATCTGACACCTTCACACCAATGCACATAAATTTAAATAACTTATTTTTAAAAAAATTCTAAAACTAACCAAAAAAGCATAGACGAAAGAAATATTTCAGCGTTTATATTTTCCCACCAAGGAACTACCAGTATTCTTATGTGGCTGGTGGGCCTCTTACTGGCTCTGTGATATATGCTGGTCTCATCTATCTTTGACAAAGCTTAAAGCAAATTATAATCAGAATGAACTGTACCCAAGGAACTTAACTGACACCTACAGAACAACTCAAGCACATTCCAGGAATACAGAGTATTTAGTGACTTCACTGTGCAATATAAATAATAAATATGACTTATTGTGAAAAGGAAAAAGTCAACTAAAATGGAGGCGGAAATGTCAGAAAATATAAGAGTAGACAAGGACACTTAAAAATTTTATTTTGTAGCATACAAAGACAGAGAAAACCTTTAAAAATGGAGGTCTAGAGATAGAAAAATGTAAGGTCTGACATAAACTGTGGAGAGGAGCTGAACCAACATGAGAATAAAAGAATTCAGCTTTAGATGTGTATAGCTGCAATGTTACATGACAATACAGTGGATATGAGACTAAGATTCAAAACAAACAGGTTGAATGTACAAGGTACAGACGATCTTAGACTTTGAAATAGTTGTAAAGATAACATACAGAGTTTCTGTAAACCCAGTACTCAGTGTTAACCAATATAAAACTATCGTAATCAAGAAACTAACATTTACTTAATGTTATTAATGCCAATTAATCTATAGATATCACTCAAATTTTGCTAAGATCCGGGATGCAGTATGACATCCTACACTACATTCAGGGGCCATGTCCTCTTAGTCTCTGTCACCCTGGGACACCTGCTCTCATATTGTTTAATCCGAGTTTATCTGGTATGTGCTCATGACCAGACTGGGATTAGATATCTTGGTGTCTTTTTCAATACATAATATCAAGAGGTACTGGATGTCTCATTACTGTGAAGTGGTATCTATAAGATAACCTTATGGGGAGATTCTTTGAGATTATACAAATATAAACCATACTTAGGCTGACAAACTTAGCATTCCTAGATACTTCCTCATTCTACTATATTTTACCTAGCTATTTATTTCTATCTTATATGTGTGAGCGTTTACCTGCATGTACGTACACCACCTGCATGTCTGGTACCTGTGGAAGTCCAGAAGAGGGTGTCAGGTCCCTCTAGAAATGAAGTTGTGAGTCACCATTGGTGAGTAATCTAGACTTAAAAAAATGTCCTTTGAAAGGATTCCATCCAGTCGTCCTTAGCCCAATAATCAAGAAAAGAGCACCAGGAAGACAAAGTTTTATAAGGTATCCATACAAATTTCTTTAGTCATGTAAGATGTAACTACTGTGGAAAATTGTGCGAAGAGCACAAAGACTTCTTTGCACTACCTTTACAGCTTCCTGCAAATCTATTGTATCAAGTTAAAAAATTTTTTAAGGGGCTGGAGAGATGGGTCAGTGGTTAAGAGCACTGGCTGCTCTTCCAGAGGTCATGAGTTCAATTCCCAGCAACCACATGGTGGCTCACAACCATCTGTAATAAGATCTGGAGCCCTCTTCTGGCATGTGGGCATACATGGAGGCAGAATGTTGTATACATAATAAATAAATAAATCCTTAAAAAAATTTTAAGTAAATGTTCATAATTGAAATCTAGTCCCCAAACTTAAGAGTGTGAAGTTGGGTTTATTTAACCAGCATGTGCATTGATTGAGTTATCTGAAAAAAAAGGGGGGAGGATTGGAGTTTTAAGTTTGGCTCAGTGGTAGAATTTAACTGTGTGTGCCTGGCACCAGGAAACAACATCAGAAAGAAGATTCACTACTATTATAGTCAACAATGTAAATGAATATTAAAGGGAGTATACTAAGTAAAAATAAGCCAGACACAAAAGACCACATGTATTATATGAGTCTATCCGAATGACATTCAGGAAAAAACAAAAAGCCACAGACACAGAGATGAGACTGTGGTTGTCTAGAGCTGGGTGTGAGGAAGAGGGAATTGAATTACATCTATGAATGCCTTTTTTAATAATTTCTTCTTCTGAAACTAAGCTAATTGTCTACATTCTCAAAAATAAAACCAGGAAGCTAGAAAGATGACTTAGCAAATAAAAACCCCTTGATTCTCTTCCAGAGGATCCCAGTTAGGTTCCATGTACACATATCAGGTGGCTCACAACAACCTCCAACTTCAGGGGTCCAACACTGCTGACCTTTGCAAACACTTAGACATGCGTGACATATACCCACACAAACACACATGCAATACACATAAATAAATAAAAATAAACAAATATACCTTAAAAAAAACCTAAACCTAAAATGGTATGTAAATAAAACAAACTAATCTGACTAACAGTACTTCAAAGGACTACAACAACCAAACTCAAGCAGGAAACGAAGTAGGCTGTGAATCAAGGGGTAAAATCTGCAAACAAATCTTGGAATGTCTTTTTCTTTTTCTGTTGAGAAAGGGTCAATATAATCCTGGCTGTCCTTGAATCTCTATGTAGACCTTGCTGCCTGAAACTCACAGAGATCCACCTCCTCTGATTCCTGAGTGCTAGGATTAAAGGCATGCACCACAACACTTGGTTTAGATCTATTTTTAACAGGCTAACTATAGTTGAAAAATCAATAAAACAGAAACCATAAGCAAATAACAACAAATTTTTACTGTTCTTATTAAATCTATTTAAAAGCTTTCTATTATGAAATTCTTAGAAAAATGCTGTAACAGGTATATTGTTTTGGCAATTCGTACATACATGGCAGTCTCTTAGTCTCTTTTTATTATTTATGCATCAAGACAGCTAATAAAAGCAGAAAAAATTAAACATCTAAGATCATATGTAATATCAGTCAGTACAGACTAATACAGAAAGGCAATGCCTTGAAAATTGGGGGTTTTCAACATTAGGAGAGTAAATTATAGTTTGGAGCATCAATAGGTAAGTAAAAACTTCTTTGTTTCCTTGCTCTGAGGTATATGGGTATGTACCTGATAATTTCAGGGTTATTCAGTTATCAACTGAGGCAAAGAAACAGGGCTCCAGAATGAAGGAGTCTTGGTAGTTTGCTGATAAACTAGGGTACGGATCTGAAGGGGAGGGAAGAAGCAGAAGACTAGGCTAGAACAGAGATTTTACAGAGCAGTCAGAATGATAAAGAATACCAAATCTGCAGGAAAAGTGCTGGCAACCCTAGGGGGTCCACTTAGAGTGTCTTATGTCGTGTGTGTGTGTGTGTGTGTGTGTGTGTGTGTGTGTGTGTGTGTGTGTAGTGTCTTGAGTTCTTCAAAAAGATATCCTCTAGAAACAATTTCCAAGTCTCCAATGCTAGGAAGTCACGGGCTCTTGCCTATGACATTGACATACCTTAATGCTTATAGAGATGTGTCATTTAACCCACAATCAATAAAAATTAATTAAGTACATAATGACTTGCCATAACTTGAGTGGACCAGATGAAAAATAAAATGGATTATCAGCTTGGCAAAGAAATGTTAGATGAGAGTTTCATTTTGAAGTTTCTGAAATACTTAAAGTAATAAGTTGGTCTAAGAATGTAAAATAGAGAATTATTTCTAGGTAATTTAGGCAAAAAAATAAAAATAAAAAGATATGCTTACTGTACAACAAGCTGCTGGCACACAGTTCCATTCTCTGTTATCAGTTCATTCAGTTTTAATTCAAGGTGAACTTGCCCCTATGACAAAAAAAATCATAAACTGAACAGTCTATTTTGCTAACAAAATATTACAATGTACTTTTGTCACACATATTTAATTATTCACTAACTACTCTCACATGACTCTGAATATACTTAGTTGTTAAATGCCTAATAGCCAACAATGTATATATCAAAGTTTTGAAAGAAAACAGTCTAATACCTGTATTAAATACAACACACAAAGATTTATGAACCTTATGCCCTGTTTAATAATGTTTCTATACCTCAATGACCAGTTTTTCCTTAAAAATGGCACTTATGTTTTTAGAAAAAATTAAAAAGAAATTAATTCCTAAGGCAGTAAAAGTAAATTAAAGACAGTAAGAATCAATTTTTTAAAACTTACTTCTATCAATTACTAAAGATCAATTTAATATGTTAGGTGGTACTATGGGAACAAAGGGGAACAAACAGACGTCTAAGACACAGTCACTACTTAGGAGTTCACAAACCAGGGATACATCAATTAAAGAGTAACAATACATGACCAAAATCATTGCTAGAAGGACTGGAATAAAACAGAGTTCTCTCTGACACACAGCTGTTAAGAGGTGGGTTTAAAACAGTTTAGAAAGTTTAAAGGAATTTAAGCTGTCAGTTTCCTCAAGAAGAGAGTTAGGAACAACATAATCTAGAGCTTGGTTATCTTTCCCCTTCACTGGCAATGAGCATTTCTAAACTGGTTAACAATTAGTGCTGCACTACCTCCAACAGCTGACAAGACAAATTCTCACAGTGCCAAGTGGAGTTCTTGGGATGTAATGTCTAGCGGCTGGTGAACTGAGTGATCTTATCAGAGGAAGGGTATTTACTCTCTAGATAAGGCTTCTCTTCAGAGCTCTTTTAGACAACTGTTCAAAGAATCTAACCTGAATCAGCTTTACTGCTTTATGGGTACTTGTCTTGTAAGAATGAATCTCAGAATCAATAGCTATGAAGTTCAGGGGTAGATGAATAATACATAACAAACACTAAATAGTTATGAGTCATAATACAACAAAGGTCTGAAGGAGAGAGCATGACAATTAAGTTCTAAAGAAACAAAAGGCATCAATGAGTAAAACCAGCAGTTATGTAGAGCTGGAATTAAACTGAGAAACAATCCAAGAAAAACCTCGGCACATACTGATAGAAATTCACACATATCTTACAAACTATGTCTTTCACCATTCCTGCATTTAGCATTCACAACCTCTGTGTTTCAAGACTGGCCTTGAAGGTCCACACTATATAGTAATATCTAGTATTACTCAAATGGAACTTTAAGTCACATGTCCTGTCAAGCCAGCACGTGTGTGTTACTTATCCAGAAAGGCAGTCTGTACAACTGAGCAAACATCTGCATATTAAAGCAGTTTCACTAGTTTAAAACACACGCATTTTGTAGTCCTACAAATGTCTCTCAGAAAATGTCTAGAATCTACTGTACTTCTGAGCCAATAAAAACCATTAAAATAGAGGGGAAAAAGTATTCACAACTAAAGTCACAGTATGTAATCCTAGAAATAAAAGATACTTAATGAAATTCTACCAGGAATTATTATCATTGACTCATGCCAAGCTAGTATATTAATTATTCCTACTAATGGTCAAGAGAACATTCCTTTGGTATTAGTTAATAACATGACTGTATGTTAACCTGGTTAAGAAAATACTGAAGTTAGGACAGACAGACACATATTATTAGGAAAGAACACTAAAACTGAAACACAGTTTATAAATTAAGAAAATTATAATTTTTTTGTGGTTTTTTTTCGAGACAAGGTTTCTCTGCAGCTTTGATGCCTGTCCTGGAACTAGTGTTTGTACACCAGGCTGGCCTTGAACTCAAAGAGATCCACCTGCCTCTGCCTCCTGAGTGCTGGGATTAAAGGCGTGTGCCACCACTGTCCGGCGGAAATTATAATTTATAAACAATTAACAGTACCTATTTGCTTACTAAAAATTAATTAATTAATTATTGTGTGTGATCACTGGCACACCATGGTGCTGTGTGGAGGTCAGAAGTTGCCTCTTCCCACCTTTAAATGGATTCTGGAGATAAAACTCAAGTTGTCAGGTTTGTGTTGCAAAATGTTTAACCCACTGAAGCATTTTGCCAGCCTTCACTGTCTACGTTCATAAAAAGATAATAACTGGTTCATAAAAAAACAAAAACAAAGACAGTTACAGCTGGGTAGTGGTGATGTATACCTTTAATATCAGCACTTGAGAGAGAGACAGGTGGATCTCTGAGTTGAAGGCAAGCCTGGTCTACAGAGTAAGTTCTAGGACAGCCAGGGCTACACAGGGAGCCCTGTACCAAACAACTACAAAACCAATTACTAATATGGTACGTACTGTTAACCTGAAAACATATATGTGCAAATTACTATACCAGTATCCACCAAAACACTGAGTATTATTGTACTGCCTTTTATAAAGAAAGTGAATGTAAATTTAAATTACACAAAGCTGCTTTTCAGTGTTAAAAAGGCAAAACTGCACTGAGCATAGTGTTGTCACCTGTAATCAAGAGGGCAAGTACAAGGTCAACATACACTATATAGCCAATTCTCAAGGGGGGGGCGAATATGTGAACAATTTAGAAAAATTAGTGTTCCCTGATTATTTTTACACAAAATTTCTTACATATCTCATCACTGTATAGATTTGGATTATAGAAAAAACAAATCTCTGTCTTATAGAAAGTGTACTCATGAGTGCAGCAAAACCTGATATTGCCAGCCTTATAGCCAGGGATAGCAGCTTTAAAAGGCCATATAACCCATATTTGGCTAATGAGACAGAAATAAAGTGGCCAGTGCCATTCTATAATTGTTTTCTTAACCTCCCCCCTCAAAAACCCACAGCCCCAAATTATTTCCTATGTGTTTTACAATTCAATGCTCAGTAGTCTATCAAAAATTATTAAACAGATGACAGAATAAAATACATGTGTGTGTGTGTATGTGTGTGAATAGCAGATTTTAAGAAGTGTGGGAGTTTAAAATAGCTAGCTTAATTTTTTTTTAAAAAAAATCACTGTTTAGACCAGGTCAGCATCAAATTTATAATATGTACCCCTGGGTTTTTGTTAATATTTTTACAATAATTATTATTTTACATGCCGACTACAGCCTGTTTTTTTTTTGTTGTTGTTGTTTGTTTTGTAAACAGAAAATAAAGTGAAAAATCCAGTAAATAACTGGGAACCATGAAAAGAATTAGGTGAAAAATTTAGAGCTCAGTAATAAAGTAACTGAAATGAGATGTATTTAACATCAGATTGGCTGTAGCTGAAGAGGAATAAAACGGAGAGGCTATCAGTAGAAAATACTCATAATAAATCTCAGAGAAGGAAAAAGCATAATAGACATGTACATATCCTGATATCAAATAAAAATACATGAAAATTTATAAATAGTTTAGAAAAACAGAGGTACTCAGGCAAAATGCAATGCATAAAGACAAAAATCCTCTCATGTTTAAACAGTCTTTAATTGCGAACATTAACAATTTTCTTATAAAAACAATTCAGTATGTTTCAGGGTTGGTGAGCTGCTTCATGACTAAGAACACCGGCTGCTCCTGCAGAGGACCCCGGTTCAATTCCCAGCACCTACATGGCAGCTCACAAGCATCTGTAACTCCAGCTCTGGGAGACCTGATGCCTCTTCTGGATTCCAAGAGCACCAAATACGCACATGGTCCACATACACACACTCATGGAGACACTCACAGACACATAAAATAAATAAATCTAAAAACAAATTCAAAACTTGGTATGTTTCAACTGTTTTTAAAATCTTATGAGGGGAGAAAAAAAATAAAAACTTATATGGCTTCTGACAGACTTCTGCTGCCTGCTTTTGAGATCAAGTCTTGCCATACTGCTAAGCTGTCCTAAAGTCAGAGTAGCTGGAACCATAGGCGTGCATCACCACGGCAGCTCAAGCTGTCTATAGAAACTGCCTCTGGACAGAATTCTGGACACAACTGCCTGTCACATAAAACACAAAAGTTTTACTTTATAACATCTTTTATATTTGTGGTGAGTCTTGCTTTTCTCTTTGAACAATAATAACGAGATAAAGGTACAGTGGTGCATGCCTTGCGTTTCAGCACTCAGGAAGCAAAAGCAAGAAGATCTCTGAGTTTCAGGCCAGCCTGGACTACACAGTGATTTCCAGGACAGTCAGGGCTACATGGTGAGACCTTGTTCCAAAAATAAATAAATAAATAAAAATTAAAAAAGAGACAGAATAGCTAATTTCTATTTCTTCTCATGTACAAATAAAATGAAGTTTTCAAAAATTAACCTATAATAATAAATTATGCTTTTATATTCACAATGCTTTAATTGAGCATGTGTTTAATAAACTAGTATAGATTTCTTAAACAGTTGTTTAAAATAGTTTTAAAACAAAGGCCATGAACAAAAAGTATGTAAAACTTATGGTATAATGCAGATGGTCAAGATCATCCTGTTGGGTAAGACTTAATAATTGCACCAAAAAGATATAAGTAATATTATATTTGGCATTACATCTGGGTTTGCTATCTGTATAAGTTGTGTGGGACACCAGTCAGAATTAATAATTTATGTAAAGTATGTTCTGTATCATGGTACTTAAGAAATAAAAATGGAACCAAGCTTAAAAGCCGTGAGTTCCAGCAACTTTACAGCTAAGAGGATGGCTGCAGGCACTGAATCCAAACAAAATTTACAGAAGGCACTGGCGCAAGATGAACTAACTTCACTAGTATGGAAGAAAATACAGAAAAAGGACACCAAGTGGCACAAAATGACTATCCAAATCATAACCAGGACTAGAGCCTAAGGAGGAAAATGCTTTAAAATGAAAGCAGCAGTCAGCCAGAATCAGGACCTGATTAAAAGTCAGGGAAAGGAAGGACTAGAAAAGCCCACTGAACCTAGAGGCATAAAGCCCTAAGTAGTGAGAGCTGTCTGTGCTTTCCCTCGGACTCACTGTAGAGTTGAAGGCATATTTTAATGGTTTAAGAGAATAGTTCAACAAAGAGAGGGAAATGGCAAAAAAACAGAACCAAGAAAAGAATTCTGTGTTTTATTAAAAAGGTAGAAAAGGGCTGAAGAAACGTCTCCGTAGTTGACAGCACTCACAGCTCTTGTAGAAGACCCAGGTTTGACTCCCAGAACCCACATGGTAGCTCACAACCACTTGCAACTCTGTTCCAGGGGATCTGATGCTCTCTTCTGACCTCTGTGGGCTTTGCACACATGTGGTACATATACATATACTCAGGCATAGACACACATATAAAATATTCTTTTTAAAAAATTTAATGGAGCTGAAGACATGGCTCAGCAGTTAAAGAATAATGGCTGCTTTTGCAGAGGACCTGGGTTAATTCCCAGCACCGACATTGCGATTCAAAACCATTTGTAATTCCAGTTCCCAGAGGTCCAACACTCTTCTGACTTCCACAGGCAGTAGGCACACTTGTGGTACAGATATACATACGGGTAAACCATCAACAGATATAAAGTGTTTAAATTAAAATTCTGTGCAAAAGGGTAGAAAATGCACTTATTAAATACTGCTATCCTGAACTTCTAAAAAGAAAATAACTGCAATCAAAAAGTAGCAATATTAAAGGCTAAAATATTTAAACCGTTTTGAGAACTAAACTATATTTATGCACGTCACTTCCTGTGTCTTTATAAGCAAAGACAACCCTTTACACTGAGATCCTCATTTCATAATGGTCCTTGGGGAACAACTATCAGCAATGATTTGCGTTTCAAATACTCATTGGTGGAAATGATAGGAAATTAAACATCTTCCTCTCTGAGATAAAGATACTAATCATTTCATCCACTCAAGCCCTTAGACAAATAGGACTAACCCAAACTCCAGAATGTACTGCCTCGAACTATATCAAATTTGACTTCAGTGGATAGTGACACAAATTTAGCCAACTTCTCTCTGCAGATTCTAAGATCTTTGAAGATGAGGAAGCTGTTTAGCACAGAGACTCAAAGGTGAATATTGCATTTTTTAGAGTCAATAAAAGAGTAAATTCACAGAAAAAAAAACAAAGGAAGAGATATGTACTCTCATTAGACATACAAAAAGAATGGGTGAAATCTTATCTTTAAGAATCTTTAAATGTGGCAGAGGAGGTGGCTTGGTTGGTAAAGCATCTACCACACATGCATGAGGATGGGTGTGTAAAAAGATGAGTGTCTAACCACATTCTAAATATTTGCCCTTACACTCACAGATAAGTACAGTACTCATCAGAAATCTCAAGGAAACTTCTCTTTGCAACAGACCAGGACAATTACAGAAAACTACAACCAACAACATGCAGAGCTGCAGAGCCCAGTCCCAACAGAGACATCTACAATACAATTCCTTTATCTAAGGCTTGGGGTCATTGTGAAAGAGGGGATGGAAAAATTGTGAGAGCCAGAGGATCAGGAGTTTGCTGTTTGGAGGAAGGAAAGAAAAAAAATGTAGTTATGTTATAATCTCAAAAATTTAAAGAAATAAATTTTTTAAAAGATAGAGATGATATTGTTTCCCTATGCTAGAGAGGTAGAGACAGGCAGATCCCTGATACTCACTGACCAGCAAGTCTAGCAAATCAGTGAACTTCAGGTCTCAATGAGAGATCTTATCTCAAAAAGCAAGAGAGGGTTTGAGGAACGACACCCAAGGTTATTCTTTGGTCTCTACACACACAGGCTCACATGCACATGCATACATCCATCACACACAATTCTCCCATTAGACCTCTCAATCTTTTTTCCCCACAAGAATAAAGTTGTTAGAGTGAAAGAAGAAAACACCAACTATTCACTCTGTAAAATGCAAAGAGAAAGAAACATAACATGAAAAGCAAATCGTCAGTCAGTGGATCTCAGGGCCACCGCCTTCGTCTGCACTGCTGCAGGGTGGGCCTCCTGCTAAGGGGGACACTACACATGGTGCTCCTTCACAGCCCCAAATAGAAATGTCTCTGTGGCAGCCAACCGTCTTAGGAGAATTTAAAGTCACTTCACAGATCACTTTTAACTTAACTGAATTTTTATTTTGTCTGCTACTGTCATGTCAGAACCTAACCAATTAACATGCAGCTTTTATGCAAATGCCTGGTGGCTAGCTCACAGGTACAGGGAACTTCTTGCATTTCAAAGTGCCCCCCCCCCCCCCCATTACTGAAAGGCAGTACGGCACTGTGATTAGGAGTCAGACAAATCTCTAATGAAATCAGTTTCTGTGACTGGAGAAGTCAGAGCATCTTTTAATTCTATTAAAATAATCTGTAAACTGAGGTTAATACTATCTACATCTTAAGGAACTTAAATGACATGATGCATATTAATTACTCACTGTTGTTCCGAGTACATACTTTCATAATTACTAAAAGTAATCATTAGATTGAAACCTGGCTAAATTCACCATCATTACTTTCTATCATCTATTTTTATTTTTTCACTTTTTAAAAAAAGTTATAAAACATAAGGGTAAACAAACACTAACAGACTAGGCTCGTATTAATTATGGGCTGTTTTCATATCTTCAATACTTACAAGGTCTGTGACTAAATAATCATATTCCCAAAGATACCATACTGTCTTAAAAAGTATCATCCATGCCTCCCATCACCTACAGCATTCTTCTTTTAAAATCTATTTTAAATAATGGGTAAATCTTGCTAATTAGCATTTAAGATAAAAGTTCTGAAAAGGTTAATGACTAATGGTCATGAAACCAAATAATACTACAATTTAAAATGCCAATACTATATATAAAACATAAGTGCTACTTCAAGTATTTTCATGTTTCAGAGGTGACAGTTTTATATATATACTGTCAAGTCTGTGCTACAGCATTAGTTTCCAGTGTCATCTTCAAGTATTACTTAAAGAATACTCTATAGAGTACTATATTTTTAGAGCAAATCCCTTAAATCCTTCAGAAAATTTATGCTGGTCAGTAAGAATGCATTTAATAAACAAATTGTAAGAAGTCTCTGGAGTAGGAGGGCCTTCTGTCTATATGTTACTTTCATTGGTCAAATAAAGAAACTGCCTTGGCCTTTTGATAGGACAGCAGCTTAGATAGGCGGAATAGACCGAACAGAATGCTGGGAGTCAGGCAGACGACATGAAACTCTGGCCCAAGATGGACGTAGGTTAGAATCTTCCCGGTAAGCCACCACCTCGTGGTGCTACACAGATTATTAGAAATGGGTTAATCAAGATGTGAGAATTAGCCAATAAGAGGCTGGAACTAATGGACCAGGCAGTGTTTAAATGAATACAGTTTCCGTGTTAATTATTTCGGGTGTAAAGCGAGCCGGGACAAAAAGCAGCCTGCACTCCCCTATTACAACAAATCTCCTAATCTATTTCAGATAAAAATCTCAAAGCCCTTTATCTTTCCTTTTGTTCAAATTATTAGAAAGATTAGATGGGTACAATGATGCCTGCCTATAATCCCAATACTAGGGAGGTTACTAAGGTGTGTAGAAGCCAACCTCAGGTACACAGTGAGCGCCATCTTCAAAAAGGTTAACACCATACCCAACTTCTTATGTGGATTGTATATGGAAAATATATTAAATCATGTATAAAAAAAGAAAAAGTAAATTGGCAATTTTGTAAGGCTACATTAGAAAGCACCTGTGCTAGCTAGTTTTCTGTCAACTTGATACAAGCTAGAGTTATTTGAAAGGAGGGAACTTCAACTGAGAAAATGTGCCCCCATAAGATCCAGTTGTAGAACATTTTCTTAAGTAGTGATCGATGGGGGAGGGTCCAGCCCAATGTGGGTGGTACTACTCCTGGGCAGGTGGTCCTGGGTTCTATAAGAAAGCAGGCTGAGCAAGTTATGAGGAGCAAGCCAGTAAGCTGTATCCCTCCATGGCCTCTGCATCAGTTCCTGCCTCTAGGCTTCAGTCCTTTTTGAGTTCCTGCCCTGACTTCTTTTAGTGATGAACAATGTCTTAGCTTGGGTTTTACTGCTGTGAATAAACACCATGACTATGGCAACTCTAATAAAGGAAAACATTTAATTGGGGCTGGTTTATAATTCAGAGGTTTAGTCCATTATCATAATGGCAAGAAGCGTGACAGCATGTAGGCCGACATGACGCTGGAGAAGGAGCAGAGTGTTCTACATCTTGATCTGCAGGCAGCAGCAAGGAAATGCCATAGCTTGAGCATCAGAGAGCTCAAAGTCCACCCTAAGTAACCCACTTCCTCCATCAAAGTCACATACTCCAGCAAAGCCACAGATCCCTTAAGAGTGCCACTCCCTATTAGTCTATGGGGCCATTTTCATACAAACTACCACAAAAGCAATATGGAAATGTAAGCCAAATGAACTCTTTTCTCCCCAATTTGCTTTTTTGCTCAAGGTGTTTCATCAGGGCAACAGAAACCCTAAGTAGGACACCACCAGATTGACTGGTGGTAATAAATTTACATTTGTATAGAGATTAACAGGTTTTTGTTTGTTTGTTTTAAAAACAAGAATTTACGCAGCCTGGCTGGCCTTAAAATCCTGCCTTCACTTCCTCAGTTCTGGAACTATAGGCTTACACCACAAAGCTCAGTTTCTGTGATACTGAGGCTCACACCCAGGGCTTTGCACATGACAGTCAAACACTCTACCAATTGAACTACAACACAGTTCAAAACTAATAGTTTTAAAGTATTCTTCTCATGCCATATGAGCCAAAGTGGTGAGTTTTATTCTCATTTTACAGAAATGAAGCTAAAGGTCATTAAAATAACCATATAAAAACACCCAGTAAAGGTCTTCTGGTTGCTAATTTCAGTCCATTCTACTTCTTCACATTGCTTCTCACCTGGGTCACTGACCAAGCTGTACTATTAGGATCTGAACAATACTTATGGTCAGATGCAAAGAATGAATATTAAAATGGGGTACAATAGATAAAACAAAAAGAACTTGGCTATATTTTGTACTTAAGGAATTTCAACAAACAATACTTATTCTTTTTGAAAATTGAATCACAGAGACTGCATGAAAGGTTATGAGGAAATGGAGACACACTTTATTTGGAAAGTATCTGTGGGTATGTTTTTTTCCCCCTTGTGTTAAACATCTGTTTGAGTCCTAGTGGCAAATTATAGCCTCCATAGGAGAAGGACTCCTGATTGCAGTTATGATCTTAGAAACGGTTTTACAATCATTACTGTATTTAATAAATAGGGTTACAAAAAAAAAAGATTCCCTTAGAAGTATTTTCTAAATCGTAGAAACTCAAGCTTTCTAGAAACTTCAATGTACATTTCTGTTCACATACAGATTTTGATTTTGGGAAGAGGAAAGAAACTATTAATAATAATTCTACCTTTCAAATAAAAAGTGAACAGGAAGGGGGAGGTAGGAATAAAGGCTGTGCATTGCAGAGATCCCCCCCCCCAATGGTTTCAAAAAGTAACATTTTCTGGCTACTCCCCCCCCCACCTCCATCTCTGTTTCACTCTATCATTCTTTCTTCCCTTTATCTCAAATAAACACCACTCAAACTGTCAAAAAAAAAAGTAACACTTTTTCCAAGTCTAGTTCATTAGAAATGGAATAAAAGCATCCAGATAAGAATGAATAAAATCAGATTTCCATGTATTCCCCTAAAGGTTAGAGTTAATAAAACAACTTTTCCTTTAAAATGTTTCACCTTTTAAAAATGCAGTAATTTGCTACTGGGTCTCAAAAATAAACGAAATATCCTCTTGCTGAGTGTGGTAGCACACACCTTTTATCTCAGCACTGGAAGGCAGAGGCAGGTGGACCTCTATGAGTTCTAGGCCAGCCTAGGCTACATACTGTGTTACAGACAGCCAGGGCTACATAGAGAGACCCTGCCTCAAAGACAAACAAACGAAACTACTAAACTATGTATATACACACTATTTTTTCTTATAATTATCAATGCACATCAACTGTACTTTTTAATGGATATCACTGTGGCATTTCTAACTATGTATATATTGTACTTTGCTCATGACGACCTTTAAATGTCTGTTAGACTTTTATTATTTTGTGGTTAGTCCTCTATGATACGTGTATGTACATGTGTATTTATGTGTACAGGTGCCATGAACATGTATGGAGGTCAGAGGTGAGAGCTGGTTCTCTCTGTTCACCTCTACAGGGATCTAGGGATTGAACTCAGGTCGCTGGGCTTGGCGGCAAACACCTTTACCTAGTGAGCTATCTCAGCATTCACGCCTTATTTTTATATCTGCATGGAAAAGCCACTTCCTTCAGCTCTCTATTGCTTGAAGGGCTGTAATGTGTGGTATTAGAACTTAAAATAAGGTATAACAAATTCTAACAGTATAAACTAGTATAATTAGTTGGATTTCATTCATTTTCTTTATGTCACAGTCTCTTGCAGGTTTTAACTTACCTGAACTTCTGAGTTCGAGTCAACAGGCTGCAGTGAAAACCAAGTTTCTTTACCACTGTGATTACACAAGTCTTCTTTTTTGATGGCTACTTTTCCTACAGAAAATTAATAAGACGATAAGAAAACATATTTTATACAACCTAATGGCCCATTAGCAGTATTATATACTTTGTGGAAAATACTTTAGACTTGAATATGTTGATATAAAAATCCACCACCACCCTTTCTCTGAAATAGGATGTTGCTATGTAGCCCTAGCTATCCTGGTACTTATTATATAGCCCAATATAGACTTGAATTCATGGTGATCCTCCTGCTTTAGCCTTCTGGGTGCTGGAATTACAGATTTTATTTATTTATTTAATTTATTTATTGGAGATAGGGTTTCTCTGAGTAACAGTCCTTAATGTCCTCAAACTCTCTTTGTAGACCAGGCTGGTCTCAAACTCACAGAGATCCACCTGCCTCTGCCTCCCAAGTGCTGGGATTAAAGGCATGGACAACCACTGCCTGGCTGTGAGTACAGAATTTAAAAACCTATTTCTACAATGTACTTTCCTCGTCTTATTTTTGTTTGTTCATTGGTAGACCCTTTTATGGGTCTGAATCGGGATTAGAAAAATAGCCATAATCCCAGCACTCAGGAGGCAGAGGGAGCTCTGTAAATTTGAGGCCAGTCTAGACTACAAAGGGAAACTGTCTCAAAATACCAGAAAAACAAAAGAAAGGAAAGAAGAAAAAAGAAAGACGGACGGACGGACGGACGGACGGAAGGAAGGAAGGAAGGAAGGAAGGAAGGAAAATCTGAGTTGAACTTTAATATAGTTTAACTCTTACTCAAATTAATATTTTACTAGTACATTCAGGATAAAAACAAAATATAAATGGCAGTGCAATATAATTTCCCAGGTTCTGCAACACCGTGAATGAAGTAAATGTGCTGGCTAATTTTGAGCAGTTATATTTGCATTTAGAAAGAGGTTATATGTTGCAATTACAACAAAGGAAAATAATATCACCTATTAATAAAAAGGACCTCAAAAACTATCTTATTAAAATTTCATTTTATCAAAACATTATTAAACTGATTATACTGCTTCAATTATATATTCATATATTTTAAAAATTAAGACAGCTATCTCCCAAGGAAAGATAATCTTTCATGAATAACGCAGCAGAAAAGAAATAATTTTCAAATGAAGTATTTGCCATGCTGGTGCAAAGCATCTCCTTCCTCAGTCATAGCTCTGCATATGACTGACAATTCAAAGATGTACACAGCTCCAACAAAGGAGATATGTTATAGTTTAAAACAAATGCACTTTTTCCTTTTCTAAAAAGTAACTACTTGGGGATGGAGAGATAACTCAGCAATTAAAACACCGGTTACCAGTCCAAAGGTAATACCCTCAATTTCCAACACCCACATGGCAGCTCACAACTGCCTGCAAACCCAGTTCTAGTGGATCCAATACTCTCACCTCACACAGACATACACGCAGACAAAATATCAAAGTACCTAAAAAAATTTCTTTTAAGAAAACTACTTTCCTTTTAAGTACCTCAACTACATGTTATGTCCTTTTGCTTGTAACATACCTATTTTTAGCTCAACAGTTGAAAACACTAAGAAAATGGTGAACTTTTATGAGTAGAAGTATAAATTTTGGAATAGCAAATGAAAAGGAAGATAGAAAAATAAACACAGGAAAACTTATGTTTAAAGTTTTTTTCTGGAAATAGATGGTAATCATACAACTGCAGGATATATTAACAAACAGTGCAAGCTTTTCTCACTTTTCTCATTTTACAAATATTTTATCTTGATAATCCCAGCACTCAGGAAGCAGAGGCAGGGGGATCACTGTGAGTTAAAGGCCAGCCTGGTCTACATAATGAGTTCCAGGACAGTCAGGGCTATATAGAGAGACTTTGCCCCCACCCCCATCCCCAAAAAGATTTTCAAATTTGGAAAAAAGTTGTCAAGAACAGTATAAAAAACTTCTATTTTTTTATTCACCCAGAACTTCCAAAATCTTATCATTTTTTTAACATGTTTTGTTCTTTCTCATATATATATGTATATATATTGATATATGTATGATATATAAAATTATTTTCTCTGAGTCATTAAAAATAAGTTTTAAATATAATGCACACTTTTTAAATAACAATTTATTTTTTAATTTATATGCATTTGTGTTTTAACTACACATATATCTATGTGAGGGTGTCAGATCCCCTACAACTGGAGTTAAAGTTGTAAGTTGCCATGTGGGTGCTGGGAATTGAACCTGGGCCCTCTAGACGAGCAATCAGTGCTTCTAACTGCTGAGTCTTCTCTCCAGCTCCCTATAATACACACTTTAAAACAAGAAATTTTAAGGTATGTGACTTACACCTTAATAAAGTTGTTACCTAACTTTTTAACATATTAGTTTTATAAGCTTATCTCCATACTTACAACTTAAAACTCAAACTAAAGATATATATATAATTTAAAGAAAAAAATTAAGATATACAATTAGATTTTTAATAGAATGGCAACTGTTGTAATACTACTACTCAAAGGAGACCTACTGAAAATTCATCAATTTAACACAGAAAACTTAAAGTACATAAAACTTTAAATCTATGATGTTTTAAAAATATCTTGAGTGAAATCTAATATAAAGATAAAAATCTTTGTGTTAGAAAACAATAAGAGTCCAGGGGATGTCAAAAAAAAATCTTTGTGTTATAAGCTAGAATTATGCAGATGTACACATACACAGCAAGTACTATAAAAGGGAGAGTTTTAAGTTTTTTATTTGGAACTTTATTGCTTTGAGCAATTCATGTCCTCATAATATAAATCACACTGGTACTGTTACAGTGATTCATGTTCCATGTTGCCTCAACTTAAACCTATTTAACAAAACACGTGCCTAAAAGCTACACAGAAATTTATCTCTTCTACTACATCTTTCAGATCACAGGAAATACACCTGATACACGTGACTTCCCAAAAGGCAATCAGCCCCATAAGGACAACATTTCAGAAGCAAATTATCTTCTTCTCATTCTTCCGAACCGCCCCCCCCCCCCATTTTTGTTTCTATGTAGCCTTGGCCGTACTGTAATTTGCTCTGTAGACCAGGCTGGCCTGAACTCAGATATGCCTTTGTCTCCCGAGTGATGGGGATTAAAGGCATGAGCCACCACTGCCTTGCTACTAATTGCTCCCCCCCTCCCGAGACAGGGTTTCTCTGTGGCTTTGGAGCCTGTCCTGGAACTAGCTCTGGTCTCAAACTCCCAGAGATCCGCCTGCCTCTGCTTCCAGAGTGCTGAGATTAAAGGCGTGCGCCACCATCGCCCGACTCCTAACTGCTTTTTTAAAGAAATATTTGTCTGTTTTTTTTTTCTAGATGGAAGTCTTACTCTGTAACCCAAGATATCCTCAACTCGAAGCAATCCTCCTGCCTTAATCTCTTGGTACAAATGTGAACTTCCATGCCTGGTGATTTTTACTTTAAAATAAATTAAAAAAAAATAAAGCAAACAGCAAAGGCAACTTTGGTAAACCACTATTATTTATGTAAAATGAATAATAAAGGCCTTGTCAAGAAATACTACATGAGGACTACACGATATGTAAAGGGCCAATGAAAACACAGCACCCTGGCAGCATGCAGTTAGTTATCAGTTACTCTCGAATGCTGCTAATAACCAACAGCTTCTTTCCAATCCTTACTTTACCTCTCTGACACTGAAAGATCTCATATTATGTGATAGATATTAAGCTCTCCTATCCCTTTAACTACCTTCTGATAACGCCTTATCAATGTTCACTGGGGACGTTTATACCTGAATCCTGCCTCATTTGCTCCCAGGTACTTTTGTTCAGTCCAGAGAAGGTCGTAATTCTAAATTTTCTCTTGGTCCCTATAAGATTATAAGTGCCCCCAAACAGCATGAAGTATCCTGGAAAACTACGCCCATGTTCTAAAAAATTTGTCTTTGTTTAGAATGTTGGTTAGAAGTTGTTATGGATAATGGTTAATAGAAAATCTAAACAAAGATTTGATTCAGAGTTCTTATTTTAAAAAGGGGGGGATGCTGTGGGACAATGCTCTGTACCCTGTCTCTTGTATTTTAAATAAACGCTGATTGGCCAGTAGCTAGGCAGGAAGTATAGGTGGGGCAACCAGGCAAACAGGAGAATTCTGGGAGAGGAAAGTCAGTCTCCAGTTGTCACACACACACACACAGAGCAAGCAAGATGCAACTGCTTTGCCGAAAAAGGTACCATGCCACATGGTTAACATAGACAGGAATAATGGGCTAATTTAAGATATAAGAAAGAATTAATTAATAAGAAGCCTGAACTACTAGGTCAGTCAGTTTATAATTAATGTAGACCTCTGTATTTCTTTGGGACTTAATGACTGTGGGACCGGGTGGGACAGAAACCTCAGTCAACATCTGCTAACTTTCAATAAGCTCTGAGGCAGATAAGAATTTAAAACTATGGGAAAGAACAAGTATTCAGTAGTGAAAGTGACAAAAGCTAACAAATTGTTAAGGTTCAATTCTGGAATCTTCCCCCACAACTCATGTATTTTAACATTGGTCCTCAGGTAATGTTGTCTGGGGAGGTTTAGTGCCTTACTGATGAATAGGTAACTGGTGTAGGCATCTGAGCCCTAGTTCTTGTCCCATTCTCCCTGCCCCCTAGTCAAATACCAGGATGAAGCGGGCCACTTTATGCTCCCAGTGACAAAGATTGGGTCACCCCCACTGCTGTGTCTTTCTCTCTATGATGAAATCTTTCACAACTTTAAATCAAAGCACATCCTTCCTTCCTCATGTTCCTTCTGACAGCTATTTTGTTCTAGTGATGAGAAAAAGTGCAGGTATATATACATCTACAAATACAAATGTGATAGATCAGATCCAATTGTGCATGTTGTAATACCAGCTACTAAAGAAAATGGGGTAGAATGACCCTTTGATCCCACCAGTTCAAAACCAGTCTGGGAAATACAGTAATATGATCTTAAAGGAGGATAACCAGGGGTAAGGGTTGAAGAAATGGTTAGCAGTCCAGAGCAATGACTAATACTCCAGAGGACTTGGGTTTCATTCTAAGCACCCACATTTTACAAATATTTTATCTTGATAATCCCAATACTCAAGAGACAGTCAGGAGAATCTCTGTGAGTTCAATGCTAGCCTGGTCTACAGAGTGAGTTCCAGGACAACCAGAGCTACACCGAGAAACCCTGTCTTGAAGAAAAAAAGAAACATATATGTAAACATATTGTACCTACCTATACGAAGATCTCGTTGTAAAACATTCTTATCATAAACATAAAACGACAAATACTGGAAAGTTCTTGGAATCTCAAAATAAAATTCTTCACTGAAATATGGTCTAGAAAGAAAAGAGAAACCTTACTATGCCAAATAACATACATCTATGATTACTATTAAATAATCCATTACTACTACTATTAAAATGGTACTGTTAAATAAAATCACACTCAAATGTCACTTTCAATAAACATCAATGAAATTATAAACTAAAATTCTTTAGAGAAGAACTTCAAAAACCCCAAAGTTACTCTCATTACTGTTTCAGACAAATTGTGTACAAATCAAGCTGAAGTGAAAAGACCCCAGGTGCCAAAAGAATTCTAAACATATAGCTTTCCAGAAGGTCCTGTGGACAGAAGACCCAATTAGACCTAAAAGAGAGCCAAGAACAAAGTCATTCACATTATTATCTTAGAAAAATGTAACTACATAAAGTTGTTTTGATCATAATAATACATAACACCTAAAATGGATAATGCTATATAAAATATTTTAAATGTATTACAAATACTGAACATTAAATATTTTCAGCATCTTTCCCAAATTATTTGTATATTATATATTCAAATCTGATCTATGGAGGTTGGTGGCTTTGGATAAATTTACAATCCTGTGCAGCTTCCATCCCAATCAAAATATAGAACACTGTTACCACCCTAGTACCTTACACAAACAACTAGTTTTATGGGGGTGCGGGAGTCTAGGGCCTTGAACCTGGGGCTTTGCATATGCTAAGCACGTACTCTACCATTGAGCTATAATCTTAGCCCAGGGATAATATTTCTTTCTATGTGTGTGTATATGTGTGCACATGTTTGCAGGTGTGAGTGTATGACTATCAATCAATGTTGAGTGTCTTCCTCAATCTGTCTCCACCTTATGTTTTAAGACAGAGTCTTTCACTGAGGCTGGATCTTCCTGTTCCTTCAGGCCCCAGCTTATTTTCATACCATGGCAAACAGCTTTTTACACGATACTCAGGATCCAAACTCAGGACCTCAAGCTGAGTGAGCTACCTTCCCACATACTTTGTGTGTATGTGTACATGAGTATAGAGATCAGCAGTTAAAGTCGAGCATCTTCCTCCATCTGTCTCTACCTTATTTTTTGGTATAGGGTTTCTAGCTGAACTGTAGCTTACTGATTTGGCTATAGTGACTGGCCAGCAAGTCCCAGGGATCCTCTTGTCTCCACACCCTCAGTCTTGGATTACATCACTGTGTTTGGCTTTTTACATAGGTGGCTAAGTATATAAAATGAAGTTCTCAATGTTTTTAAGGCAAGCACTTTTTAATTTCTTCATTATTAAGGGTTTTGATTTGACTTAAAGATCTTTAAAAGCAAAATATCTTACAAAATTCTTTTGGGAATTCTACAGTACTTTCTGATTTATAATCAAAAGTATTAAAAACTAAAACTAAAAAGCAAAAAGAAAAAATTCAGAGGGAGAAAAAGTTAGAAAGACCTACTATGAAGTTACTTTTAGCTGAGTCACAACTTATATAAGTATTGAGATTATAATAAAATCAAGAAGAGGAAAGGTTTTTAATATTGTTTTGCCCCATTCTAGAAGTAAAAATTAGAAAGCACTCAGAATCCAAGAATAATCTAACTAGTTATACTCTGAATTGCCTACAGTACTTACACTGCTAACTTTAAATTATCTTTCAAACTGATTTCTTGTTTTTTAAAGGTGGATAAAGAAATAAAGGAAACCGATCTCATCATTTTCCATTACACAAAAATTCAGAAAGGTTAAGGATTAAAAAATACAAGCTAATTCTGGTAATTTTGATATATAGGGTTACATATTACAAACTACAAGTACTCAACTTATGGACAACTACTATTTAATTTTATCACTGATTACTTTATGATATAAAATTGTAACAGACTGAAACTGAAACGATTTCAAGTCTCAAATCCCAGCTGTTCTTTTAACTTTCTTCATTACGTGACAAATTATTCAGCCTTTTAGTGACACTATTCCATCATTCATAAGTGTAAATAAAAAACATGTATAAATTTATATGCACAAATGTGAAAAACTCAAAATTCTAAATCAATATGGACATATGACTAATGACAAAATCTTTGAAGTATATTACTCCCAATCTTTTGGGGCTACTCTTTATTCTCTTCTGAGGGTGGAACAATTTTGAAGTCAGAGAACAACCAACCAGTGGGAGTTGGTTCTCTCTTTTCAGCATGTGGGCTCTGGGTACTTGCTATGGAACAATCTTTGTACACTGTAAATATGTATTGCTCTCGTTGCTAATAAAAAGCTGATTGGCTGATAGTTAGGCAGGATTTGGGGGGCAGAGAGAATGCTGGGAAGAAAGAATGCGAGAAGTCATCAGCCAGATGAAAAGAAAGCAGGTATGCAGAACATGTAAAAGCCACGGTCTTGGAACAGCACATAGATTAATAGAAATAATGGGTTAGTTTAAGTTGTAAGAACTAGTTAGTAATAAGCCTAAGCTATCAGCCAAGCATTTATAATTAACAGTAAATCTCTGCATGGATATTTGGGAGCAACATCTGAGACACAGAAAAACTCCGACTGTGGTACTGAATTCAAAATGCCACACTTGACAGCTGACACCTTTACCGACTGACTAAGCCTCTATATTCGCCTACTTTAATTTTATCTAATACTTTCCTTATGAAGAGTTCAAAATCACAAAAACCAAAACACACAAAAAGGCATGCAGAGGGGTATGCCTATAACACAGACATTTCAGAGGCTGAAGTACCAGGAGTAAGAGTTCAAGGCCAACCTGGGCAGAGGAAAAAAGAGAGAAGAAAGGGAAGACGGAGAAAAGAAAAGAGAAGAAAAAAACAGAAAGGAGACACAGGCAAACTTCAGAGGAAAAGACAGGTAAGTTAAGGAGAGGGGGTAAAGCAGTACTAAAACATATTTCAGAAATCCAATGGAATGAAATACATTATGACAACAGTTCATTCACCAACCATGCTTGTTTCAACCCCAGAATCCTCAACTGCTTTGTCTCTGAAGACTATCCTTTTAGCAGTTTGGTGGTGGTGGTGGGATTTTTGATTTTTGTTGTTTGTTTTGAGACAAGAGACAGGCTCTCACTATGTAGCCCTGATTGGCCTGGAACTTTCTATGTAGACCAGGCAGCTCTCACAATCAATGGAGATCTGCCTGCCTCTGCCTTCCAAGTGCTGGGATTGAAAGCGTGTGTCATGACAAGTGACTTTAGCACAATTCTAAATCAGAATTACAAACACTGCACCAAGGCAGAGGAGGCAAATTAAGAATTTGCTGAGATACTTTCAAAGATAAAAACAATCTACCAAAGGCTAATTCCCTGATAATATACTAGTAAGTTAACATGTATCAAGTGTGTGTGTGTGTGTGTGTGTGTGTGTGTGTGTGTATTTGGCTGTTTGTTCTTGTGTATACGCAGGGGTAGGGATGTGTGTAGGTCAGAGATTGACATCAGGTATCTTTCTCAATCATTTTCCAATTTAGTTTTTGAGATAAAGTCTCTTGATGAACAATTTGGCTATACTGGCTGGCCAGTGAGTTCCTGGGATCCCACCTCCATGTCCTCAGCACGGTTCTACAAGTGGGAGTTACTGCACCTGCTACTCACACGGGTGCTGGGGCGGCACACCAGTCCTCCACCTGCTACTCACACGGGTGCTGGGGCGGCACACCAGCCCTCCACCTGCTACTCACACGGGTGCTGGGGCGGCACACCAGTCCTCCACCTGCTACTCACACGGGTGCTGGGGCGGCACACCAGTCCTCACATCTGCTACTCACACGGGTGCTGGGGCGGCACACCAGCCCTCCACCTGCTACTCACACGGGTGCTGGGGCGGCACACCAGTCCTCACATCTGCTACTCACACGGGTGCTGGGGCGGCACACCAGTCCTCACATCTGCTACTCACACGGGTGCTGGGGCGGCACACCAGTCCTCACATCTGTGCATCAAGCACTTCACCAGCTAAGCCTCCTCTCTCTAGCTCCACCTCGTGTGAACGTTAAGAACTAATTTATTCTTTGGAGAAATAAAATACTGCATTTTGAGGAAAACTCAAATACATAGGCAAAATTTAATCTAGAGAACTGACTAAAGTCTTAACAATAGTTATTTTCAAACATTTAATAGTGTCATGTAAAAGATACACTAAATTTGCTCCCCAGAAAATCTAAGAGACAGAGCTAGGACAATTCAAAAGAAAAAAAACACTTTGTAA
Organism: Alexandromys fortis; assembly: GCF_014885135.2. Lineage (NCBI taxonomy): Eukaryota > Metazoa > Chordata > Mammalia > Rodentia > Cricetidae > Alexandromys > Alexandromys fortis. Next base: position 2,073,033 of record NW_026067975.1, on the reverse strand, counting down.
GGCAATGAAAAGCCACATGAAACCAAGCACTACACTGATGTCATTCTCACAGACAGACGAGTAAACAGAACCCAGAACTGAGCAAGTGCTTGGTACATGGCTGAATATCATTTTAATAATCATTAACCAATTAAACATAAGCACTTTCTGTGTCAGAACAGTTCAAAGACCAAGTAGACTGCTTAGGAAGCACGAAATTCTTGTGACTGTAACGTTATTAAGCAGATGCCACATGACCACTTGCCAGAGCTACTGCTAAGGAGCCCAAAGTTTTTAAGACCCCTTCAAATGCTTACATCCTGTAACTCTAAAAATAAATTCATAATAGAAAAGAAAATCTTTAAATAAAAATATTAGTTTTAATTCAAGAAAGTCAACTTGATAAAAATCTGGAAAATACATAAACCCATGAATATATATCAAATGAATGGTAATTTCTTATTTTCTACCAACCTTAAAGACTTTTCAACAACCTGGGTACGATAAACTTCTTCTTGGTCCAAATTTATAGTGCAGAAACAATCTCTCATTTTGTTGGGTCCAAGATATGGCAATAAATTTTTTGCTTCATCTGTTGGCACAAAAAGTTTAAATTGATGTTAAATATCTTTATATATATCACCCAAGGCTTATATATGAATCCAGTCTGGAAGAAGTCATAACACGGAGTAGAGAAAAAAGCAACTAGTGGTCAGAGAGTCAAGGCGGTCTAAAGGAAGCCTTTTCCAAGAACTCTGTATCAAAGTGTATTTTTTTAATTATAAGAAAAAACCTAAGTGCTTAAAAACAAAAAAGATTGAAGGGAGGAGCCATATATAGACACATGGAGTCATGACACACCACTACAGCCTTCCTCTAGGAGAGAAAAGGTACTCTCTCAATTCTGTCCCACCAGTACCATCTCAAGAATTTCCCTGCAGTCAATGCCTTTTTCCTGAATCAGCAATTAATTTTCTTTTCTATCAGATTTCTCTCATCAGCACATAAATAACATTTCCCAATTAAAACAAACAGAAGCAAATAGTCATCCTGTAAATGAGACTACACGTTGGTTTCCCAGCCACCCAGACCAAGGGAGACTGCACACTCATCTCCTGGCCACCCACATCTGAATAATCACACAGAAACTATACTAATTACAACACTTCTTGACCAATAGTTTAGGCATATTCCTGGCTAACTCTTACATCTTAAATTAACTCATTTCTGTTAATCTGTGTGTTGCCATGAGGCTGTGGCCTACCAATAAGGTTCCAGCGTCTTTCTCCTTCAGCAGCTGCATGGCGTCTTCCTGACTTGGCCTTCTTTTTCCTTGCATTTAGTTTCGTTTTCCTGCCTAGTTCTATTCTGCCTTGCCATAGGCCGAAGCAGCTTCTTTATTAACCAATGGTAATAAAACATATTCACAGCATTCAGAGGGAAATCCAACACCATCTTTAATCCCCACCTCTTCTCTCTTGCCAAGCCTTCACTTCTAGACTGCCTTTTCACTTTCCATCCATTCTTTGGCTCTAATAATCAGTTTCTGATGCCAATGTGAAACTGAAACTTTAATCAGAGTCACCAGTGTCAATGAATGTTGGCTTACTAAATCCCACTCGTTCAATCCTCTTCTTACTATATCCACCCTTGCAACATCATTTAAGAGTGAACATTTAACATGCTCCCTCCTCTTGGATTCCACAACATATTATTTCTGGCTTTCCTCCCATGTCTTCCACTCTGCTCACCCCCTTCTCACTACAATGCTACAATTGCCTTGGGGCTCAGTTCTAGAATACCTCTTCTTTTCTATAAACACCAGTAGCATATAGTGTTAATGCTAGTGGCTCCCAGGCCTGATCTTCTCTCCTCCATGCTAAACTTAAACATCCTCTGAATATCCAGTAGGTATCTCAAATTTAACAAGTTCCAGAAAAACAATCTTATTTCCTCTTCCACAAGCTCTTCCCTTGATCTACAATTATTTCCCTCTCCCTCATCATCTTCCTGCCACTCCCTTATACATCCAATTCATTAGCAAATCCAGAAGATCTTTTAAAAGACAAAACCTAAAATCCAATTACTTCTTTCCTTCGCCAGTATCACACAAACCCAAGCACTATGACTTTATGTTCAGACAAGCATGGCAATACCTTAACTGGTATCTTTGCTTCTATTACTCTCCTACAATCTATTCTTCACCAAAAGATGTGATCTTTTCTTTTCAATTTTGGGGATCAGACCCAACAGATGCATGGTAGATTAAGTGTTCTGCCACATAGCCATAATTCAGACCAAAAGTGATCTTTTCATCAGATTCAAGCCAGTCACTCCTCTGCTCCAAATCATACCAACTGTCTGAGAATAAAATCTCACATCTACCTGGTCTACAAGAACTAGTTCCAGGACAGGCTCCAAAGTTACAGAGACACCCTGTCTCAAAAAACCAAAAAATAAATACATAAATAAATAAAAGTAAAAAATAAAATTTCATCTCTAAATCATAAAGCCCTAAGTATTCCTTCTGACCCCTTCCTCTTTTGTTCTCCTGTGTTCACTTTTCCCCATTCATCAGCCCTGTCAAGTTTATTATGAGTTCTTCCTGGGTCTCTCTTCTCTTTACATGGCTGGTACATTTTTATCATTCAGGTCTCAGCTCAAATGACACTTGTCAGAGAACTTTTCCATTTAAATCAGATGATCCTGCTACCACATTCTTTCTGTTTGGTCTCCTTGAGAGCATTTGTAACTGGCTGAACTTCTGTTAGAAGTTTTTGCAGCTCCAATATGAAGCCTGAGAACTTGCTAATGCTCAAGATTTAAAACAGCAAGCATGGTACTACTGAGCAACACCACAGCCTTTTCCACTGTGACCTCGAAGTCATTCCTGAGAATTCCAGTCAGCCTTTTTTGGGAGCCTAGGGGGAGGGGCAGCACATGCACATTAAGTGTGGAGTCAGTGTGGAATCCAGAAGACAATTTCAGGAGCCATTCCTTAGGAGCTGCCCACTTTTTTGTTGTTGGATTTTTTGGTTTGTTTTGTTTGGGCACAGGGTGCCTCACTGGCCTGGAAATCACTAAGAGGTCTTGGATCTGTTGACATGGCTCAGTGGGTGAAAGCACTTGCTGTGAAAGTCTGATGACCTTTTTCAAAGGTTCAAAGATGAGCAAAATAAACACTTCACTAGAGTAGTGGCTTGAAAGAAAATGGCTCCCAAAGGGCGTGGCACTATTAGAGTGGGTGTGGCCGTGTTGGAGGAAGTCTGTCACTGTTGGGATAGGCTTTGAGGATTCCTATGCTCAGGATTCCACCTAGTGTCTCAGTCAACTGCTTGTTGCCTCCAAGATACAGGACTCTCAGCTACCTCTCTAACACCATGTCTGCCTGCACACCGTCATGTTCTGCCAGGATGATAATGGGCTGAACCTTTGAACTGTAAGCCACCACAATTAAATGTTGTCCTTTCTAAGGGAGCCATGGTCATGGTGCCTCTTCACAGCAATAGACACCCTAAGACAATCAGACATTTCTTGTTTCAAGGATATACTGCAAGTTGGCCAAAATATCTTCACATTATATGACAGTGGTTTTATCCAATGAATAAAATGTAACTTTTCCCTCATCACACAAACATATATATGGTATGGTGTGTGTGTGTGTATGTTTTTCTTTTATTATTCGATTGGTGTTCGTGTTGGAAGGTTGAGACAAGGACTTCCATGTTGACCTTGGACCTTCTATTTTGCCAGGGATAGACAGGTAACCATGAACTCCTGGTCCTCCTACTTCTACTTCCCAAGTGCTGGGACTCCTGTGCCACCAGTTAGCTATTATTATTTTTTGCTATTATCATTTTTTAATCTTACTTTATAATTCTGATGATCTTTAAATGAATGGCATTTATATGGAGGATTTTTCATTTAACGGAAGATTTCCATTATCAGTTACTATTTCCATTGTCATTTATTATCTTGCTTTTAACTGTTTACTTTTTGACAATGGCAAAAAGTGACTATCTCCTATAAAATTAAATGTTTCTCCCATCTCCTTAGGTAGTTATGCAGAAGCTACCTTCTCAATGAAGTCCTTGACTACTCTCATCCTCTGTCATTAAATGTGGTACCCACTCCTGCTTACATTTATTAACATGCCACATACCATATACAAGGGACCTACTTTTAACCTTTAGAGTGCTGACACAGATCAATTTATATTAAAGAAGAAATTTACATGTAACTTATTTAAATTTATTTATTTTGGAGAAAGAGTCTCAGTAAGTAACCTTAGCTGGCCTAAAACTCTAATAATTTTAAGTTTTAAATGCAGCATGTGTGTGCGCGCGCACCTGAGTACAGTCCCCGAGGAAGCTATAAGAGGACACCAGATAGCCCTAGAGCTAGAATTACAGGCTGTAGAGAGCTGCCACCCATATGCGTCCTGGGAACCAAACTCAGGTCCTTTGGAAGAGCATGTGCTCTTATTTGCTTAACCACCATTCCAGTTATGTTATTTCAAAGCTTGTCCTCCCTGTGTAGATTGTACAATAACTCCATGTGGGCAGGGAGGCTTGCTTGTACCTAGATCCTACCATGTAATTTTTTTTTTATTTGGGAAACAAAGCCTCTTACTGAACCTGGAGCTAACAAGTTTGACTAAGCCTGGCTAGCCCCTGAGCCCCAGAGATCCACCTCCCCAACAAACTAGAATTTTAAGCATATACCATAACATCTGTGCTTTTTTGTTTGTTCTTATTTGAGTTGTAGAGATCAAACTCAGATTCTCATGACTTTGTAGCAAACATTTTAACAACTGAGCCATCTTTCTAGCCTACCATACAAACTGTATCTAGCACTAGAATATCTAGTTGTTCAACAGAGACTTTGGTATGTATGTGTATGTTTGGGGACCATCCCATCTATATATTTCTATCAATAGGTTGTATTGTGTACTTATACATATCCTAGGAAAAGATACTACTAATATAAGCTATCTCTTAAATATTTGAATGCCCCTAAGAATTTTCTCAATGTCTCATTTCATTTGCATTAACAAATTTGTATAATAAACCTATTAGGCAAGCAATACAGTTTTAATAAAGTAAATCAGCAGCAACAGCATCAATGAATTAAATCACAGTCAAAAGCTATAGTATGACTGCTTTCCACTCTATTCTTCAATCCCTTCTAAAATAGTAGTTCTGAGACTCTATCCCTGTCTGGAAGAGATTTGGTAAACTCAGACCTACTTCAAAGCATACCTTTAATACAAAGAAGGACAGGAGTCAACACAGATCCTAAAGGGATTAATCCTCAAAGGAAATCAAAATAGGGCAGGGTCCCGGACAAAAGAACACTATGAAAAAGACTATTTGCAGTGGGAAAAGGGCAAGTCAAACCACAATAAAAGCTAACATTTATTTAATAAATAATATATATTTCACAGTAGACTTTTTAAGAATGCCATGTTATTTTAGTTAATTTTCAAAATAAATCTTTCAAGTGATAAGTACCTTTTTCAAAACATAGAAATTAACACTGGAAGAAGACTGCTGCAGTAGGAAGACAAATCTGGAGCGGCAATTAGAGGAGCATCTTCAAGGCAGCAGTGAAGATGACAAACTGAGGAAGCAGATAAAAGGGGAAACCTGAGGACACGGGAGGGTTTGACAGAGAACCTAAGATGGAAACCTCAGAGTCCTAACTTCATAGACAACAAGGATTACTAAGTTTTTGAGTTTTTTATTTGCTTGTTTTAGTTTATATTGAGACAGGGTTTCTCTGTGTAGCCCTGGCTGTCTTGAAACTCGTTTTATAGACCAGGCTGGCCTCCAACTCAGAGATCCACCTGCCTCTGCCACTTGAGTGTTGGGATTAAAATCAAGAGTCACTACCGCCAGGCAAGGGTTACTAAAAGTAACCCTTTTATATGGTCTTGCTGTGGAATAATGCTCTTGTACACTGTAAGATTTGTCACTTGAATTGGTTTAATGAAACTCTAATTGGCCAGTAGCCAGGCAGGAGTATAGGGACCAGACTATGATGGGAAGAAGGGTGGAATCCAGAGTCACGGGTAAGCACAGAGAAGCAAGACGAGAACGCCACACTGAGAAAAGGTACCAAGCAAGCCACATGGCAAAGTATAGACAGAAATATGGGCTAATATTCCCTAGGAGAGGCTTGGTCTTGCCCAAATTTAATGTGCCAGACTCTGTTAACTCCCCATAGGATCCCTTACCCATGTTGGGAGGAGGGGATGGGGGGTGAGCTGGGGGTGGAGGCGAGGAGGAGGTGAGAGAGAAAATTGTGGTTGGAATATAAAATGAAATTTTTAAAAAAGAAATATGGGTTAATTTAAACATAAGAGTTAGCTAGTAACAAGCCTGAGCTATCAGTTGAGCATTTCTTTTTTTTTTTTTTTGTTTTTTTTAAATATTTATTATTTATTAGATATACAATATTCTGTGTGTATGTCTGCAGGCCAGAAGAGGGCACCAGACCTCATTACAGATGGTTGTGAGCCACCATGTGGTTGCTGGGAATTGAACTCAGGACCTTTGGGAGAGCAGGCAATGCTCTTAACCACTGAGCCATCTCTCCAGCGCCCTCAGTTGAGCATTTCTAATTAATATAAGCCTCTGAATGTTTGAGAACAACCAGAAACTTCTGTTTTCACAGTCTACTTCAGAAAAATCTGACGAGGGACTTGAACTGAAGTAACAAAAAGCAAAGAGTGAAAAGAAAAGAATGGAAGCAATACTCTAGAGAGAGAATTCCGTGAACCTGGTATCAACTGGCCTGAGTGACATGGGATGTGTTATCATCACAACAGAAATGCCAAGCTAAGCATATAGTTTTTACATAGTGAGAAGATATGACCCATGTCAATACCACCATATCTTTACAAAAAAAAAAAGAGAATATACATACTTAAAAATATACTCGAGGAGCTGGAGAGATAGCTCATCAGTTAAAAGCACTTGCTGATCTTGCAGAGCACCTGAGTTTAGTTCCTGACACCCACATGATGGCTCACAACCATCTATAACTCCAGCTCTAGGGCTCTGGCACACTCTGAGGGTGTGAGGTACACATGTAGAGCACATGTGCACATATACATACATACACATCCCAACAAACAGCATTCATACACTTGAGAGTACATCTTTAAAAAGTTAAAAATATTAAATATATAAAAATATGGACTCATGTTAAGAAGCTTAGATAAGATTAAATTGTCATCTAATTACATAATACATAGTCCTAGCTATGATATGGTAATATATAATGAAGTCTTTAAACTTTTCTAATTTTAATTTCAATTTTTGCAACAGGGCAATTCTAAAATCACGAGGTATAGCATGAATAATAAAACCCAGACATAGATACTGTCTCCAAAGATCAGAAAAGAAAAGCAGCCAGCCATTGGAGAGACCTTTTACCTCTTTATCAACCTTCAGACCGAAACAGTGAGATCCTGTCTCCACGGATCCTCAGACTTCACACTCCACTGAGCTCCTGCCTCTTCACTGTATAGTCTTTTCTCCACACAGCCATATCATTCCTGTCTCCACTTCCCAAGTGCTGGGAAGCTGTGAGCTTTCTTTCTATTTTAAACAGATTCATCTCAGTGTAGCTCAGGGTGGCCTTGAATTCACAGAGATCTGTCTGTCTCCTGAGTCCTGGGATTAAAGGTGTGTGCCACCACTCCTTGGCCAGTATGGCTGACTAGTATGGCTGCTTTGCTCTCTGATCTTCAGGCAAGCTATATTTAGTAAAACACAAATAAAATACCACTATAACAAGCGGTACTGACAATACAGCCAGTTAAATGACCGTGTTTTAAAGCAGACAGTTGGGTTTCAATATAAGCTTTGGGCACTTAACAATCTGTTATGTCCTTAGTTTCAATTTCCTGTGTAAAAAGAGATAATACTTAGGTCGGTAGTGAACATTAACTGTGGTAAAGCCCTTGACACAATATCTAAAACAAAGAAAGTACTTAGTAAATAGTAACTATCAATATCCTTGTTTGGCTAGAGGTTCTTGAAAATTAACATCTACAAACAATTCCCTTATCCAAACCACTAGGTCCAGATCAAAGATAATGCATAACAGCTGCAGCTATCTGCACTATGATATTAATCACCTCTGACTGAAGCTTAGTCTAGAAGAAGAAGTTAGGAAACTACTGCACATGAAAAGGCGAGTTTCACAAGATATTGCCAGGAAGTGTCCATGGGTTATAGAAGTATGTTACCAAGTGCAAGAACGATCTTCCTGTGGTTTGCCTTGCCCACTTACAGTGTCACTGTTGAATGTGTGCTGGTTTCTATGGTTCTTACAGCCCCTTTGCAAGGTGAGAAAGCAAACAGAGATTATGGTGTAATCTCTGCTGAGGCAGGCCATTGGTTCCTGCAGTTACAGGATGCTTAGCAAGGTTCATAAGACAACCTAGAGAGCCTGTAATGTCAAGCAAAAGGCTAAAGACAAATGGTGGAAGAGCTGGGCCACAAGGACAGGCCTTACAGGGGCTGTAACTGTTATCTTTGGTATTGGAATTCTTACTAGCCCCTTTTCAAAAGCAACAAAGCAGTACCTGATAACAAATGCTACATATCCCCCTCTCTGTATAAGAGGTGTGTATTTATTAGAACTACTGAAAAGCAAGAAACTGCAGTCCACAGCAGAGAACTCAGTGGCTATGGTAACACGTCTGCAGCTCCAGCACTCCAGCTAGACTGAGAGTCTGAGGCCAGCCAGAACCACATAGAGAGATTTCACGTCAAAAAACAGTGAGAAGAAAAGGAAGGAAGGGGGAGAGAAACAAGAAAGAAGCAAGCAAGTGGGCAGAAAACCCACAAAAGCAGAATTAGGAAAACAAAAGACTATTTTATGAATCCCTAGATTCATTTTTACTACATTTGACAACATTCTAACTTTATTGAGTATCCATTTCATTAGACCACGGTTAATTTAGAGGTAATCACCAAGTCTTGTCAATGGAAACAAATTCATTCCAAAATACTGGAAGACAAGCAGCCTAGTGGGAAAAGACATGAGCCTTGTCAACAAACCTGCCAAGACCTTGTCTTACACTGCTGAAGAGCTCTCTGTTGCTGCATCTTTAAAGTCAAGAACAACAATCCTCTACATAAAATGAAGCAAATTTAATAACATGCAAACTATCCTAGCACACTACCTGAAAAACAGTAAATATCCAATAAACACGGGTTCACTTCCCCATAGGTACTCCTTTGCCTCCCGAGTCCTGGGATTAAAGGTGTGCACCACCATTACCTGGCCCAGGAAGTTTTACATAAATAAGACTACCCAAAAATACAGGTTCAAAATTATTGAGGACCTTCAAATATAACATTCCTCTGAAAGTTATTAACTTTTTGAAAAGTCAACATTTTTAGCATAAACAACTGATCAAATAGGCAAACTATATAGGAATCCTTTGTATTTTTAAGTTTTACTTTCTTTAAATTATGGGATTGGCACATACTTCTCTTGAAGACCTGGGGTCAGTTCCCAGCATCTACATTAGAGCGGCTCACAACTGCCTCTAACTCCTCTGGCTCCCACAGGCACCTGAATTTATGTATACATTATTAAATATAAATCTTTAAATTGTCAAAAATAATAAAAGGGGAGGGCTAGTAAGAAAACTCAGCAGGTAAAGACACTGGGTACTAATTCTGACAACCTGAGTTCAGTATGAAAGACCCACACAGTGGAGGAGAGAATCAACTCCTTCAGGTTATTCTCTCTCTCTCTCTCTCTCTCTCTCTCTCTCTCTCTCTCTCTCACACACACACACACACACACACACACACACACACACACACGTGGTGCCCCTCTCTACAGAATTACATACATTTAAACATACACACACTAATAAAATTTACACACACACACTAATAAGATTTAAAAATAGAAAAGTTGATATTATTAATTTCAATGTGTACTTAAAATGTTACCAAACCTGATTTTACATAGAGAATTCAAGTCGAATTGTGACTCACAGTATCTGACTAACACTTCATTTGTACAAACAGAAATGTTTGATAATATCTCCAATACATTTATACTCTCTATTAAAAATCAAGTCATTACAAGGAAGACTAATTCCTGTTGCCACCACTGAAAATAATAATCAAGCTATACATCTTTTCAGACATCTTTTTAATAAAATGTATCTATTAGTTTACAGAGAAAAGTTCACTGTCCCGAGTTGAAAAGCACACTAAGGGACTGGCTAAACTCAGTGATAGAAAGCTTAATTGGCATTTGTGATGTCCCAGGTTTGATCCTCAGGACCACAAAAACAGATTAGAGGGATGGATGGCTAGGTGAACAGGAAAATGGATGTATGATAGAAATATATATTTATTACTTTAATAACACTTTTTCCCCACCCAATGATACATCTTGGGGTCATTCTAATATATATGTACTTCATTCTTTTTAACTGCTACAGTATATATGTATGAACAGACTATCTACTTTCCTGTTAATGAACACTTTAATTATGTCTTTCTTTTTAAACAAACAAGACCAACACAAAACCTCTTTGTATGTGCCTGTAGGATAATATGGTAGAAGTAAAAACACATAGGAAAAATACATTTAAATTTTAATAAATACTACCAAAATGCTATAACATGGTTTTATAAATTTAAAATCACAATAAAAGTACAAAGTATGCTTTCCTACGCACTCATTAAATACTGAAAGAAGCAAGGTTTCCACCTTTTGTTAATGGTGATATATTCATACAATTGTTTCTCTGATTTCTTTTGTTTGTTTGTTTGTTTGTTTTGTTCTGTTTTTCAAGACAGGGTTTCTCTGTAGCTTTGGTGCCTGTCCCGGAACTAGCTCTTGTAGACCAGGCTAGCCTCAAACTCTCAGAGATCCGCCTGCCTCTGCCTCCCGAGTGCTGGGATTAAAGGCGTGCGCCACCACCGCCCGGCTTCTCTGATTTATTTCTGTTCAATTTCACCAGCACTTTCACATATTTACTAGATAATTTATTTTCTTTTGTGAAGTACTTTTGCACATATTGTTCCAGGGGCCTCTTTATAAAAATCTGTATGAAGCCTAGACACAGTGATGCAAACCAGAAATCTCAGCACATTCAGTGACTGCAGGAGCCAAAAGGATCATCATGCCAACGGTGGTGGTGCACACCTTTAGTTCCACCACTCAGGAGGCAAAGGGAGGCAGATCTCTGTGAGTTTAAGGCCAGCCTGGTCTACAGAGTGAGGCCCAAGACAGGCTCCAAAGACACATAGAGAAACCCATCTTGAAAAAATAAAAAACAAAAGATCACCACAAATTCAAGGTCAGCCTGGGAAACATAGTGAGAGCTCACATTTAAAATAACACACAGTAGCCAGCGGTGGTGGCACACATCTTTAACCTCAGCACTCGGGGAGGCAGAGGCAGGCAGATCTGTGTATTCAAGACCAGCCTGTTCCACAGAGCAAGTTCCAGGATAACCAGGGCTACACAGAGAAACCCTGCCTTGAAAAACAAAACAAAGCAAAACAAAAAAATAAATAAATAACATACAGCTGGGCCAGATACAACTTGGTGGTAGAGCACAAAGACTCTGAATTCTTTCCCAGTACTCTACACATACACACACGCACACACACAACATTTGTTATTACAAAGGCAAAAACAACTTAAATGTCCATCAATAGGTGACTGGTTAAATAAAATACAATACATCCAGATGAGAGATTATGCATATTACAAATATATTATTTTTAATGAGGATATGAAAAAATCTTCACGTTATATTGAAAAAGAGAGATGCAAAACATGCATATTTTGCTTCTATTTCTCTGTGGTAGAAAAGCCACAATGCACAATTGTTTGTAAGTGCTTAAATAATCTCTAAAAGAATACAAACTAAACTGGTAGACACTCAAAATGATGATCCTAGAGTCTGGGTACCAGAACTTTTTAAAGAACACAAGCAACACTGATGGACAGTCAAGACTGCAAAAGGTTGAGATAAAGTCTGGCATAAATAAGTGAACACCCAGGTTCAGTCTCCACATAACGCACACCCTTGGCTGCATTGCTAGTCCTATCACTACACAAACTTCATCAGGAACAGATGAACATGTGTACAAAGCTCAATGAAATTCTATCACTACTCTGAAAAACCACTGGAGAGGGGAAAGCAGTCTTCAAACCTTACATGCAGCATATTTTCAACATTCATAGATGAGTCAGTAGCATTCTAGGAGGAACCTTTGAGAGTGCACTGTCTTACAAGTCATTAACTGTGTGACACTCGGGTCCCTGAACACCAGAGTCTGTATGTACACAAGAATAGCACAAATGTTATCTTCTTTCTCGTCCAGTTCTAAAACTGTAAAATCCTCTAAGCAGAGAATGAATGAAAACTTCTGCTTAGTATAAATCTTAGACTAGAACAGTGAGTAAAGACTTCCTCATCCCACTCACAACTTGGGACAAACTTTACAGTCCAAGGGACTGATATGCCCTCCCAGATACTCAAATATATATTACATACTACTACTGAATTAACCACTGGCCATAGAAAAAATGTTTAGGATTCAAACAATTCTATTAAGTCTTAGGCAAATTTCTTAAGAGCACTGTATTAAATGCAAAACAGGTATATTAACAAATTCAAGCATTAAAGCAAAAGTCTCTGATGTATTATCTTAAAGCAAATGGTTCACTTTATAAGGCAACTATGAAAGAACTAGAAGGGATGTTTAAAGACACATCCAAACACCCATGTTTGAAGTAAAGATGCAAGGGTTCCTCAATCTGCGTAGCTATCTATCATGAACAGCACTATTAGGATATTAGGATCCACACTCAAAGTAAATTTTCCAACTACAGCTCACTGTTCTGTTTGTGGTTGCTGCTGCTGTTGTTTTGGTTTGTTTAAGACAGAGTTTCTCTGTGTAGCTCTGGTTGTCCTAGAACTCACTCTGTAGACCAGGCTGGCCTCAAACACAGAGATCCGCCTGCCTCTGCCTCCTGAGCACTGGGATTAAAGGCGTGCACCACTACTGCCCTGTTCAAATTTGCTATAACCTTATAACATGCCATGGGGGGCAAACACAAAGACCTGAGTTTAATCCTCAGAACAAAACCCAGGCAAAAATATTGGGTGCGGAGGGTCATGTGTGTAATCCCAGCACTAGGATGGCAGAGACAGAGGGATCCACGGAGCTTGCTCGTCAGTCAGTCTAGACTAATTACTGAGCATCATGCCATAAGAGAGGTGGGCACTGCTCCTGAGGACAACAGCTGAAATTGCCCTCCGGCTTTCACATACACATGTACACACTTACATGTAGACCTGCGCACACAAGTACACACACACATGCACACTCTTAAAAATGAAGCAAATTTAGCTAGATTTTTGATGATTAAAATACCACACATAACTAAATGTCATAAAAATTTAATTTACATAAAATATTTCTTAAGTTAACAATAATATGTGACTATACAGCAAAACTTTATTACCAGTTTTTAAAAGAGTATAGAAATATATCAGTAGGCAAAACACATAATCTGCTACTATTAAATAATTCCATAAAGCACATTATCAAGAAAATAGGATTAGAGTCTATAATTAAAGGCTATAAAATGATGGTTTTATTCTAGCTACATTAGTTCCACAGTCACTTCTGGAACTATTCAAAGAGCTCTCAGTTACAAAAACCCCTCTATGAACTCACTGAGGTTTACTCCTGTCCTCCACGGAGCAGAGGCTTAGCTGACTGCTCTGTGAACTTTACAAAGATCCCTTTCTCCTCAGTTCCTATCCATCTCAAAGATGGATTCTTCTTCCGTCCTAAATAACTCATCCTCTCATTTCAAATTTCTGACAATTATGAATTATTACCATGAGTAAACCCTTTAAATCCCTCACGTACTCATCATCTCGTTTCAAAGATCTGATAATAATGAATTATTAGCATGAATAATTCCTTTTAAATCTCTTCCTCTCAACTATTGGGTAGTCAATAAAAAGTCTTGATTTATATCTTATTACCAAAACACTTAAACCTGCCGTGCCAAATAAAAACACTTACTGTGTAAAGTATGATTTTAAGATTTTCTTTTCCAAGCTCCAGGGCCAACTAATATCAAAACTTATGAATATAGTCAGATAACAATTAAAACTCTAATTAATAAGTCAGCATTAATAAATCATTTAGAAAAATGTACCCCTTTTCCTAACGAGGCAACGTTGGCCTCAGTTCAAACCTAGGCTAAGTGAAAATTCCAATTTTCAAAGGAAAAAAGAACTTCCTGAGAGATCCATGAAGTTTTCCTTTGAGAAAACTGACAGTTGCTAGTTTGTTCAGCAATACAGAAATCCTTCCACATCTAGTACTCTGAGACTATCCCCAGATAGTTTTCTAAAGGCCTGCCCTGTTCTAGTGAGACTGTTAAAAACAACAATGACAAAAATAAAACATAAACAAGAATACTAAACTGAAAGAGTTCACAGTATAACAGGAACATACACAAATGATTTCTATAATAAGAAAATGATCATGAACTGCAATATTGGTTTTCTGCATCAAAGCCCTATGGCTAGAAATGAGGGTAAGTTTGTCTGAAAGACTTAAATCACATGGAACAAGCTTCTGAAGCATGTGTAGGGTTCTCTGATGTAAATACGGCAGAGGAAATAACATGAGCAAAATGGCTGGTGATAAAGCCCTGGTCCCACTCTGAAGATGATACAGAGAAGACAGAGATTAGCTCCCGGGTGAATGAGCCATCTAAAGTCACAGGAATATTACCTAACCAAGTCTAAAGCAGAACACAGCTTTCTGTGTACACCAGGAAAGCTGGTGCGCGCTGGACAAGAGCATCAGATAAGGCTTTATCTCCTGCTTCACTCCTTCCGAAGAGATGGCCCATGGCTGACCCCGCTCTTTTTTGGTTGTGGATTGGGGGTATCATCATAGCAATCCTGTGAGACAGATATTTTTACTATTCACAATTTACACATGAGACTACAGAGGAACACAAAGGTGTGAACAAAAGCTGGGAATTAAGTGTACATTCAATCCCAGTAGACTCATTACACGAGACCCCTAAGCTTAAGCACTGTTAAGTGCTCTGCTCTCTGCTTTGTCAAACAGCCCTGTCATTCCTGGTCTGAAAATATCAAAATCCTAAGTGAGTTCTTGGGTGACAATCATCTTCTCGCAGATCTCACTGTACAATACTCAAACACTGCACACAAATCTTCACAGCTGGTACCTTTATGAACCAGGTATCTATCCCCTGAGCCAAAAGCCCATGTATGTGTGGAGCCTTTCAAAACTTTTATAATGGACTTAATTGGACAAGGGCAGACTGAACAAAATGTGGTAACCAAAAAGGAGGTCACACCAAACCTGAAGATACAAATAAAAGACAAAGTCTAAAACCCTTCTTTCACCTGAAAATAGGGTGTAAGGGGGGGCATGCAAACTAGCTTTAGGTGTGCCACTTACATCAAAGTAGTTCAGACCAAAAGTACTCCTGACTTCAGTTCCTAAAGGCTCAGGGGACAGACAATTCCAAGATATCCAACAACTCTACCCCTGGAATACAGTTAAGGAAGCTGACCACCCAAAATGTTTTCAGGCTTTTTAGCATAGTAAACGGACCATCAGTCTATAACCCAAAATACTGTCTGCAATAGATTTCCTTAAACCGACTGTGTAAAGGCAGCTGTAAAATGGTTTCTGTCTATGTGTGTTCTTGTTCATGTGGCTGTGTACAGATGTGCATGTGGGTGCCCGAGACTCTCTACCTTTATCATTTGAGACACGGTTTCTCAATGAACTAGAAGCTCTCCTCAGCCACACTGGCCGGGCCAAAGAGTTCCAGGGATCTGCCTGTGGCCACTCTCCCGCTGCGGGGATTAAAGGAATGTGCTGCAAGCCTTCCTCCCCTACTCAAGCTTTTTATAAGGGCTCTGGTGAGGAAGGCAGGTCCTCAGGCTTGCACAGCGGGCACCTGACCAGCTGAGCCCTCTCCCCACCCTGCATTTGTTTCGATCCATCAATCTGATACCATATACCTTGTGAAATCCATGGGACACAAATTAGGAATGAGAGACCTGAAGAAGGGTGCGGACTATCATCTAGCTCTAGAACTTCAGTAATCTATACATGGATCCATGCTCACTCTTCACCGGGATGGTTCAGAGCTAAGGGGCAGGAATACGAATAGGAATGTTTCCTCTCAGGCGGATTTTTCAGCAGTCTAAGTCTCTAACTGCAGATCAGAGGCCTCCAAAGAGCCGTCTTGAATCTTACAGTACATCTCCAGGACAACAGGCAACTCTCAGGCCCTCCCCCAAGGTTTCTCAGTAAGCTGAAAAGCAATGGGGTGACACACAGGTTCTGTCACCATTCTCAGTATCTTCCCTGTCAGACCACCATCAGCCCATTTCTGTGACTTCAACACCTGTTGCTGTTTCTGCCACTCTCCGGCCCTCACCTTACAAAACCCACATGTCAGTTTCAGGAACAGAGAAGAGCATCTCCTTGCAAGGTTCCCAAGCTTAACCAGCTCTACATTACACCAGCTAAAAGGAGGACACAGAAATGGGAGGGGCTTTCTTTATTTAAATATATTTCTTTGCGAAACAGTCACACCGTGACCCGAGCTATAAGCTGAGCAATTAAAAGATAACCCGCCTAGGATGAAAGCAAGGTAATACTCTAGCCCCCAGTTAAACTGAAAATAACACTCCCAGGAGCTTAATGGTCAATTTCTGGGCAGTGGGACTGCCTAAACCACGGGAATTAAGGTGTGTGTGTGTGTGTGTGTGTGTGTGTGTTTTAATTTGCACCCAAATCTCTTTGCCAAACTGTTCACAGGACCTTTGCTCTGGAGCAGGTCAGAGTAGACGGTATCTACGTCCTTCTAGAAACAGTCCAACCCTAAGGCTCAACTTCAACAGTGCATATGTCACCACCACAAAACAATCTGCTTTTAGAGATCAGCCAGGCTTCCACAGACAGTATCTAGTATCAATTCATAGAGAAATATAAAGCCGCAAAAATCTGGAAAGCCAGATCAATGCGGGGAGGAAATCCTAATTCACTGGGCTGTACCCAAGCATTGCATATATGCAAATACTAGGAGTAAGAAATATTAACTGTGAAAACCTTACCCCTAAGAAAGTAACTTAAAATACTGGGTACTTAAAAGACTCTCACAAAGCATCCATTGCCACGGTATAATTTCCCAAGTTTTAATACCTAAAATATCTTCACTAAGAGTCCCAGGATCTCAACAGGGAATAAAAAGTGACATTTCACGTGTTTGCTCCTGGGGTTTTAATAAAATTCCAAATTCTTTTGAAAGAGAGTAACTTAAAAAAAAGTAAGAGAATCCAAAATAAGTTATAGCGTCAATATTTAAAAAGAAAAATTGTATATTCTGCTGAAGAAAGCGGTATTAGCCAGTCTAATACAAAACATAAACTATAGCCGGGCAGTGGTGGCGCACGCCTTTAATCCCAGCACTCGGGAGGCAGAGGCAGGCGGATCTCTGTGAGTTCGAGACCAGCCTGGTCTACAGAGCTAGTTCCAGGACAGGCTCCAAAACCACAGAGAAACCCTGTCTCGAAAAACAAAACAAAACAAAACAAACAAAAAAAAAAACCCTATCTTTCGGGTTGAGGAGAGACACCGTGGAGCATGATTCCAATCTGAAGGTACTGAATAATTTTTTTTTCCAACAAAAGTTAAGTTTTATTGATTTGTCTTTCAAACAATGAAGGGGGTTGTCTAAACAAGCTGGGGGGAGTCAATGCAATATCAAACGGGTCATTAAAAAGACTAAGGATCGCAAGGACAATCACACTAGCCGGTCCCCGGGTAAGCTTCTAAACTCAGCGCCGCTCGCACAAAAGTAACAAATGCACGGGAAAGAATGAAGTGGGTTAAGAGCGGGCTGGATGACTGTGTTTTGAGACCTGCTCACAGGAAGCCACTACATCCTGCCCACAGTCCCTGTCAGTCACGCCGTCTCTCGATTCAAGTCCCCGCCGCCGCCGCAGCAAGGTGGGGCGGGCACAGGTGTCCGGCCCGTGCTTCTCGGGCGTCCCGCTCGCCTGCTCGCCTCGCCTCGCCGCGCCCAGCCGACCCCGGGCCGCCGGCTTCCGCAGCCCCCAGCAGCCGTCTCGACCTGGCCGGATCCCCGGAGCCCCAGGGATTCCGCACCCCCTCCTCAGCCCGCTGCCCGGCCCAGCCCCGCCCCGCCCCGGCCGGCCTCCCTCCCTCCTCCAGCCGCGCCTCCCCGGTAATTACCACGGGGCTCCCACCTCGGGCCGCTCCCGTAGTCCGCGGCCGCCCGCAGGCCTGCGTCCGAGAGAGGCCGGAAACTCGGCGCGCCCCCGGCCGCGCCCCGGGCTCCCGCGTCCAGGCCGCGCTCCAGGCGGCGCCCCTCACGCCCGCCTGCCGCCCGCCCGCCCGCCCGCCCGCCCGCTCGCTCGCCCGCGCGGGCAGCACCCCGCCCTGCTCGCGCCGAGGGGAGCCCCGACCCGCGCCGTCCCGTCGACGCGGCGCCTCCCCCAACACACCCCCATCCCGGCTCACCAGTCCCGGGCGTGCCGCCACCCCCGCGCGCGCCTGCCGCCCACCCTCAGCCGCGCCGCCCCGGGATCCCCTCTGCCCCCCCTTCCCCGACCCCGGCCCCGCTTACAGATCCTGCCGCGCAGGCTCTGCAGCACTCGGACCTCGCGGCTGTCCTCGTCTCCCGCCTCGGGTTCTGTCGTGCCCGTGACGGCCGGCGCCTCGGGAGAAGCCACCGCCGCAGCAGCAGGCGCTGCCGCCGCCATGGTGCCGCCCGGCCCCTACCGCAATCCTACCGCCTGCGTAGCCGGGCAAGGCGGAGCCCGGCGAGGCCTAGGCCTGGATGGAGCCGCGCTCTGGCCCCGCCCCGGCTTCGGGCTGGCTCGCCCCGCCCCTCGCGCCGTGCCCGCCCGCCTCGCCCAGCCTCGCTCAGCCTCGCTGGGACCCTGCTCCAGCTCTCGGCCTTGAGTGGTAAAGTGGGGCGGGGAAAGGCTCTGAAACCCCCACCGGGAGGACAACTCTGGCCCTGCTGTGATCCCCAGAACCCTGGGAATTGGGCGTCCCCCCACGAACGCACTTCCAGGTCCTCTAATGTTCAAGGAAAATAGGAGTCCCCAGTCAGTGCGACTCCAGGTTCAAAGAGAAAGTTTGGCATTTTGGGCGAACATCAAACAACTGAGAGATGTATTCGAGACTCTCCCAGCAGAGGCCAGATGCTCCCGAACGAGGAGGCAAACCACAACCTTTGCTCTAAGAACACTGCTCCGCAAAAAATTGGCTCAAGCAAAGGACCACAGACTCCCACCCAGCCCGAGACCCAGAGAAATTCTGACGTTATCACCCGTGGTGTATTTCAGAAGCAGAAAGAGGACCTGTTCCCCACTCTCATAAGCAGGCTTTTTAGAAAGCAGATTGGTCCTGCTAAGTTTGTAAATCTTCAACTAGTTGTTGTCTCTATCTTAAGGGAACTATTCACAGTGAGTAAACTGTGAATAATACCCTGGTATGTGATGAGGGGATGATTTCCTGCTCCTGAGGTCGTTAACTGCGCTGCCCGAAGAAGGAAGAAAGTGACATAATGGAGCAGGGTTACTCTTTGCCAGTCAGTAGAGAGATTTGGTTTTTTTTTTTTTTTTTAAGGGTTAGACATACAGAAATGGCCTTAGGTCAAAAGACAGAGAGCCCCCCCCCCGCCTTTGAGCGCCTCAATCTGGAAGGGCACACAGAAAAAGCCAGGGGTGCCATGGTAGAAGTAAGGTAGTAAGGGAGAGCCTTCCTGGAAAAGAGCACTTCCTGGGAAGGGGGAATAGAAGACCAGAATGAGGAAGGAGCGGAAGTGTTTCGGAGAGCACAAACCACTTGTGCAAAGGCCGGTCACTCTGACAGTAACCCAGGCTTCCTAGGCCTTTTAGGCTCAGAGCAATGTTTCTAATCTAGCTTGGGACGTGTGGTGCCTCGTTTCCTGTATGCTGCAGTCTTAGGGCAAATGAGCATGCCTCCTCTTACGGGCATCTTGCTGTCCTTACAAGCAGTAAGTCCAAGTTCTATTTCCCTTGCTTTCTGAATCGGAGTTCACGCCCACGTGCTAGAGACTGGCTTTTTTTCTATTTTAAAACTTTTAATGCTTTATTGGTATGTATTAATTCTTCATAATAATGGGTTTCCTAATAACATTTTCACATATGTGTATAATGTATTTATAGTAGTCTCCCTGCCATTACCCTTTCTTGACACCCTCTACTTCCTCTGAACCCCTTCCTCTTCCCAGCTAGCCCCCTTCCACACTGACCCACCGGAAGGCCAGTGGACAACTCTTGGGAGTTGGTTCTCCTTCCACCATGTGGGATTAACTCAGGTCACTTGGTTTGGTATTAAGAGCCTCTTCCCACTGAGCCATCACACCAGCAGGAGTTTTTTTTTTAATCCAATGAGGTTTTGAGAGTTGTTTCCAGGATATAGGTGAGAGGTTAATTACGGGAACACGGGAGACTTACCAGTGCCTACACCACTGAAGAAAATGTTTCTCCTCCAGCCACCATTAGCTGCCTAGACATCCTTGCAAATCCCTTCACACTCCACAGCCCAGCCTTGTACAGATGACCACAGCCGCTGGAGAGTTGGCTCAGTGGTTAAGAGCACTTACAGCCCTTGCAGAGGAGTTCCCAGCACAACATGATGGTTCCTGATGATCTGGAACTCTAGTTCCAGGGGATCCAACTCCTTCTGATCTCCAGGGACTCATGTGGTATACATACATACATACATACATACGTACATACACACATGCAAACACCCATACACATAAAAAGAAATAGAAATATCTTTTTAAAAAGAATATAATGGACTTGTCATGCCCAGGAAATTCCACAACACTCTGCTCTATCCTCTTTCTCTTACATTCTTTCTGCCATCTTTTCCTCAACCTTAGCTGAGCCTTAGAGGAGGTGATACAGATAAATATAGAAGTCCTGTTTAAGGCTAGGCGCTCAACAGTCACTTATTCTCAATTATGACCAGTTATGAGTCTCTGCACTTACCACTGCCCATTGCAGAAAACCAAACCAACAAACGCTTCTATAACCAAACCGGACAGCATCACTAATTCAAGGGCACAAACACAACTATTGTGCACAATTTAGTGCACACTTCACATCCTTTTAGCAAAACATCTGTAGCCTCCCTACTAGGACCCATGACCTCCAGGCTTGTAGTACCAGATGTGATTTCCCTGTTTTGGCGCAGGCCTCATTTTCAGTCAGGAGAACCCCTGGAACAGACTTGGGTACACTTTGCCCAGCAGGTCAGGATGGAGGAAGTAGGAACCACCGCAGAGCGCGACTGCTGATGACAATTCTCCACCAGCAGTTGGCAGAGCACCTTCTGGCACCGAGTGCTAGCTAACTGGAGGATGCTTCCAGCTCTGTCGCCTTGATTTCTGTATGTCCTGTGGTCTCTTCTCTGATAACTTCACTCACACACACACACACACACTCACACACTGTATTTTGATCATATTCACCCCCACTACTCTCCCTTATCACTCTCCCACTCCTACTGAGACTCTTCTTTTTCCCCGCAGCTACCTTGTGTGTATGTGTGTGCGCGCGCGCGTGTGTGTGTGTGTGTGTGTGTGTGTGTGTGTGTGAGTGTGTGCCATAGAGTTGAATTAGGATTGTCGATCAAGATTTACTTATTACAATGACTTAACAGTGGTTGTACCATTGAAGAAAATGACTCCCCTTTCCTAGCAGCTATTCGTTAACTGCCTATAGCTCTTCAGAGAGGGGAGGGTTCTCACGAGCCCCTCCCGATCTGCGCTGGAATGTTGACCTGTTTCATCGCCTGTCAGTAACCACAGCTGCTGTGAGTTCACGAGCACAAAGGCCGTGTCAAGTCCAGAGACAGCATTTCACGGCCTTCCTTCCACCCTCGGGCTCTTACATGCTTCCTGCCCCGTCCTCCTTGAAGTTCTCTGAACCTCAGACACAGTTGGTGTGGGTGTCTCATTTCGGGCTGAGCGCTTCTCGGTCCCAGATCCTAAGCTCATTGGCCAGTAGTGGATCTCCACATCAGCCTCTGTCCACTGAAAACGAAGCTTCTCCCCGAGGCCGAGAGCAGCACTATCCTGTGGGTCTAAACGTCTGCATGTTTCTCTAGTGTAGAATGGAAATACACAAGGACTCTTCCCTGTGTGCCGTTGGCCTTGATTAATTGTTGAGAGCACGTCTGTGACACGTCCAGTAAGTAGGATTAGTTCGGTAAATGCCACTTCATGCTCTTGATAGGAATTCTTGTAATAGGTCTCCCACCCTTGTCATCCCCGTTCTACACCATTTAGTCTTAATCCAAAGCAAAAACCGAAGCTTGTTACTTATTGTGAAAAACAAAACAGCATCAACCAAAACCCTACCAATGGCTTCTTTCATCTTACCTGTCACCAAGCCAGTGTACAGTGCTAGTCATGAAGAGTGTTAAAGATGACCAAGGGATAAAGTTCAGTTTCCCCAGCCAGGTGTTCAGGGTTGAGCTTGGACCCAGCGTACCTCACAGTCCTTCTACCTCAGTCACTTTGAACCCCCTTTCCTAACAACCTGATGTTGAGTGGCTTCCCAAGCCAGAAATGGGGACACTTGCCTTTAATCCCAGCACTTGGGAGGCAGTTGCAGGCCAATTTCTATGAGCCTGGTCTTCACATCAAGTTCCAGTCCAGCCAATTAATAATAATTGTTATTGTTAATAATAACAATAAAGCCTGGTGAAGGGCTGCTTCCTTGCCTCGTCATTCTCCTGTCCATCCCTTCATGGACAGTAGTTCTCATGTGCTATGGAGATGATTGATTTCTGCTGGGTATTATATGAAGCCCTCGTAGCACAACGAGAGAATAACGGAAGGTGGTCGATTAGGTGTCTCACCTCCTAATTCAGTGTTCTAACGATTTCAGTATGTTCAATGCATGAATGAGTGATGTATTAACTCACTTCCTCTGCTCTGCAGACTTGGAGCTTCCCTATTTTGAAATCTCTTGCTTGTAATTCGTTATCGTAGCTGTCCAAACGGCAGGCGTCGGAATCGACAACGTTAATATCATCCTCTAGTTAGACATCAAAAGCTAGCTCTTTTTTTTTTTTTTTTTGAAAATCATTAGTGCTTAAGCCAGATTCTCCTGATTTCCCTTCTTTTCCATTAACTCTGACACTAAATTGTTACTAAAGATATAAAAACAGTTTCACTTGAAGTAACATTAATTTTTCCTCCTAGGACATCTTCCTGTTGCAGAGGACAAAATTAGCACACTGTTCCGCTAAAGACTCTCAAGTTTCCTTTCTTTATTTCATCGGAAGTCACTTTTAATTACTCTGCTTCTGAATGATCATTTAAGGCTATGAACGTTTCCAACTGGTGCCGAAGAAGCAATCTTGACTGGGCATTGTTTCCTTAATAGAAAGCGTCTGGGAAATCAAGTTTTACAGACTGCTAAGATTGACATTCGAACTGCAAGGCTGCTTTTTCATCTCGTTTCCTCTCTGGCTCTTGCGCTGGGGTCTGAATTCATCTAGAGTTCCTCTCCTTTCTTCACCGTGTTTGGTAACTGCAACATTGTTGCACCAGACCAGCGCTTGCTTGCCGTTCACTTCCTTCCCCTTATTATTAATGAATGTATTTAAAGGCTAGCCTCCTATCTCTACTCTTCTCTATTCTGAGGAGCAGCCATTCACTACTTTGTCTTTTCTGATTTCTTTACTAGTTTTAAACCCATTCATTCATTTAAACCCACAAATCAACTCATTCATGGTAGGTTGTGTAACACCATCACCTTATCTCTTAATGAGATAAATACATCCTGACACCAAAAACTATTTCTAGAGTCTGTCTGTTTCAGCTTATTTTTGAATCACCTGCCAGCCTGTAACATGCTGTATGAATGGTATCTACTGGCCCTAAGTTTTTCATTTTGTTTTTTTTTTCATATTTATTTTAATTTTTTAAGTTTATGTGTCTAGTGGGTATTTTTCTCTGTATGTATGCCTGTGCATCATGTGAGTGCCTGGCACCCCTGTAGACCAGAGGAGGGCATAGGATCCCTTGGAACTAAAGTTATAATGATTGTTAGCTAGCCTCCATGTGGGTGCTGAGAATCGAACTCAAGTCCTTTGCAAGAACAAGTGCTCTTAACCACTTAGTCATTTTTCCATCCTCCAGTTTATTTTATTTTTGAGACAGGGCTTATTATGTAGGCCTGGCTGGCCTGGAACTCTCAGAGAACCACAGACTTCTGCTTCCTGGATGCTGGGATCAAATGTACTGGCCACCAAGCATTGGCCCCCCCTGAGTTCGTGGCGTTTTCTGATAGCTCAGGAGAGGAGGTATGTGCTTGCATTTTAGATTTTAAATGTGGGTCATTGTCATAGATCTGCGCACTAGTGAGGCAGAATTATTGCCCCCACACCAATCGGGAAGCAAGCTCCTTTTATGAGCGATCATTTGGTTTCCCTGTTCTTGTCATCTGAATGCTTTTGTGGATTCAGGTTTTCACTTCTGACCTCTAAACCCAGACAATTTCTGTTCAGCAAAGCTGGAGTTGTGGGAAGTGATGGAAGAGGCCTTTGCTACTCAGAGAGCTTTGAAGATTTGACTTCAGAACCAAACAAGGCTGTGATAAAACTCGTCCAAAGATGTGGGCAAACTTTACCCTGAAGACTTCAGCTCGCCTATTGAAAAGACTTTCGACTACATTTCGCTCCTGCAGACGGCTGTTAAAGGCCTGGGTGTGGGACCAAGAGGCAGCACGTGCCCTTTGGCCAGAGTGACTGGGTGTCCTCCAGCTTCCTTCCTTTGGCATTATGATGGCACATGCACCCTCCTCCAGCGGACCCCTCCTGTCACTTCTGACTGGTAAAACAACATCTGTGAAAGGAAAACTGGAGAAGCTGGGTAACTGCACACCTGTTTCATCTGCCCCGTGCTAGGAAACGTCTTTGTTTGGGCAGATCTATCCATTCAACAAAACTGGAGACATACACCAGGAATCCATTTGGTAAGAGTTAGGCTGGAGGACTTCAGGCTCTGCAGCTTCTACAAACCCAGCAGCCGCATGAACTTCAGGTCGCGGCCCAGCTGAGTCCCACACCCTTAAGATGCAGATAGGGTGTCCCAATACCCCTGTCATTAGGGGATGTGGGCTGGAGACGCACCTAGATACGCTCATGAAAAGTTCCAACCCGCCCCTACTCCTTCATGCCTTGGAAAACAATGGAGTGGTTGTTGGTTAAATGGTACCTTCAAAGTCTTCTAAAGTTTCAGCAAAAAGAAAATAGAGCCAATGAAAAACTGGCTCAGTGGTTAAGATCAGTGCTGTTCTTCCAGCGGACTTGGGATTCAATCTCCAGCACTCAGAGGACAACTCACAATTGTCTGTAACTCCAGTTCCAGGGTGTCCAACACCTTTTTCTGGCCTCTCTGGGCTCCAGGCATGCACTCGGTGCATAGACATACATGCAAGCAAAACACCCGTACAATAAAACTTAATTAAAAAAAAAAAAGAGCTAGCTAAAGAGCTGACCCCAAAACCCTCTTGCGGCAAAGCCAGAGGTGGAGGAAATATCAGTCAGCAGCGAGGACTGAGAGTCAAGAATCCAGGCACAAGGGGAATTCTTCGCAGAATCTCTCTTCCCTCTACAAACCGCAGGAGGTGGTGCGGGCTGTAAATACCGAACCAGGCTCTTCAAGTGGGCCTATGCAGGTTGATGGCACGTGCCACACTAGACTCTTCATGGCTACCGGCAGTGTTTGTTACTGTGATTCTCATGCTACCGTGCTGGCTCCGAGCAGAGCTGAGCCACAGAATCGCTCGGATTTGAGCCGATGCACCCTGACTGCCAAGCACAATCCCAGTCAGTCCTCTTTGTTGCCATCCTCAGAAGTTCCATTGCCCACTGGGCAGTTTTCCAGTGGTGAGGACTGGGGGAGATCGGCTCTGGGAACCGGTCGCGTCTGATGGCAGTGCAGCTTCTGAGCCGCTTCTGTGATCTTTTTGATGTGGAAAGGCTGAATGGGGGTTAGCCCCAGAGAAGCAGAAGAAGAGAAGTATTTGGGTAGAGAAATAGAGAAGCTGCACCTGAACAGGCCTCCAGGAAAGAGGACCCTGCAAGAGGGGTAGGGCAGATCCTTGGGGAAAGAGCCAGCAGCTCTGCCATAGCCGAGTGTCAGCAGGGCTCTATGTCAGCAACGAAACAGTTTTATTTCCCCTGACCTCTTCTCCCCAATGCTACTTCTTTCCTAGCTCTGAGTGAAGTCTGGTACCATTACCACCACCACCCTTTCAGCCTCTTGGTTACCCCCAGTATAACGTGTCAGCAACTGAAGCATCCAGCTGAGGGTAACAGTCCGAGTTGCAGTTTCTCCTCCCCTTTGAATGAGGCATGTCACCGACTGGGAGGCCAGCTGCAGAGTGGAGGTACGATCTTGCCGACTTCCTGCCTTTTCTGTGGCCTCTCTTTGTGCTCCCTGAAGTTGCCGTCTTCTCTGGGGGAGGCAGGAGTCCAGAAGAAGAGGGATAAAGAATGGCCCAGTCGTAGATGGCATGCCCTAGTATGACCTGGCATTGCTGCTTAGACTCCAGCAGTGCCTCTGAGTAGCCGCCCTTTTTCATACACCAGTGATGGAGGCTGCCTGGGCGTTGTTCTGAACTGCAGTTCTAGCTCTATCTACTCCACTTAGCAGCTGACAAGTGCCCACACACATCAGCCACATCTTCTCAGCCTGCCCGTCAGCTCCGATACTTTATCAGCCCACGGGCTCAGCCCTCGGGAGAGCCTCTCCCAGGACGTTTCCTCTTCTCTGCACTCTTGTCTACCTTTTCTGTCACCTACAGCAGGCGCGTCAGCTTCTTGCCCTGGGGGTCCTCCAGTCTTTCATACTCCAGTGACATCTCATGTTTTACAAGAGACTGGCAACATGTCTAACACTGGCCCCAGAGCAGCCCCCAGACTCCGCAAATCGTGAGCAGAGGTCCTCTACACATTATGGGAGACGTTATGGGAGGCCGCTATTGTGCTGTTCTCTTGCGGGCAAAGGAATCAGGGAGGTTCACCTTGCCACTGCTCACCGCAGACATCAGAAGAAAGCGCTGCATCACCAAAGGAGGTTCTTGGAGTGTGGTGATACCATGGCGGGTGGTCAGAGACCTTGTCTGATTCCTTTCTTCCTTTCTTTTTAAATGTATTTTCTTTTATGTCCATTGGCATTTTCCTGCATGTATAGCTGTGTAAGGGTGTCAGAAGCCCTGGAACTGGAGATACAGACAGGCCTGAGCTGTCATGTGGGTGCTGGGAATTGAACCCTGGTCCTCTGGAAGAGCAAGTGCTCTTAACTGTGGAGCCTTGTGTCTGAGTTCTTTTTAAGAGAAAAATCTTCCCACATCAGGAAAGTTGAGACATGAGAAGTTGCTTAGGCTGGGACGCAGAGACTCAGGAAGGCAAAGTATATTCTATATCAAATCCAAGGCCAATACCTGTAGCTGTAGACCGCACAGAGAGACATTCCCTCCAGAAGGCTGTCAGTCCAGGGAACTCACGTTCCTAGGGCCCATTAGAGCCTGGAATTTGAATAACTTCCTGTTTCTGGGGAAGATGGATGAATGGCCCGGCTTTCACGGGTATCTCTTGAGGCCTGTGTTGAGAAAGAAAGGCGGTTGTTGATGGCCTGGACCCAGGTGGTCGGTTCACAAGTTCACAGGAGGAATCTTGACCCAAGGCAGTATGTCTTGACCACCACAGGTATCTGCACCTAATTTGTCAGGTCCCAAAGTGTATCCTTGTAGGTGTGTGCATTTTTGTGTGGCAGTTGGAGGTCGACAGGTGCTCCTGTCCACTGCTCTCCACTTAGGTTCCTGAGGCAAGGTCTTATTGAATCCAGAGCTTGCCAGTTTGACTAGTCTAGTTAGCAAGCTTGTCTCGGATCTCCTGCCTGTGCCTCCAGACAGCTGGGGTCACAGGTGTGCTTCTATAGCTACCTGGCCTTTATGTGGGTGCTCAGCATCTGAACTCCGGACCTCATGCTTGACTCATTAACACTCACTAATACTTTCATCTTGGCTTTGCCGTCACCTCTCCTGTGTTCCAGAACCATTTGGAAGCAGGTGGCTCTCCACCCGAGATGATCAGTGTGTTTTTTAAACTGAAGAGTTCTCTTACCTCACCTGGTATACTTACAAAGTCAGGAAATTAATATTACTAAGATGCTAGACAATCTACAGGCTTGGTTCACTTTTCTACTAACTCAATAATCATCATTACAGAAAAAAAGGTCCTAGTTCTGAGTGACATCCGCGGGTTGTCTTTGTTTTCTTCTAATCTGAGTCAGTTCCTCAGTTCTTCCTTGTCTTTCTCAATCTTGATATTTTTTTAGTTGAAAAAGACAGTTAAGTAATTTTTCATACAATATATTCTAGTTACACTTTCCCTAATCCCTTCAAGATCCTCCCCGCCCCCACCCAACTACACGTCCTTTCTCTCTCTAAAAAACAAATACAAGCAAAACCACAAGAAACACACCCACCCACCCCCCCACAAACCCACAAGAACAAAAAAAAATGGGAACCAAAATATACAAACAAAAGACCATTAAGACAAAAACCGCCCAAGTCGCATGATGCCTGCACTGGAGTGTGGTTTATACACCCACTGAGACTCCAGTAAGGAAAGCTAACCTTTCCTTTGCAAGCCGGTATCTGTCACAGATGGCTTCTTGGTTAGGTGTGGGAGCCCACGTCCACACCCATTTCTTAGTGCTGGGATCTCATCTCACTTGAACCTGTGCATCCCCTGCACGTGCTGCCGCAGTCACTGCGCGTTCATGTGTGCATCTCTCCTGACGCGTCTTACAATCTTTCCGCCTCATCTTCTGAGTAGGCCCTGAGCCCTAGGGTGGGGTGGGTGGGGTTGAAAACATCCCATTTATGACTGAGTCTCCTAAAGTCTCTCACTCTCTGCACACTGTCCAGTTATGAGTCTCTGTGTCCGCTCCCCTCTCCTGCAAGAAGAAGCCTTCCTAATGATGATTGAGTGAGGCACTGATCGATGGATAGAGCAGCATATTGTGAGAAGTCTTTTGCTTCTTTAGCAAAGCAATAGCATTTGGCTTTCTCCTAGGCCCATTGCCTATCCAGTCTCAGGTTCTTGGCCACCCATGCAGTGTCAGGCATGAGTTCCATCTCATGGAGTTGGCCTTAAATGCAACCTTGAGCCACTATTTCACCAGCCTGTCTCATAGGCAGGTCACCACTGTAGGTCGCAGGGTTTGTAACTGGGTTGATGACTGCCCTTCTGTGGTGGCAGAGAACCTTCCAGTACCATGAATGCTAATGGAAGGGGTGGAGCATCTGGTTTGGCAAAGCTGGATACTCTTAGTGGATTCATGTCGGTTGTTTTGTGAAATGTCCCTGAGTTTCTGTCACACATTTTTGGCCTGAGAGAAGCCTTGTCAAGATTAAAATCTTGTTCACAGCTTGGATGTATATTCACAACCCAGTGTCCCATAAAGTATTATAGCCATATGAAACCTTGATTCACAGAAAGATGAGGAAGGAGACAAGGCTGGAGAAGGCTACGTTGAAGGTTAGGTTGGTATGATGTCCTCAGAAAGACTTCAGGCATTAGAGGCCACCAAACCTTGGGCCACTGTTCCTGCACAGACCACAGTATCTGTGCACATGAGCCATGTAAACTGGGCATTATTCTTGGCTGGTAAGTTTTACAGTTTGGCTCTTTGACTCTCCAAGGGATTCTTAGTTATCTAATGTATTTAAAGCAGTCATTTCTTAGTAAGCAGGGGTTTCAGTTGCTTCAAGTAAAGTGAGGTACATCCCTGCACTATCTGTGCTGATGTCAAAGCTGTCTGCAGTCCCCTAAATGAGTCCAGTGTCTATCTAGGGCACTCCTGTGTCCACACAACTTCCCTCTGTACAACGTTCCCTCCAAGCCTCATCCCTTATTGGCACAGTTAGGAGAAATTAGTCTGCAACTAACAAAAAAAAAAAAGTTCAGAATTGTCTCAAACAACTATTCTTTGTTTTGTTTTTTTCATAGAGAAGAACTGTTTACTGTTGCAAAAATTAGAAAAAGAGCTACCATACAATTCTTCACTTCTGGGTAAAGGAATTGAAAGCAGGGTCTTGAAGAGACGTTTGTTCATTAATCTCCACAGCAGCATCATTCACAGGAGCCAAAAAGTGGAAGCAGCTGAGCACCCTCTAAAAGATGAATGGAAAAACAAAGCGTAGTGTGGACATACAACGGAATGTTACTCAACTGTAAAAAAAGGAAGTTTTGACACTTGCTGTAGTGTGGACGAACTTCAAGGGCATTGTATGAAGCGAAATAAGATAGTTACAAGACACAAGCTGTGATTCTACTCATATATAGGACCTAAGGGCTCAAGTTCAGAGTCAGAAGTAGAATAGGATTTTTCAGGGCCTGGGTGAAGGGAGTAATAGGGAGTCACTGTCTAATGGGTAGAGTTTGAGTTTTTACATAGAAAGAACTCTGGAGTGGATAGTGGTAAAAGTTGTAGAACAATGTGAATGTCCTTATCTCTGAACCATATGTTCACCAATGTTAAGATTATCTTGAAAAAAATTATTTAATTTTATTTTACATGTGTGAATGTTTTGTCTGCATGTATGTAAGTGCATACAGTGCCTGCAAAGGCCAGAAGAAGGTGTATATCCCTTGTCACAGGTGGTTGTGAGCCACCATATGGTTGCTGAGAACCAAACCTGGGTCCTCTGAAAGAGCAGCATGAGCCATCTCTCCAGCCCCAAGATAACACATCTTATGTTATATGTATTTTTAAAATTAGTGGGGGAAAAAAAGAAAAGAAAAATACATCATTGAAGTTGTGGGTGCCTCTGGAGAGTTAGCATCTTTGTAGTCTTCTTGCCTTTGGTTTCGTAGTCACAAGATGGCTGTTGTCACTGGAAATACCTACATCTGGTAGGGGAGTACACTAGCCAGGATTTCCCATGAACACTCATAATCATTCTGAATGTATGAACTGTCTTAGTCTAGTCATTGTTCATGGGCCTAGAGGCAGGCAGCTCATCCTCAGGTAACCTGCATCGCTTGTTATCAGGTGGTCTGGACCAAATCAATGTTCCACTGTGAGAGAGGGGATCAATATCCATGAAGCCAGAGAGTTCTGTCCACCGCAGCACGTCTACCAACGATATTGTCTATGTCCAACTGAAAATACTTCGATACCGTTACTGTCCAATGTTAATTTTCTGAATCTGCCTCGTAGACCCGCCTCTTCTTCCTTTGGGCTAGTATGATACCCTGTGTACACAGACATTGCCTGCAATGCTCATAGCAAACTCGTAAGTCCTCTTTGTTCTGCTGTGTGTGCAGTTCTCAAAAACTGGGCAGTACAGTGCGTTTGACTCGGACGTACATGGGAAGCAAAACAGACACAGGAGGCACCAACTGAATGTTTAAGAATGAGTGCACAAACAAAGACATGGGGTGGGATGCTCAGAGAAGCTGCTAACACACGTGTCAGAACTCTGGGAAGAGAAACCAGAGCGCATCCCAGAGCCAGAGGGGTCAAGCAAGAGCTTTGCTGAAAGTTTAGGGGCAGAGGGAAGGCAAAGTGTCAGAAGGCAGGTGAGGAAGAAGAAAGGGAAAGAGGCAAGATCTGTGGTTTGTCATCCTCGCCCTGGGCTGGGCTGTGTGTCACAAGCAACTCTTCTTTGGCAGAGAGGGCAGAGGAAGACAGAAGCTCACTGGCCGCACACTGTTGTTAGCAGTGGCTTAGATCTAAACGTCTTCCGCTTTTGTGGGTTGTTGCAGAATGTAGGGAGAGTGAATACAAAGCTGTGAGCTACTTTCAGACTTTGTGAAGCAATCTCTAGGCAGCCTTATCATTCTGTGGCTACAAATGAGTCCAGAGTTGCCCATCTTGCCACTACCTGCCCAAATAATTCAATCTCTCCTCAGTTATTGAGTCCCAGGAGAGTCATGGCGTTGCGATGGGCATCTTGGGGTCGGGTTGTGTGACATGAGATGGATGGAGAGGTTACGTTCTTCCTTTCCTGCTCTGGTTTCTTGTGTCACATAATGGGACTGCCCACTGTGTTATGATGCCTGCTACGAGAAGGTAAAGACTCAAGCCAAGAGCATCATGTTTCAGAACCCGTGGGCTATCCAAGTATCAGCAAAGCTGGCAAGAATGTTCACTCTTCCGTTTCTCGGCCCAAAGTGGCACTTTGCAGGCTGGAAGATTTGCAAAACAGTTCTCAACTCCAAGTCTTCCCCTTTCTCACCATCAGGACTCCACTAGTCTCAGATGCCAGGCTGTAGGTGTGACTTTTGTGTCATGGTCAAAGCGACCAACATTCCCCAACTTCCCCCTTATGTGTCCCCTGTCTCCTTGGCAGCTCCTTGGCTGGTTGCATGAGTCAGTGGGACTTGAGAAGGAGCTAGCTTTGATCTTCCAAAAGGCTTTACGTTCTTCACTAGGAACGATACATGGACTGTCACCGTGTCTCCTATGGCCCTGTCATCTTGCTTTGTTAAACGAGGACAAACACCTGAAAATTCCACAACCATCTTGTGATCACAATGAAAAGCTCAAGAGAGGCCTGACTCTGAAATCTGTACTGCTATGGACTCATTTCTCTAGGCCGTTTGTTGAGAGAGAGAGAGAGAGAGAGAGAGAGAGAGAGAGAGAGAGAGAGAGAGAGAGAGAGAGAGAGCGCCTCTCTAAGTCATCTGTCAGTTACTGAAGCACCAGGCATCCTTTTCTTGGTTACACCTTTAACCCCTGCATATTATGTGCTGATGCTATGACCCCATCTCATAGGAGCCAAGTTGTTCATTCACAAGTCACCTGATCTGGTCTGGAGTCTTCAAGGCTGGCCCTGCCTGCTGTTGGTTGTTACTGAAGGAAAGAGGTAGGTCTCCACCAAGGGCAGTAGAGGCAATAAATGTAGCCACTTCTGATGGTGCTGGTGCTGGACCAAGTCTGCTGGCAATTACCCTCTGGCCATGTGCTCTGCCTCGGGACCCTTGACTTAATGTGTCCCTATAGAGAAATACAGGGGCTGGGAGTGAGCCAATTCAGTATCTTGGCCCTCATAGATGAGATGTTGGTATTTGTTTTCTAAACATAGGACTGCATTTCAGAGAAAAGACGAGGGTATATAGGCAAAAAAGAAATTGGGGTTTGGATAAATTTGTAGCCTATTAAAATAATTGATCCAGTGGCCACCAAAAACTCTAAGCATTCTAGTTTGTTTTTGCTGTTTTTAAAGTTATATAGTTTCGATTTCCAGGACTGAAGCCTAGGGCTGTCTGCATAGAGACAGAGAGGGCTGATGGGAACCCAGCCAGACTTAGAACAAAACTTTGAAATGAAATTTATGCTACCGTTTCCTAACACCTTACCCCTGTAATCCTTAGTGAATATATTACCTGCAACGAAGTTAAACCAAGTGCTTAGTCCCTGTGCGGAAGTGTGTGGGAGGGACTGGGCAATGAATTGGATTCTGGGAATGCTCTTTAGAGAGCAAGGGATGCAGAGAAGCCATAATTGCCCACTGCGATCACGTCTTACTCGTGACAGCTGTTCCATCTGGTGTGCTTGCTTTCTCATACCGGTAACAGCCAAGGAGATGGCTCAGCAGTGTTCAGATCCCCAAAACCCACAAAAATGCTGGGCAGCCATGGCAGCCAGCCTATGATTCAGCTCTGGGAAGGTGGAAGGCTGAGGTGGGGTATCTCTGAAGCAAGCTGACTAGTTAGACTAGTGGAAATGGAGTAACGTGGGGAGCAGCCAAGGAAGACTCCTCAGGTAAGCCTCAGGCCTCCAGACGTGCGCACACACACACGCACACATGCACACACATGCAAACACATACAATGTATGTGTAGATATTTGAAAAGATTTTCTATAATTTTCTTTTTTCAAATCTGTTTTCCCTCTACAAGATCTGGAATTAAACAGGAATTCTTCCACATTAATGGTTTTTATGAACCCAATTCTATCTAGATTACCAGATAAGAACAGGCGTGAGGGGCTAATAAAGACACCTGCTGCCAAGACTGACAATTTGATTTGATTCCCAGGACACACCTGGTACCCAAAGTACTCGTCCTCAGACCTCCACAAGCACCATGTGCCTGTGATTGTGTGCTCCCCCTCCCCCATCTCCGTGTTCTCTCACACACATACACACACCAAATTTAAAAAAAAATGTGATAAACATTTTTTAAAAAGAATATCACAAATGTGAAAGAATGTTTAAAATGAGAAAAGCTGTCTCCTATTTTTGTCATTAGATAGGGATGTAAGGAAACAAACATTTGTTGGCTGTGATTCTACCTGGGACACTTTGCTGTGGAGGGCTGTGTGGTACAGTGCAAGATGCTTGGCAGTGCTCCAGCCTCTGCCCATATGACACTGACATGCCTTAGCGGTATCTCAGACAACTGAACATGTCTTCAGCCTCTGCCCATATGACACTGACACGTCTTAGCAGTATCTCAGACAACTGAACATGTCTTCAGGAGCTGGTGATGAAGGTCAGTTGTCAAAGTGCTTGCCTGGCATGCGAAAGACCCTGGGTTCAATGCCCAGAGCTGCATAAATCCAGGAGCAGTGCAGTGGCACCAGCACTCAGGCGGAGGCAGAGGACCAAAGTTCAAGGTCATTGTCAGCTAAATAATGAGTTTGAAGCCTGTCTGGGATACAGCAGACCATGTCTCCAGCATCCTCTAGGAGACAAAAATCACCCCCATCCCCACTCTGGCTGAGAGTCTTTGTTCTAGGTTAGTCTTCTTTTACATAGCTTCAAGGTAGTTGTCAAGATCTCTGCATTGGTGACTGAATGGGATTCAGAGAAACAGTCTCGATAGGAACTCCCTTAAAATCTCAAAGAATAGAAAGGTATGAGAACGGAGTCCATAGCAACTCCTATCCAAATCTAAAGTGCAGCAGTAACTGGCTCTGTCATTTCTATGTACCTGTCTTTGTCTCCCACCCTGACACCTTTGGACACACTTTGTGTCCTCTCTTCCATAGAGGCTCTTTCAAGACAAACTTGTCGTCTCTGTGTTTCTCCTTAGAATCTACTCCTGTGGCCTATCTATTTTTAGCCTCCTTCCCATTCCCTTCAGTTGGCATCCAAAAGCCCAAAGAGCTGGTCTGGGCCCTCTTCTGCACAGTTGCCTGTGGGTGGATGGGAGGAGCTGAGCAGCCCAAGTAGCACCCGAATTAGCAGCGGGGAGGAGGATGAGAAGGGCTGGCATCGCTCGTATGTGAGGAAGGCTGCAGTTTTGTCACCCCGCTCACAGATGTGCAGAGATGGTGTGCTATCTTTGTTTCTCAAAATTATTTTCTCTTTTCTGAATCTCCAACCGTAGAATAGAGGGGGGCATTTGATTGAAACAATTTAAATAGATGCATCAAGTACATAGTCCATCTTGCCATCTTTTTTCTTCTTTTTTTTTATCTTGCAGAGATGATATTTGGATCTGGGATGGACGTTACGGCTAACAGATTCTTTGGGGATAGAGAGAGGATGGGCTCTCTGGTCCAGTCCTATATCTTTGCTGAAGTTTGCTAGGTGGGTGGTCTGACTGTTCCCTGTGCTCCGCTGTGGGGGGGGAGACCGAATCTGTTCCTAGGCTATCTGTATACATCTGCTGTTGAGGCAGGGTCTCTAGTGCCTGTGGCCTGGTTCTCCCTAGCTTGGAAGGACCTGCATATGTTCCCTGATGACTCAGTGCTGCCCTGGCTGGGACTTTGACCCCACATCTTCCATCTGGCTCTTCACCAGAGTGTCCACCCCCACCTTGCCAGTGACTCACCTTTCTCTCATGATGTTTGGCACATGGAGGCCTGTTGGCTCAGTCAGCTCAGCTGCTTTCCTGCTGTGGTCCTGGGGGCAGTCCAGGGTATTATACTCAACTCTTCTCCCTAAATAACCTTGGAGCCACCCTCAAGGGCAAGGTAACAAGGCAGGTAGGCCTTCCCAGAGCCCCAAAGATGGTGTCTTTAGGAGCCCTCCACCCCCCCCCCCAAGCTGATTTAGGCAGGGTCAGGAGAGGAGACAATATGTCAGCTGGTGACTTCCTTCATCTTTCTGTTCCTTCCCACAGAGTTTAGTAGGATCAGCAGGGTAGGTTGTCCTCTTTCTGTCCGTTTCAGGACTTCTGGCAGAAACACCACGGTTAACTGACCCTGTTGTCAAAAAGCAAGGAAAAGCAGTCTGTGACAAGGTAGCATACTTTCTCCCTTACACAGTTCAGCTGTTTAAGCTACCATTGGGCTAAAGCGTCTACAAGTTCTATTTAGTAGATGGCTTTAACTTTTCCTTCTCCGGTATCCTCTTTCTTAGCATTTCTCCTGTAACTACTCTAAGCCTTACTAAGGCAACTAGAAGCTTCTAGAAGTCTGAGGGAGGGAGGATCAGTATATGATAAATGAGGAAGAAGCCCACATGCTCTGACATTTCAAAACTGGTTTGCCACCATGCATACCTTTATAGTTTACCTACCGCACACCATGCTGTGAGTCTTCAGGCTGAGACCACAGCCCTGTGGGTGGACCGCATCTGTCCAGGCAGTGTGGAAGAAGTCCAGATGCCCACACAAAAGCTAGAACATCAGAACAACTGCTGACAGACTGGAGAGGGGTGCGCGGCCATCCTCTCCCCAGGGTAGTGAATGTCCTCAAACCCAGTGAGGCCAGGTTCTTTGAAGAGAGACTTCTTCAGAAGGTTAGCAAAACAAAGTCTGTATATGGAAGGAATAACGCAGGGGTAACAATCTTTTATTTTTCATGTAAGTTTGTTTAAAAAGAATCGCTATTTGTGTTTTTATATCATCAGGGTTTCTGTTGTTTTTAAAAGACCCTATTGCAGCCGGAGAAATGGCTCAAAGGTTAAAAGCACTGACGGCTCTTCCAAGGACCCAGGTTCAATTCCCAGCACCTGCAGGGCAGTGTACAGTTGTCTGGAACTCCAGTTCCAGGAAATCTGTTACCCTCACATAGACGCATTTGTAGGCAAAACACCAATGCACATGGGATAAAAATAGAAAAAGGACCTTTCCGGGTTGTGGGGATGGTTTGGCAGTTACTGCTCATGTCGTGCAAGCAAGAGTTTGAGTCATCAGCACCCATGTAAATGCCAGGAGGGCCAGCCCCCTCCCAGTAATTCCATTCTGGGAAGGTGAAGACAGGATCCCTGGAACAAGGCAAGACTAACCTTATCATCCAGCTCTGGGTTTGACTGAGAGGCCCTACCTCAAAGACTACGGTGGAAAAAAACAAGAATAAAGTGGAAGAACGATGAGGAAGATTCCTGACATTAACCTTGTGCCTACACACACACATACACACACACACATGCACACACACACACGCAGAAGCCCACATGTATCTGAATATGTATATGTACATGCGTACTACATACACATCAAAGAAGAAAAAGAATCATTTTTCAAAAGGACTTTTAACATCTTTTTTAAAAGGCGACTTTTAGAGAGGATATTACTTATGGACAAGTGCAAAATCCACTTCAGACAGATGCAATGCGTGGAGCAAAGGCCAGGAAGGGGGATGGCTGCTGTCTCCAGTGGTGGCAGGTGGCCGTCTCTGTCCACAGGGCTTGTGCGAGGCAGGACTGGAAGGCAGTCGGGGCAGGCGCTGGAGATCTGAGTGACGGGATAAGAGAGCAGCAGGTCAGTTTAGAGACAGTCCAGGTTTCCGACTGTCTCATAAGAAAGGGCCCAGCAGGAGGAAAATCACTGCTTCGGAAATTCAAAAACGCAGGCCAGCATGCAGCTTCTGGGGGAATTCCTGCACTGTGAGGAGGGAAAGCTAGACAGGAAGGAGAGCCCATTGAGAGAAAGCTGGGATCCATCCTAGACTTAGGTGAAGAAGTATAGCGCTGTGTCTCCTAGCAACCATGAAGGGAAGGGTGATTTTTCGAGGGTCATAGACAGTTGTTGATAAATCGACTTCTAAACATTTTCTCCAACTCTCTCTCGCCTGCACAGAACTTAGGCTGCCTTCCCACAGCTCTTCTGCCTCGATTTAGCTTGTCTTGATATCCGCACCGTCCTTTCTGTTTGAACCTCTTGTCACAAACTGTGGTGACTTTGTTACCAGGAGCTCCCAGTAGCCCCGTTTTCCCACCAAGACAATGTGTGGAGGAGCAGGGGCCCCATTTCCTCATTGCTGTCACTCCAGTGCCACACTGGGTCTGACATGGCGGTCCTCCAGAGACTCGTGAGAGAAAGATGTGGACGAATAAGGGAGGGACCGACATCACCCTCGCTGAGAGTGCTTTATTAAGTGCCTTCTTGGGAGATGTCCTCTGGGGATTTCTGTTTTGTTTTGTTTTGCTTTTTAAGTATATAGGACGAGCTTGCAAACCTATGTCCCATCCTGGTAGCTAGCTAGCTCTCTGTCCCCTGAGGCCTGGTGCTAGCATGGTGCCACCTGTTGGACCACACGGAAAATCCAGCCTTTTATGCAATCACATTTTTCCTTTACAACGAAACATGTAATCTCACTTGAAAATTTCATCTGGAATCTTCTTTGGCCTTTAAGAAGTTTAATATTCAGGACATTGCTTTCTCGGTTTAATTTACTGTTTCCCTTTAAATACTAACCTTGTTTTGCCTAATGGTCCATTTTTTCAGATATATCATAATAAATTGTGAAACGCCTCTTATATAAAAGTAGTTAGGGACTACAGAATTACTAAGATTACCTTATGTGCCACACATGAATCTCTCGACGTTTGTGGTAGAAACACACGCTACGGCAAAAATATTGATACAAGACTGCTGAGCAGCAACCCCAGAGGCAGGCAGTTGTTCCTGGGAATGTTTGTTATGCTTGAAAAACTGTGAAAACAGTAGTTGATAGAACCATGGCTAAAGACATTAGTGATTATACTTTACAGCTGAACCATCTCTGAAATTACAGGAGAAAACCTATTTCTACCGCAGCCATCTTGTCGACCTCAGGAGGAATTGACTCAAGCGATGATATCGCTGTCTCTGCTGTGACTTTCACCTTGTGACATTAAAAATGGAGGTGTCGCTTGTTTATCCTTATTTCTGGACAGATTGTCCAACTTTTTAGAAGTCTTGGGGTTTTGTATTTGCTTTGTTTTTCATTTCTTTTTCTGGTTACCGGTTCCATAACCAGATCTCCTGGCAGCAGGATCTTCTCACAGTCCTGCTTTGGGTGATGTTTAGTGGTTCCAGGGGAAAGTGTGTATGATTCTAGGGTTTGCACCCTGAACTTATGCACACGCCAGAGAAGTGCTCTACCACCGAGTTACATACCCAGCCCTTAGAAAGCTGCCCCCATCACCTTGTTTGTGATATTTTAAAAACAAACAGCCAACCTCTATATATCCATAATCAAACTTTTCCTTTGTGTTCATTTCTTTCCTGGCTATCCCGATCTTGCTGGGTAGACCAGGCTGGTCTTGAACTCAAGGGATCTGCCTGACCCTGCCTCCCAAGTGCTGGGATTAAAGACGTGGTGTGCACCTTCATACCCAGATAATCCTTTGTGGCGATTTCTAGCTTCTTTCCTGTCTAGATATCAGGTACATATGTACTTGGTTTTATTTTGTTTTTATGATTTAACTTTTTCAAGTGATTGAATTCATTCGAACTGTACTTCTGTATATTATCGACACAAGCTTCATCTATTTCCTCCGAGCACAACCTCAGCACCTTTTGCTTAGCAGACTGTTTGCTTTTTTCCTTGATCTTCTAGATACTGTCAGCTGTCAACGTGACTCAGGCCAGAGTTATCTGAGGGAGTCTCAGTTGGGGGATTGCCTGAATCAGACTAGCCTGTAGGCCAGCCTGTGGGAATATCTTCTTGACTGCTCATTACGGAGGAGGGCTCAGTCCACTGTGGGCGGTACTGTCCTTAGGCAGGGAGGCCTGGGCTGCAGAAGAAAGCTAGCTCAGCACAAGCTAGGAAGCAAGCCGGCCAACAGCTTTGCTTTGTGTGCTTGCCTCTACTCTTCCAGTGCCTGTCTGGCTTTCCTCAATGATGGGCTGTAATAATAAACCCTTTCTTCCCGTTTTTGTCATAGTGTTTAATACATGACAGAAATCAAACTAGAGCACGTGGGTTGCGTAGTTGGTTGTTTTTCATTCTTTTACTTTTTGGGGGATCCGCCACCCAGCTCAGAATAATCCACATGCAGACTTATTATTATTTATAAATGCCTGGCCTTAGCTTGGCTTTTATCTAGCCAGTTTTTCTTATCTTAAATTATCCTGTTTGTGGTATGATAATGTCAGGTGTCTCTTACACCTGTTTAAGGTATTGGCAGAACAGAGGATAAAGTTAAGTTTAGGGAATTGAGAGGGGTATA
Source organism: Alexandromys fortis (assembly GCF_014885135.2). Lineage (NCBI taxonomy): Eukaryota > Metazoa > Chordata > Mammalia > Rodentia > Cricetidae > Alexandromys > Alexandromys fortis. The sequence continues at coordinate 2,032,532 of NW_026067975.1, read as the reverse complement.
TCTGATCTGTTTAAGGTGGATCCCTGGAACTCACAAGAATTCTTTGGGTTTGTGAAAACATGTTTTAGACATATGCATTGTATAAACAGTAGCATATTTATGTCAGAATGACTGTGACCGATGTTTTTGCACAATGAAAAGTATTTTTAAGACTAGGACATGAGAGAGAAATAACGTGTATTTGTCCTCACACTTTTTCTAACTTGCAGGTATACACCTTAATAACTTGTATTTGTGTTTTACTGAAATTTGTTTGGTGAGGTTGTCCTTTTAAACTGACAAAACCTCTCAGCTATCAAACTGTATCAGAGATCTTTGAGAAGAATAAAATTTTACTTGAGTTATTAATTAAAAAATGACAGAGAACTTACTTGGTTGGCACCTAGAGCTACTTCTCAGGGTCCTCCATGATCACTGAGGGTCATATCTGCCTTTCGCTGTTTAGCGCAGGGCCTGCCAGGCTCCAGAAGATCCTGTGGGTTAAGAAATCTGCAGGAAGAAAAACCTATTTGAGCTGTGCAGCGAGGCTATCAATTCCAGTGATTCTGTCCACTCTCTGGAGATTGTCAGTTTAGATGGAAAGTAGTGTCGCCCAGTGGTCAGCACTTGGCAGTTAAAGCAAACTGCGAATGGATGTTGTTCTGTGCCCATTTGTCTTTGTCTTCTTTGAAGGAAATAGAGTGCTGCTGCTAGGAGCCAATCTGTCTCTTTCTGTTATGAAAAGTCTTTTAATAATTAAGCATTTAAATGTCATAGTTCCCCAGATCTCTGAGCAGTTGAGGGCTGTTTACCAGGTATAGATGAGTTATAACTACAGTATAGAATCTGCCTGGAGAGCTGGGTCCAAGCTTGGCTGTACTGGCTCTCAACTTAACAGGTAAAGCAGGGTTGGATTAAGAGACTTAAAAGTACATACCAAATTAAAATATGAGACTTACTGTTTTGTTAGTCTGGAATGAGATATAATGAACAGAATATTAGAACATTGAACAGTAAACCTAGATGCATTTAAGTTACATATATGCACACACACACACACACACACACACACATACACACACAGAGAGTGAACAGAAATTGGGCAAAGTGGATGCTCTTGTTGGGCCCTACCAAAGGCATGCCACTGTGCAAAACACACATGCAACAGAGTCAGCACTGGGAAACCAGGCAGGGAATACCTCAGTAAAGATGGCAGGACATGGGCACCTGACCTGGCTCTCAGTTAAGATGGTGGTAAGGTCACTTGACCTCTGTCAAAATGGTGGCAGACACGTGTTGCATGGAAAAGCCACATTTTTTTGAGCTGTGTGAGTTTTAAACATAATAACAAGAGGGACCTAAAGGTGTGATCTGCCCTGTTGCTAAGCCACCACACCACAAGCCGTGGCAGGGAGCAAAGGCTGGAATTGAAAACAGCTGCCTTGAGGATCCGACTAACCTTGTTGTTTCCGCAAGACCAGCGGTAGTGGTGGCAGGGATAGTTTGAGGAAAAGCAGAGCTGGCGGGACACTGGTAGAGCATTCACAGGCGGGTGGCTGATAGTTTGAGGGTTTATACCATAGTTGAAAATGTGAAAACCTGTGAAAATAGAGAACGAACACCACAGGGCCTATAGAAGAAGCATGTCTCTTCTCTACTGGGGGTGGGGGTGTTAAAACCTGACTGGATACAGTCGGGGCAACTAGGAAGGCAGAGGCTAGAGGCCATTCCAAGGGGTCTCTCACGGTGGGGATCACTTATAAGTGGCCCAAAGGAAAAGAAAAGAAGAGCAGAGAGAGAGAGAGAGAGAGAGAGAGGGGAATGGGAAAAATGGGGAGAAATGAGCAAGGCAGAAGCTGCCTCTTTGGGAGAGAGATAGGAAGGAGCCCCAGGCTGGAAGCAGAAGGAAGATCTGCTTGTCCCAGTGGCGGTAGGGGAATGGGCGGGGCTTGTCTCTTAAAGGGACAGGACAGACCATTATAGAAATCCCCTCAAAATACACCAGAAATGAATCAGTTTTAGTCAGCACAGTTAGAATTCAAAGAGTCTTGAATTCAAGTCAGAAAAATAGCTGCTATATAAAACGCAAAGGCAGAGAGGCTCCTTAGATAGCCCCATATTCTGCAATGGACTGTAGCATTGGGACCACTGTCAGACATGTGCAGCCTAAGTCCATGCTCCATGGGCTGAGCAAGTGTGTCTAGGCTGGATACTAACAGCTTTTATAGCTCTGAGAAAGTCAAGGAAAATTGTTGGGTATAGTAGGGTGTGCTGTGCACTCCTAGCACTCAGGAGTCAGAGGCAGGTGGATCTGTGGGGACATCTCCTTTATTCTTCATTATTGCGAATTATGCAGAAGGCCCAGCCCACTGTAGTCTTGGTTCCATGTCAGTCAGAACTACACAATGAGTGCCTGTCGCCAAAACAAACAAATGAATAAATGGGAAAAGAAAAAAAAAGAAGTGCACATAGATAAAGAATAACATAAATCAACCCTTATGATTAAAAAATGGAGTTAAACATAAATTCTATAATTATCACAATAATCTGTGAATGCTATTTATATTGTTGGAGAAATTAAGTTATTTAAATGAGAAGCTGCTGTGGAACATTCCTTTTCACTGTGTGAAGATGCGTCACTGTGATTGGCTAATAAGGAACTGAATGGTTAATAGCTAGGCAGGAAGTATAGGCGGAACCTCTGGGGACAGAGAGCTCTGGGAAGAAAGAAAGTCGTCAGCCAGTTGGAGAGGAAGCAGCAGGGGCAGTACAAAGTCAAGGTAACTAAGTCACGTAAAGGAAAGTAAAGTAAAAGATATGGTTTAACTTAAGTTATAAGAACTAGTTAGAAACAAGGCTAAGCTATTGGCCAAGCTTTCATACTTAATAATTAATCTCCATGTCATTATCAGGGAGACAAGGGGCCTGAGGAAGAAGTACAAATACAAGAAGCTATACTGTCAATTTTAATTTCTTATGTTTCCTTTTTTTGTTGTTGTTGTTGTTTTGGTTTTTTTTTTTTTTTTTTTTTTTTTTTTTTTTTTTTTTTTTTGGAGATAGCCCTGGTTGTTTGTCCTGGAACTCTCTATAGATCCAGCTGGCCTTGAAGTCAGCCCGGCTCTGCCTTCTGAGCGCTGGAGTTAAAGGCATGCACCACCACTGCCCAGTTCAAGTTTACTTTTTTATCGTGTGTATGCAGATGTGTGCACCCGTGCATGCCATGGTGCACATGTGGGGTCAGAAGCTGGCTTTCAGAGTGGGCTCTCTGCTTCCACCACGTGAAAACCAGATAGGCTGCCTCACTCTTTGTAAGATGAGTAGGACTTCACGAGAGGCTGCACAGGACAGGGATTACTGTCCACTCCTTTAGTTTTGCTGAATAATTTAAAATATGTTCATATTTGGTATGTGTGTGGTCTCCACATGTGGAGGTCTGACATGGGTTTGGCTGCCTTCCTCTAGCGCTTTACCACATATGTGTTGAGGCAGGCTCTTTCCTTTGAGGTCGGAACTCATGGATCCATCTAGCCTAGCTAGTCTCGCTCTTGGGGTCCTGGTTCCAGATGTTTCCAGGTGGGTAGCCCTGTGGATTCTGGGGATCTGAACTCTGGTCTTTAGGGATTTGCAGCAAGTACATTCTCTGCTGAATCGTCTCCCCAGCTTTACAATTCACTGTTTAAAGTGTATAAAGCAATTTTCATACTATTTATTCAGAATAGGACATCACCAGAATCTTGTATTTTCCTCACCCCCAAAAGAAATCCCATTGTCAGCAGAAATCGCTTTCCACATTTCTCCATTTCCTTTTCTCCCTCCCTGTACAACATCAGACGTAGGAATTACCAATTGACTGTAAGTACAGATTCGACTGTTGTTATTGCCCGGTGCTATGTCCTATGCACACGACACATTGAGTTTGCCTTTTCATAGGCTGGCAGACATTCGGGTTATTCCCACTCCTTGGCCATTATGAATAATGCTGCTGTCAATACTCACCCGCAAGTGTAGACACAGACACATTTCCAGACCCAGACCCAGGAGTAGAATTGCTGGGTCACGTGATAACTTTGTATTTCATCTTCTGAGGAACTGCTAGGCTGTCTCCAAGGCAGATCTATAACTTTATAGTCCTACCAGCAACACACAGAGGTTTAAACTTCTCTGCATTCTCTCTGACTCTTGATACTGTCCTTAAATAAACAAAACAAAACAAACCACAACACTCTGACGTTAGAAGGTGGTATCTTATCAGAGTTTTGATTTGCATTTGTATTTCAAGGAAATGGTGGTAGTGAGTGGTACGACCATCAGGAGTATCTATGTGTAGACCTTCTAGGGGAAAACATCTAATTTAGGTGCTGGGGAGATGGCTTGGTCAGTAAAGTGCTTATGACACAAGCATGAGGATCTAAATCTGGACAGTCGGCATGCACATAAGACATTCAGGAATGATTGGCCGGGTGGTGGCAGCGCACACGTTTAATCCCAGCACTCAGGAGGCAGAAGCAGGAAGATCTCTGTGAGCCTGGTCTACAAGAGCTAGTTCCAGGACAGGCTCCAAAGCTACAGAGAAACCCTGTCTTGAAAAACAAACAAACAAACAAACAGAAAAAAACAAAAAAAAAGAAAGGAAGGAAGAAAAATAAACAAACAAATAAATCCGGGAATGATGCTGCTTGCACCTGCATCCAGTGCCGGAGATGCAGAGCCAGGTTCCTGGGGCTCACCACCCAGTTAGTCTAACTAAATCCGTGAGCTCTGTGTTTAATAAGAGACCCTGTCTCAAGGAAATAAGGCAGAGAACAATAGAAGACACCCAGTATCAGTCACATGTCCTGCACATATATGTGTGCATACATGTGAACATATACAACACACCCTACACATACAACAACACCTAATTTGAATATTTTCCCATTTTAATTGAGCTGTCTTTCTTGTTATTGAGTTGCAACTGCACGTATCCAGGTATAGATGTCTTTCTATTATGGAAAATAGTTCTTTGGTTTCCTTATGGAAATAAACAAGCTTCAGTTTGACCTGTTGATCACATGTGAAGAAACAAGAGTGAAAGCCTGTGGGCCCAGAGAGATCCTTGGGGTATAATCATAACAGGTACAATTCATCCTCTGGGCCTGCCACTTGCCCCCCACCCATGCACACGCAGATGCCCCACCCTGCCCCATTCAGGGTAGATTTGGTCTTACTTAGCTGGAGAGAAAGGGTGGGGATAAGAGGCCAGTTGTTAGTGGAGGAGCCTCTTAGGTGCCATTTTTCATACTTCCTGGGAAATCACCCTTTGCCCTCACCTTGGCCACTTTCAGGGTCAATGTCCAACCCTCCCCCCCATGCCCACAGTTCTCTTCACAGTAATTTATCTGGCTCATGTGGGCGGGCTCTTGAGGTGGGGCTGCCAAGGCAGGCTCTGGAGGGTGCTCGTTTCTGCTCCCAGACTGTGGCGTTTCATTGAGAAGGAACAAATGGTGACTGTTCTGCTAAGCCACACAACAAGCTGCTTTCTCCTGCCTGTGACCTTTACCCAGGAAGAGGCCAAGCACACTTGTCAAGCCTCTTCATTTGCTGCAAAGAATATGTGGTAAACAGACCAAGAAGGCTCTCATTGTCATCGAGTTTCTAGAAGCCACCGGAACTTTGCACACAGGGCACAATTTTGCTGTGGAAATGGGTTACTTGAAGATTTTATTTGGTTGGATTTCGGTTGGCCTGGATGATGGATGGCCAGTACCTTGTCAATGTGATGATTACCACAGCAAACATGTTGATTCACTTTTAATTCGTGCCTTTTCCTACAGTGCTTGCTCACGGAGTCCTGGTTTCTGGAGAGTTTTCCAGAGAATAATCTTTTAAGGGATCAGAAACTTCTGCCTTTCCAGGATCGGTCTGTTGTGGACCGCTGAGGGCTTTTGAGGAATGCAGTATGTCTTGGCATGATGTCCTTTCTTATTCCCATTGGTCTTGGTGATGCTTGGCCTGCTTTGGGTCATCTTCTACCTGCAAATGCGGACATTAAGGACAGAGTTGAGAGGTGAATAAAGACCAAATCCTTACTGGTATAACTGAGGTCAGAATCACCCACTTTGGCATTCCTTGTGGGCTTTTCTCTGTCCAGGGCATCTTAGCTGATATACACACATTTCCTCAACAGGTCAGATGTAAAACAAACTCCTCAGCAAACATTTACAAATACACTGGCATGGCTCGGGTTTCAGCAAGATGCACACTCCAAAGGACTTCTGAGGACCTTGTGGTTTCATGGTGAGGAACTGGAGATGGACTCGAACAATAAGGTTCCAGCCACAGGACCATGTAACCATGAGAATGCCCTGAGAGGTCAAATTTTTTGTTTTATATATGTTAAATTTTATCAATCCGTACACAAGATGTACATTTTTCATTTAATTTAAAAAGTAAAAAAAAAAGTAACAAGAAGAAATTTCCTAAGTGGTTCATTTTTATTATCTTATTTTATGCATATGAGTGTTTCGTCTGCATATATATGCACCATGTATGATCCTAGTACCTGTTGAGGTCAGAAGAAAACATCAGATTACCCAGAACTGGAGTAAAATTCAGGTCTTTTGCAAAAGCAAGGAATACTCTAAACCTTTGCGGTGGTGTGAATGAGAGTGGCCCCCATAGACTAATGTTTGAATGGCTTGGTCCTCGGTTGGTGGAATTGTTTGGGAAGGATTAGGAAGTGTGGCCTTATTGGAGGTGTGTCCCTAGGGGTTGGCTTTTCAAAAGCCCAGGTCAGCTGGGCAGTGATGGTGCATGTTAATCTCAGCAGTCAGGAGGAGGAGGCAGGCAGATCTTTGAGTTCAAGCCCAGCCCGGTCTACAGAGAGTTCCAGGACAGCCAAGGCTACATGGAGAAATCCTGTCTAGAAAACAAAACAAAACAAAAACAAAAACAAAAAAGTTTTGTGTCATTCTCAGTTTGCGCTTTCTGCTTCGCGGTTGTTGTCTCAACATGCAAGCTCTCAGCTACCACTCCAGCACCATATCTGTCTGCCTGCTGCCCTGCTCCCTGGCATGACGGTCATAGGCTCACCCTCTAAAACTGCAAGCAAGGCCCCAAATAAACTCTTTTCTTCAAGTTGCCTTGGTCATAGTTGTTGTGCCCAAATCCGCGAAGTCCTCGCAAAAGCCAACAAGGAGACCAAGTTCCCTATGTAAAAGCAAAGAGCCTTTATTTTATACAGGCTTTATTTTATTTCGGTCTCTCTGCATGTCCAATGTATTAGAATAAATGGAGAGCCCCAAGCTCAGTTAGAATAGGGTTTTATAGTAGTAAAGGTGGGGGTGAGGGGTTTCTGAGATTTAGGACTCCTGATTAGCTGACATTTGTCTAGGGATGTCTTGGTGAGTGTGTACTGGCAGGTGATCCTATCTACAGTGGTTGGAATGTTAGGCATTTCCTTTGGATGGTCTGTTCTTGGGTGGTGCTCAGGTAATCTCAGCTTGTGGCTCTTCCTGCAACCAGGTACTGCTTCAGGGTAAACTGAAGCCCAGGCCTCTTGTTAAATTTATCGGCTGAGTCCTACTCTGGCAGGTGGTAATGGTTGGAAGTAAAGAAATTCCTTTGGGTGACCTGCCCATACTTAGCTTATCATGGCTGGCTCCCACAATAGTGTATCTTCACAGCAATAGAAAAGTAATTAAGAACCATCCATGAGCCATCTCTCCAACCCTCCCTCCTTTTGAGACAGGGTCTCCCAGTACATACCCCTGGTTGGTTTGGAACTTGCAATGTAGACCAGGATGGTCTTAAAGTCACAGAGACTAGCCTGGTCTACAAGAGCTAGTTCCAGGACAGGCTCCAAAACCACAGAGAAACCCTGTCTCGAAAAACAAAAAAAAAAAACAAAAAAAAAAAAACCCCACAGAGATTCACCTACCTCTCTCTACTAATTGCTGGTATTAAAGGTGTATGCTCCCATGCCTGGCAACTAATGAACCTTTAAAAAAGAAAAGAATGAACAACCAGGAATCTTATAGGTAGTAGCATCAAAACACCCATCTTGTCTTAATGCAATTCTAATGAGCAAAGGAAAGATTCACTGGCCACTGAAGAATCCAAGTGTAACGTAAACTCCAGGTCTGGCTTGATTTGGTGCTCAGGCAATGCTGCTGGGACTCAATTTCCAGACAAGTTGAGGTCATGTCTCAGGACTTGTATTAGTCAGGGTCCTCTAGAGGAGTGGTTTTCAACATGTGGATTATGGACTGTTTGGGGAGGGAGTGTCTAACAACCCTATCCCAGGGGTCACACAACCGTTTCACAAGGGTCACATATCAGATATTTACATGACAATTTATAACAGTAGCAAAATTACAGCTATGAAGTAGCAACAAAAGGATTTTATGGCCGGGCGGTGGTGGCGCACGCCTTTAATCCCAGCATTCGGGAGGCAGAGACAGGCGGATCTCTGTGAGTTCGAGGCCAGCCTGGTCTACAAGAGTTAGTTCCAGGGCTGGAGAGATGGCTCAGTGGTTAAGAGCATTGCCTGCTCTTCCAAAGGTCCTGAGTTCAATTCCCGGCAACCACATGGTGGCTCACAACCATCTGTAATGAGGTCTGGTGCCCTCTTCTGGCCTGCAGGCACACACAGACAGAATATTGTATACATAATAAATAAATATTTAAAAAAGAAAAGAAAATGTTTAAAAAAAAAAAGAGTTAGTTCCAGGACAGGCTCTAAAACTACAGCGAAACTGTGTCTCAAAAAACCAACCAACCAAACAACAACAACAAAAAAAACCCAATTGTATGGTTGGGGTCACCACAACCTGAGGAACAGTATTAAAGGGTCTCAGCATTAGGAGGGTTGAGAACCACTGCTTTAGAGGAACAGAAACAACCGGCCATACAGTGCCTCAGAAGTCCTCATCTGGTGCTGAAAGCCTGGAAGCTTCTGGAAGAGCCTCTAGTGAAAGCCTGGAAACACTGGTTCTGTTATCGGTGGAGAAAATCAGCGGCAGCAGCAGCAACAGAGTAAATCAGCTCATTAACAAGAGGGCAGGCCAAGGAAGCGAGCTAATAATCTTCCTTCTGCCACACCTTTTTTATCTGGGGCGCTACCAGAAGGTGCCGCCCACATTTGGGGCGGGTCTTCTCCGATCAACTAAGGCAACCAGGACAATTCCTCAGGTAAAGCTCCCTACTCAGGTGATTATAACGTGTGGCAAACTGACATTAAAACCAGCCATCACAGGCCCCAAAGTGGCCACTCAGTTCTGGGTCCCCCCCCCCCCCCCCCCCCCCCCCCCCCCGGGTTGGCAAGGTAGAGGGTGTTTCTCCAGATCTATTTGTACATCCTCAGCAGCAAGTTCACTGGGGGGAGAAATGTGCCCTTTCTCTTACCCTAGCCCTAGGAAAGTCATAGTCTCATTGGTTCCAGCTGGACCACATACACGCTGACGGACCAATCACTGCGACTGTGGAAATACAATGCACAGCCAAGGTCACATGATTTTCCTCAGCGTTTTTTTCCAGGCAAAAAGACAACTTCCTTTCTTTCCCAGGAACTCTCCTGGAGCCACTGGGCCTCCTTCAGCCCCTTTGGTATCAGGGTCCTCACCATCTTTTGCCCAGTGCCTGTGAATTGCAGTTACCTGGTTCGCCTAGTCACCCAGATGCCTACAAGGGAGATAGGTCACAGGCCTGGTTCCTATAGTTCCTATCCCTAGTGTTCTCACCTGGCCTCTGAGGTTGTCAGCATCTTTGTCCAGGGCAGTCTATTAGGTGAGTGAGTCCTGTCCTGGGGTGATTTGGTGGTGTTTGGGTGCCCCCACTGCTCCCTTCCCTTCCCCCTTTAACAGAATGGCGATTGATGACCACTCAAGAGGGCCGGCAGCCCATTCCATTAACCACGGCCGTTGTCCATGGCTAACTCTGCCACTCTAAGTGGCTCAGCTGCAGATGGTCCACGGTACCTTCTCTTGGTGTCTGTACCCCTCCATGATGTCACCTCATGGCATCCATTCCTACTCAGGAGGGTCTTTGTATGCAAACTCGAGCTACTTGGATGTGTGTGTCGTGTGTGTGTGTGTGTGTGTGTGTGTGTGTGTGTGTGTGTGTGGTGTTGGGGAAGGTAATGCCTTCCTTAAGTTCCAGGCTAGCTGCACCTATAACTACTTTCTGGACCAGGGTAAACTTGATGATGTACGATCCAAAGCTGCCTTAAGTATTAAATCAGTTAAAACAAACAGCCTCAGGTTGAGGGTATCAAAGGTGGCTCCCGCTGAGAAAATCTGCCGACAACATACTTGCGCGCATTCAACACAGAGTGCCTTCAAAGTGCTGAACTGGGAGCAAGGCAGGCGCACCGGTAAGAGGAGCTGTTGCGGATTGCCGGCTGGTACATTAGCGACCTCTGGTGGTGGGATTTCCCTCTCCCTTTGCACAGAGGTAAGTGTCCCCTCCAAGACCATACTTGTGTCGCCTTCTGAGATGCCGTACTGCAGATGCCCAGGGAGAGCAGAGCTTGAGGGCTTCCCTACTAATGCTTTGATTGGGGGCCTCAGCTGCCAGCAGTCTGAGGCTTTTGTCTTTGCCTCCACAAACTTCCTCTCAAAGCGTGTTCACTTTCAGATACACTTATATTTTATTTTAAAATTCTCAAAAAGGGTGCCGGAGAGATGGCTCGGTAATTAAGAATGGGTACTGCTCTTGCAACGAGCCTGCGTTTGGTTCCCACATCAGCCTCCTACAAGCGATTGTAACTCCAGCTCCAGAAGGACCCAACGCCTCTGACTTTTGCAGGCTTCTGCAGACACATGTAGATTCCAACACACAGACACACAAAGTTAAAAATAAAAAAATAAAAAAAAAACGAATCTTAAAACAAAATTCTCAAAGAGGGAGTAGGCCAGCGCCCGAATAATGGAATTCACTCTGTGAGACCTAAACGGTTTGAAGGAGAGAACTATCTCCTGAAGGTTGTCCTTTTATCTCCACGTGTTCCTGCGCGCACACGTGCACATGCATACAAAATAAACAAATGTAAAAAAACCAAAACGAAAAAACAAAATTCAAAAATACTATTCCCAAAACAATTGCCACTACCCAAACAAGTCTGTTTTCCCCCCCCCTTTTTTTTTAAGAGACAAGGTTTCTATGTAGCCCTGACTGTCCTGGAATCTGCTATTTAGACCAAGCTGTCCTTGAACTCACATGGTTTTCCTGCCTCTGCCTGCCTACTGATAAACTTTCATGCATTCATAAATAATAAATAACAAAAATACCACCCCCCAGCATTTTACAACACATCAAAGTGAAATGAATACTGAATAAGGTTACTCTTCCGGTCCGCACTGGCACCTAGGTGCTGAGGTAATATTTATAGATACACAAATTACACCTCCTCTCGCTACCCCTCACCTAACTCACAAACCAACGCAAAATGCTGCCATCGTTCACGCTTGAGCCGCGTCTAAGTCAAGCAGACCTTTTGAACAATCCAGGCACATCTGTCCTGGGGGACTCCAGCCCAGGAAGTCAGGCTGCCAAGTTGAAGCCATTGTGGCAGATCTTCCAGGATCCTATAGGATTTTTGCTGTTTGTTTCTGAACAACTTTTCCCCAAACCTTTTGTCTTTGTGGGGCCACCGGGTGGCACTTGAGAGCCTTTTCCAGCGTGAGGTTCGCCTGTGGGCGGAGTCTCTGCAGCCATGTTCACTGCAGGGCTCTGACTCTATACTCAGAGCTCATTGGGCCAGAGGCTAACTCCTGACCATGCAGGAACCAATCCTCGCACAGGGGGCGTGGTTGTCGGAAACATTCCCTTGCCTGGGAACGACCGCGTCTTCCACTTACAGCTCGGGAGAGCCGCGGAGTCCCTCAGCGCTGAGAGAACACAGGATGATTCTCAGAGAGTGGAACGCAATTTAGATGAAATGTCGTGAGGAGATGTTTGTGCTTCCCGTTGAATTTTTGCTAAGCCTCCTTGGATTCTATCGTACACTATTCTTCCCTTCCACCGTGGTATTTGTTTAAGGAAGGAAAGTTCTCGAAGACACGGGCTTTTATTAAACTGACGTTTAAGAGTTTAAAATATAGAGCAGAATTCTGAAAAGCTCTGCGAGCTCAGACTTTAAATTCATGCAAATCACCAAGAAACCCATAATGGGATGTTTTTTTTTTTTGTTTTTTTTTGTTGTTGTTTTTTTTTTTTGGTTTTTTTTTTTGGTTTTTCGAGACAGGGTTTCTCTGTGGTTTTGGAGCCTGTCCTGGAACTAGCTCTTGTAAACCAGGCTGGTCTCGAACTCACAGAGATCCGCCTGCCTCTGCCTCCCAAGTGCTGGGATTAAAGGCGTGCGCCACTGGGATGGGGTTTTGTCTAGCAGGACTTTGTGTTTAAATGAGAATGAGACACAGAAAACCTTTCCCCCAATTTGTTTCTGTATTTGCTATAAAAATCTATCTAAAATGCATAAACAAAAGCAAAAGATTGAAAACAAAGGCCCACCATTACCCATCACACAATTACAGATTAGGCAGCTGTTGAAAGGACAACATGGATGGAAGGTTCCCACATTCTGTTCTAAAGAAACTTGTGTGTAGTGTTATATCCTAAAAAAGGATAAGAAAATCCAAGTGCATTCACACACACACACACACACACACACACACACACAGATTGATTGGCATCTATGGAATAATTGTATCATGTGAAAAAATGTTTTCATGTACATGTATTATCTCGTGAAATACACAGTGGGCTCGCGTATATACAACTGTACTAGCCCGCTTTTCACCTTTACCGTCTTTATACTTAGGACCCTTCCTAGTAGACATTTCTCTTACCCCTCAGAGTGCCTGGAAACTGGGTGGATCTTCATGATTGTCTACACTGCTCGAGTCCCATCCCCCTGCTGCACTTCCTCTTATTTGTGAATTAATAGTGCAATCAGGTGGGGTGTGAAAGTTCACTATTGCTTGCTCCACACAAAGTGAACCGCGGAAGGGTGTAGTTCGTGGACTGGGGAGTTGATGTCTGGAAGGAGAGGAATCGCCCAGTAAGTGAACAGGGCGTCTTATCTGCATTCTCAACACCTAGGCCTGGGGAGTCCTTGGCATGGGCCTGCAGGCTCTGTACCCAGGAATTAGTGAAAGCAATACCCTTTCCCCCAGATTCTTTTAAATACAGATTAGAGCATCTGGCGCAGAGCCTGGATGAGCTGGCTGATGTTGAATGTTGGGTGTCGTTTTGATCAGCTTCTCTTCAACATCCCCTCCAAGGAGGTTATACCACTTAACGTTAGGAGAGACCGAGTGTCTGCTATGATGCTGGCCTGTTCTGTTTGAATTCAGTTTCCAAGGGGATTGTTAGTGGTTTGTCGTTGAATGTTCATATTGTTGTTGTTGGCAGGATCTCACTGTGCAGCCTCGGCTGGCCTCTGGCTCTTTGGTTGTTGTTGTTGAAGGTCTGATTTTGTGTACGTGAGATTATAATAGAATTACATCATTTCTCCCTTCTCCTTCCTCCCTCTAAACCTTCTTCCAACATACCTCTCCTTGCTCTCTTTCAAATCCCTAGCCTCTTTTTTTTTCTCATTGATTGTTGTTATACGCATTCCTAAATATAACCTGCTTAGTCTGTACGCTGTTACTGGTATGCGTGCTTTCAGGGCTGACGCGCTTGGTGTTGGTTGACGGTTGGTGTGCTCATCCTTGGGGAAGACCATTTCTCCACTCTCTGCATTTGCTAATTGTCTGTAGTTCTTCATGTAGAGCTTTCCTCTTTCCACGCTGGCATGACTATCCGTGTTGTCCTTGTTCGGCTCATATTTATTTAGGCAGTCATGTTGGGGAGACTTTATGGGTGGAGCTGCTGCCATCTGACTGTGTGACAGTCTCACGGCAGGCAAGCTTCCTGATGCTCTGGCCTCTGACTCTCAATCCTCCTGCCTCAGTCGGCTGAGTGCTAGCAAGTCATGTGTGCCGTCACATTACGGCCCAGAACTTGCACACAGACGCAGTGATGTTGTTGTTTGTGGGTGCAGTGACGGCTAACCCCTCCCCAACCCCAATTTTACAGGAACAGGTATACAGATGGAGTCCTGTATATCATGTGTCTGAATACTTTAAAGTTATAAATCCAGCCTAAGGGTCTTAATTAATATGTTCTATTCTGTACGCAGTCTCGGGTTGTTAGATGTGGGAGAGCAAGCAGCCGTTCCAGCGATGAGTCAGCTTGGCTCTGGCAATGTCTGGCAGCTCACGCCAAGTCAATAGCCGTTTTCTAGCTGACATGTCATTTCCTTGTCCTTCCATTAGAGGGACCAGGATGTGTGTGAGTGTAATCGATTGCCCCGGTTTTCTGGCTACAGTATTATGCCGCAGAGTCTACTGAAGGAACTTGATCTCTGCAGAGGCCAGTTTGTCCCACAGATTCTGCCTTTCTTCTAAGCTTTGGCCTTCTCCATAGGTGACCGGTTTGAATGGAGTATTTATTTGACCATCTTTCAGATACTGGCATTCTCTGGAACTCTGGCTTCTTTCTCATATAAGCTTCACAGGGGTGCCTGTCATTGCCAGGTGCAATCATCCTAAAACCAAAAGATGATCCCTGACCCCTCCCTAGCCCTCATGTCTCAAATCCAAACCATGAGCAAGTCCTGCTGATCTTACTCCCTAAGTATCTCTCAACGCTTCCCTTTTCTTCCCTTCGTCACTGCTGACTATAATCTGGGCCACTGCCAGCTCCAGCACAGCCCCTTCCTAAGGCCGTCTCACTCTGTAGACCAGGCTAGGCGTGAACTCACAGAGTCCCAGCTCCTGCGTTCTGAGTACTGGGATCAAAGGCATGGACCATGAGACCTAACCACAGAGACTCTTTTACAATAAGACAGTGGCTAAAATGCCTTCCCTCGGGCCTGGGAAGTTGCCTCCTAAGTAAAGTACTTGCTGCACAAGCACGAGGACCCGAGTTTGATTTCCAGAACTCACATTTACAAAAAAGCAAAACGAGACCGGATAACCAGTAAGGTGGCTCCTCTCAGGGAGAGGCCAATGCTCCCAGCAGTCATTGGTTGCCTATATTTTGTTTTGATGGGATCCCATGAAAAATTCCCCTTCCATGTTAGCATGTCTATTGCTATTGCTATTGCCATTGTTTCGGTCTTTTGTTTACACACACACACACACACACACACACACACACACCAAGAATAATCAAAAAAAGAGGCTATCAGTTTGAGAGAGGGGCCATGGGAGGGGTGGGAGGGAGGGCTCCTAGAAGGACCTAGAGGGAGGAAAGGAAAAGGGGAAAGTGATCCTATTCTAATTGTCATTGAAAATGTATCTTTTAAAAATGGGGGTGGTGTAGTGGTGCTTGCTTGTAACCTCAACACTGAGGAGGCAGAGCCAAGCAGATCCCTAGGGATCCCTGGCAGCCAGCCTACTCTCCTTGTTAAACTCCAGGCTAAAGAGAGACCCTGTCTCAAAACACCAAGGCAAATAGAATCTGAGGAATACCACCTGAGGTTCACCTCTGACCTTCGCAGGCATGCACCCACACGAACACATACATACACATACAAAATAACTTTCCTTGTCTTAACCTGCTCAGAATCACTCACCGGCCCACTCTTTCCTCCTTCCCCTTGTCCACATCTTCCTCCCTCCCTTCCTTTTCTTCCTTTGGACTGAACTCAGGGGCTCCCATATGCCAGGCAAGCACTGAGCCACACCTCCAACCTCAGTGCCTTTGTGCCGCTCTTCATACAAGACTCAGATCTCAGCATGACACGAAAGGCCCTACATGCGACAGCCCTTTGTCCTTCTGTTTGATCTCAAGCCCATTGCTCCTGCTTTTTGTTCACAACTGGCCCCCCATGCACCATGATCTCTCCAGAGGCAGACCTCAGCACACCCATTCCTCAAGCCCTCTCCTGGTTAGCTGTTTGTAGATGGAGACTGCTCTTGCATTCCTGGTTGCCCAGACCCAAATAATCACACAGAAACTATTAATTGCAACACCCCTTGGCCAATGACTCAGGTATATTTCTAGCTAGCTCTTACATCTTTAACTAACCCATCTCTATTAATCTGTGTCTTGCCATGAGGCAGTGACTTACCGGTAAAGGTTTTGGGCATCTGTCTCCTTCAGCAGCTACATGGCGCCTCTTTGACTCCATTTACTCTATCTCTGTATCTCTTCTAGCCTGGCTATATTTGCCCTGCTACAGGCTGAAGCAGCTTTACTTATTAATCAATAAAGGCAATACATATACAGAAGGATGTCCCACATCAGCTCTCTTACACTATCCTTAAGATCTCAACTTAAATGCTACTTCTTCAAGGTCTCTTTTGGACATGTTGCTCCATTGGATAGTCTCCTAGAGCCATGAGCCTCTTCTTCATAGCACTTAAAAGTGGTCATTTATCCATTTCTTGTGTTTCCCACTGGAGAGTGAGACCTGTTTTCTGCTTCTCTTCCTGGATTCTCGGTGCCTAATGCAACTCTGCTTCGCATGACTGAAACACGGCTCTTGAATACACACTTGTTACTAGTCTCACCCTCGGAATCTCTGACCGTGTGTCTCGTTGTCTGTAGGCAACTTCATCCTTCCAATTGCTCAGGCTGCAACAGTCATCCTTGATTCCTTTTCCTTACCTCCTGCTACCTAAACACCAACAAAAACTATGAAATCTATCTTCAAAATATACCCAATGTCTTCGACATTGTGTGCTTTCTAATGGAAGAATATGGCCCCACTGAGGAAGTTTTCTTGCTAATACCTACCTTGGGAACAGCCTAATAGACTACATTTAGAAAGGAAGTAGAGAGGGGAAACTACAGATCAGAAAATTCAATCTTAGAGCTCATTGAATTCTGATTTAAATCATAAAAAGTGTGACAATTGTGATAGATTTTTAAAGTTTTTTTTTTTGTTATGTGCATACACAGGCAGGGACAAGAGAAGGTATGTATACATAAATGGAGGCCACGGGCTGGAGTTACAGGTGGTTGTGAACCACCTGATGTCGGTTCTGGGAATCAAACTTGGGTCCTTCTCAAGAGCAGTATATGCTGTTAACCATTAGCCATCTCTGTGGGGGAGCAGATGAAGTATTAGGTGAATGAATTGTTCACATGAGCACTGCCGTGTCAAGGACCCTAGTGCCTCATACCCGTGGGAAAGGCAAGACCTTCCCTGGTCAGGCTCTAAGGAGAGGCAAGGTCTTCCCTTGGTCTGGTGCATAAAGTATCTACCACAGCCATGTTTTCCCTGAACCAGCTGAACCAGGTCAGACTGCTCCCCTATATAGAACCCCAATGATTAGCTCCCTCACTTCTTGCTTGTGTTGTGTTTAATAAACTCATTTGAGTGTCTAGGCTGCTGCTGGAGCATCACTGGCTCAGCTCCAGTCTTTCTGTATGTCTGTCATTTCTTCATTCCCAGTCAGGTTATGACCAAAGCCATGAAGGTCATAGCGATCTAGCTAGCCCATGATAATAAAAAATTGTAGCTTATAAAATTTAATATGAAGTAGCATTCGGGGGTGTGATATTTGTGCATGTGCACATGTACATGTGGATGTATGCAAGTGCATGTCCTGCATGCCTGTGTGTGTGTATGTGTGCATGCATGTGTGTGTATGCATGAGTATACACTTCTATGCTGAAGACAGGTTGATGTAGGTGTCTCCATGGTGCTCCACCTTACTTTCTGAGTCAGGGTCTCATTGAACCTGGAGCTTACTGATTTGGCTAGGCTGGTTGGCCACTGAGTCTTGGGAATCAATTTGTCTCTGCTTCCCCAGAACAGGAACAAGGTGCATGTATGTAGCTTTTTACAAGTGTGCTCAGAATCCAAACTCAAGTCACCAGGTTTGACTGGCAAGCACTTTATTGACAGCTATCTCTGGAGCTGGTAACTATTAATTTAAAAAATAGATTTACTTCTTATTTTATGTGAGTGTTCTATGTTTGGCCACACTATACACATTCCTGGTGCCTGAGAAGACCAGAAGATGTCAGATACCTTGGAACTGTAATTACAGATAGTTGTAAGCTACCTTGCAGGTGCTGGAACTTGAACCCAGGTCCTCTGAAAGAACAGCCAGTGCTCTTAACTGCTGAGCCATATCTCCAGCCCACTATTTACTTTTTAGAATGATCATAGTGATATTAGTACATTTGAAATGGTCTGCTGTCCAGGCCCTGCTTTAAAATAATACAATAGAGTTGGGGAGGGTACAGCTAAACTATATGATTGGTGATGAATTGTTGGCATAGAATTATGGGTACTTGGGAGCTGTGTATTTGGAAATTTTCACATCAAAAGATCTAAAAATATATGTCTAGAATGTGACATGCTCTTATTATTCATTTTTATTGTTTTTTTTTCGAGACAGGGTTTCTCTGAAGCTTTGGAGTTTGTCCTGGGACTAGGTCTTGTAGACCAGGCTGGTCTTGAACTCAGAGATGCGTCTACCTCAGCAAAGGCATGCATGCGCCACCACTGCCTGGCTTGCCCTTATGATTTCCAACGTCCTTCTATGTTCCATTCTCAGGCTTGTCCAAGTCCCTGACACCTCCCACCCAGCCATTCTCAATCTCTTACCTGCTCTCCTGCCTCCAGCCTTGCCCTCGCTGGTGGTGTGTTCACTACACTGCAGGAAGAGTGTTCCTCTCTGGTGGTGTGTTCACTACACTGCAGGAAGAGTGTTCCCATTGAAAGCAGCAAATCCTTCCCCTTTCTGTGCAAGCTCTCCAAAGGCCCTTGGGACTTTAGGTACCTCTCTGACCTTGTCCCCTCCCACTGGGCCCTCCCCAGCTCCACCACAGCCCCATGTGTCAGAAGAGAAAGAAGTTCAATGCTGTGCCTTAGCACTCCACAAAGACCCGCTGTGCCCTTTGCCTGCCTGTCCAGCAGGCTTACCCAAGCTCAGTCTTTTGGAACAGTTTACACCCATCTATGGCTCCTTTTGTTCCAGTCATACCAACATGGGCCTGGCCCTGAGGCCGGGGTCTCCTCCGAACTTCTTTCTGCTCTGGTTTTGAACCCTTGGGAGCTCAGACTCAATTTTCGAATTCTCTGTTGCTTCATCCTCCTCCTTCGTGAGACTTAAGTAGTATGTTGCCACACATCTTTATGACCCACGCCTAGATAAAGTGCACAATACTCAGAACTAAATGTGTTAGGGTACAGATGGAATTTTCTGGTGGGCTCACAAATGACATGGAGACTTATTATGAAAGCTTAGCCTTAGCTTATGCCTGTCCCATTAGCTCTTACAACTTAACCGGTTTCTATTAATCTATGTTTTATCATGTAGATTTTTTTTTTTTACCTTTTTTCATTCTATATGTTTCCCTCCTGCACCTACATTCCTCCTCCTACATCCTCTCTTCTGCCTGGAAGTCCTGCCTATATCTCTTGCCTAGATATTGGCCATTCAGCTCTTTATTACACCAATCACAGAAGTATATCTTTACACAGTGAACAAATATCCCACAACATTAAGGCCCACCTGTAATCACAGCAGATGGGGAGTGGAAAGAGGAGAATCTTGGACTTAAGGCAAGCCTGGTCTACATAGTCAGACCCTGTTTTTAAAAACCCAAATCAAAACCAAACAACAGCAAAAAAAGAATTCTATATAAATTAGCATTGACCCAGCTTTTTAAATCTCCACCTACAGAAGTTTTTTTTAATGTTAGGTAAAAAATACCTACACCTGTAATTACTCAGAAGACATAACTTTTATCAGGAGACTAACACTGATTTTTTTTTAGAAACATTAAAAATATTTTTATGTGTGTGTGTGTGTGTGTGTGTTCTGCCAAAGCCCATGTGTGGAGGTCAGAGGGCAACTTGTGGGAATCTCCTTCCACTATGTGAGTCCTCCAAGTCTAACCAGTTGTTAGATTGGTTGCAGGTGCTTTTACCAGCAGAACCATCTCCTTGGCCCACAAAACCATTTACTATATAATTGATGCCTTTGCCATCGCTAAATATAGCATTTCTAATATGACCAGGTTTTCCATTGTCTGTAATCAAGAGATTACTGTGTGCCAACAAACCTGCTCAGTGATCATATTTCCTGAAGAATCAGGGCCAAAGGGTGCAAACTAGGATGGAAAAAAACTATCTGGAAGGAAAAGCCATAGGGTGGCTGGGGTTTGGGGGGGCGGGGTAAGAAGTTCTCAGACATGGACGAAACCCAAACTGGAAGTGTCCTTGCCTCTGCAAAGAGAGAGACAGGGTTTCTCTGTAGCTTTTGGTTCCTGTCCTGGAACTAGCTCTTGTAGACCAGGCTGGCCTCGAACTCACAGAGATCCGCCTGCCTCTGCCTCCCGAGTGCTGGGATTAAAGGCGTGCGCCACCACCGCCCGGCTCTCTCTCTCTCTCTCTCTCTCTCTCTCTCTCTCTCTCTCTCTCTCTCTCTCTCTCTCTCTCTCTCTCTCTCTCTCTCTCTCTCTCTCTCTCTCTCTCTCTCTCTCTCTCTCTCTCTTTTTTTCTCAAAGCCTCACTTTTTAAATTTGATTTGTTTTAGATGCTTTTCATATGAGTACTTCCTTAATTGCTTCCAGCTCTTTTTGAGACAGGGTCTCTCTGAATAGTCCCGGCTGCCCTGGAACTCACTATGTAGACCAGGTTGGTCTCTAACTCACAGAAATCCATCTGCCTCTGCCTCGTTGCTAGGATAAAAGGTGTGCACCACCATGCCTGGCTACAAGCTTATTTACTATTTAAAATGTTCTGCTGGATAATGCGGTTGTGTTTAAAAAGTCTGGATTTCTTCGCTTGTGTTGGTGGACTACATTCTCAGAACCCCTTTCTGCATTTCCCTTGTGACTGACTGTATTGCCACAGGATGACCAGCTAAGGTTAGGAATACCGTCTGTGATAATGGAACAATTTTCTTCCTAAGAAAGATTGCTGGTTGATAGCGGCATGAAATGATAACTTCACTCCATTATCTTAAAAAATAAAAAACAGGCGAGGCAGACGCTGTGGAAGCAGGCTTTATGGAGGCAATATCCCGAGACCATAAGAGCAACTGAGGACATACGACACTGAGTTAGACACAGCTTCCTTCGGCCCACTTCACAGAAGCCTCTAGAACGTTCCAAAGCTGTCTGACTTTGTCTTGTCCCTCACTCTCCAGTTTCCTATAAGCATTTTTATTAAAAACGCGGAGAAAGTTCAAACACATGGGTTTTGGGATCGGGCACGCCGTACCCTGTCTAGCTGAAGGACTGCCACTCCAAGTTCACTACAAAGCAGGGACTGGGGCTCCCTTCAGAACTGGGGGTGGATAATGAATGCTTAGATCCAAAGACATAGCCACGTGCCTAGGACTCAGTAAATGTAATTTGTTCTCTGTGAGACTAGAATACTTTTGAGTGAGTATTCACTCTGAGGTACCACATCACATCAGGCTTATCCTGACAGTAATCTATGAGAGATCAATGTCTGCTACTCAGTATTTTTGTTGATTTCTCTTAGTAGCTCATTATATAGACCAGTGGCTTCAAACTGAGAGATCTTCCTGCCTCTGCCTCCTGAGTGCTGGGATTAAAGGAGTTTAATATCACAGTTTATAAATCTGAAGCATGTAGGTACCAGGAGATGTAAGCAAGGAGACAATATATTGAATGAGTATTGTGTGTAACAAAGCCCTGACTCACCAAGATGAAATAGCTGCACAAGAATTAACACTAAGAGTCTAACTAAGATACTCAGATAGATTCAGCGCTTTCCAGGTATCCCACCATCTAGGTTTTATGACAATACTATGTCTCCCATGAGGCTTTTATGAACACACAGGTCTAATTTTGGTCTTCCTATTTTGTTTCATTGTTCTTACTCTTGAAATCATAAATTGTTTTTATTATTACTGCCTTTTAATAAATCTCAGAGTTAATATGAAGTATCACTTTTCTATTCTTTTGCAAAAAAATGGTCTGTTATTATTAGGCCTTTACATTTTCTTAGAAATATTGGGATAGTGTGGGGAAATTTTAGAAAAACATGTTGGGTTTTAGATAATATTTAAAATGAATGTTCAGGTTTGCTTTAGGAGAACCGGGCTAATACAGAACTGGGTATTCGAGGTTCTGTGTAATGCTCCTCACTCACACTTAGCTAAGTTTGCTTGTTGTACCTTTCGTTAAATTTGACTTTTGTGCTTAGAGGTCTTGCCTGTATTTAATTTGGATTTGTATTTTTTATGATTTATTTGTTGTTATAAAAGAAATCTTCCATTTTATTGCCCATTCGAATTTGCTGTTGTTATTAAATAAAAACATTAATTTTGTGCGTAATTTTTATCTAATTATAATTAATTATAATTGTATGTATAAACATCCTGAATTTTCTAAGTGAGCAACCACAGTGACTTATTTTTGTCAAAATTAACTCACCGTTGTTATTGGGACTTCAAAGCGAATGTTTTTAATTCATTGTTATTTAAAGTGTTCTTGGTAGATATTCTTTATCAATGTAAAGGTTTTTTTTTTTTCAGCTACAATTATGGGGTTTGGTTTTCATTGTTGTTTGCTTGATTTGTTTTGTTTTTGGGTACAAGGTGTTGAACTTAGGGCAAACACCCCACTACTTATGCCCAGAGACCACAGGGGGCCCTGGAACTAGAAATGCAGGCATTTGTGACTGTAGTTTTTTGTTTGTTTGCTTGTTTGTTTGTTTGTTTGTTTATTTTGCTTTTAAACTCTTTGGGGACCGGTCACCCAGCCCCTAAATAAATACACAGATCCTCACTTTAAAAAAAAAAAAAGAATTAATACTAAGACATTTTAAAAAGAGACTTAATGTAGGAATAAGCTATTTTAATCAAGCAAAACAAATTTATATTCATTATTTCTAAAAATAAAATTAAACCTTTCCAATCTTTAACATCTGCATTTAATAATATCTTCTAACCAAAATACAGACGCTAAAACAGCAAATTACAATATATCTTGTACAGAATACAGTATGCTCACTGTTTACACTGTAATTCTACTTGGTCGTTATGGACTTGATGCATAATTAAACACCACTCATAACATTTTCACAATCAAGAAAAAAAAATGTAACCAGTTGTCTTAAAATGGCTCTGCTATAAATTGTATAGAATATACAGAATTACAAAGTCAAGTATTTTATCAAAATATACACCCCTCCCTGAAACTAACACAAACTATCAACATTTTAAATGAACGATACAATTATAGAAAATATTTGCAAAATTATTTTTATGTATAAATATTCTGCCATATTTACTTTGGTCTAGAATTATCAGCATACAAGTCCATTTAAAAAATATCCACAGATAAGGGCCGGGAGACATCAGTACATATAATCTTATATTTGTAGTTAAATCAAAACAACTTAAATACATAACTGATTGCTTTATAATCATAACAGATAAAACAAATTAGTGGATCACAGGATTGCTTGTCATCTAATTATTAACTCAAAAGTGATTTTCATAAGCCCTTTGTGACGACCTCTTTAACAAAACACAAGTGAACGGTGTGGGTGTACATATATACAACAGAAAAATAAAGTTGAATTTGCTTGCATTTCCCCGTTTTCTTCTAGTACATAATACTGCATGTAGGTGAACGTAGATGAACAAATGGTAAATGCAGATACACTATTGGAGTTGCTTAACAACTACAGTATAACAAGGTCACCTTGAATCATGTCCTTTTTCCTGGGTGTTTGAATGTTTTCTTGCCTACCCCAAACCACACTAAGTCTTCTTCATGGAGACACAACACGTGTTGCACACAGCTGGAGTCCTCCGTAAGGACAACCTCTCAGCCTCGGGTTTCCATCCACCAAATCCAGTGAACAGGAATGGCTGCTGGCCACTCTTGAACTCTTCTGAATTTTGCTGATACTGGTGACTGAAGGGAGGTTAGGAATGAGTCCTCCTTCCCTCCTATCCTGGCAGTTTTAGCAGGAAGAACAGTGAGCTCCAGCTTTCCAGGATCCTAGTTCACGTGAAAGACCATCCTGGAGGGCAAACAGACTTCTGAGGGCAATGCTGACAGTTTGCATCAATATAAAAAACTGTTTAGAAAGATGAGGCTTTAACGAGGGAGCTAGATGTCTGCAAACATGAAGACAGAGCTTCTAGCTGTGTGGATGCTTCTGAGTCATGATAGTAAGGGGCAGAACCCTGTCCCTCCACATCCTATCTCCCCATCCCGCAAAAACAATGCTGCTGTTTGAGGCAAGGAAGGTCATCACTTCCCCTTGTCCTCATGTCATCAGTGGGAGTGGGGGCTTCTGTCCTTTTAGTTAGTATGGACCTGTGGGCCGCATTATCTCCAAGGTGTACAGTTCAGGAATCGGGCTTTCTGCTGTTTCCAGATGCCTGAAACTTCATTACCATGGAGGTATGTCTTGTTCTCAACCTTTTGCATACTCCTTCAGTAGAATGGGAGACATCAGGATTATTTGACCCCTTAAGTCTGTGTGGAATAGCCCCCAACATCCATGGCCTTGGGATGGCTGGAAGACTGCAGAGAGTTCAGAAGAATTTGACCATTCTTCATTCTCTGAGGTGAGGCCACTGCAAAGGGTTATACGGCATAGGTAATCTCAGGTAGGTTCTGGGAAGGCTTCCCCATAGGTAAGGCATGACTTATGTTTCGTGTGACTTGAGTGGTTCTAATAACAGCACAGCATTCCATCGAGAAGCACACACATGCTCATAAGTCAGATTCAAAATGCTCTATGATTTCGACACCAGTCCTCGGTATTTGCAGGTCTATTGCTCGTTATAATTCTCTACAAGGGACACAGAGAGTTAAAGGTTATAGTGACTCATATATGTATTTTACAGGGTTTATGTTGCAGGAAAGTAGTTCTAGATGATGTATAAGTGTCCTACTGTAGGCTACCCATTACAGATTTTCAGTTATATTGTGAAGTACTCTGTAAATACCCATTAATTTAAACAAAGATTAATAGTGCAGAAACTGGAGGGGGATAAATACTGTCACACCTCACTTAGCATTGAACACATCTCAGAGACGTGATTTTCATGATCCTGACCCTCATTTTCTCCAGTGACTAACGACAGTCCAGCAGGCCTCATTAGCACTCACGAGAATGTTTGAAATTAGGCTAAAATTCAGCGGCTTTCTTTCACCGTTCAAAATACCACAGCTAAGAACTTTATTAGCCTTCACAAAAATACGTGGGTCCTTAGAGAATGCAGCTATCTTGTTTTATGCACTCCGTGAGAAATGAATGATAAAACCCAAAGGAGGTGCTAGGATCCTTTTTTTTTTTTTTGAAGAGTTTACACAAATAAGAATTAGCTTCCCCACGCCTTTGTGACTAGTAAGTGAACAAAACTAAACAACAACAACAACAACAAAAAACTGAAAAAAAAATCTCACAATTTTTTGGAGACTTTTCTAACTGTTGTCACTAACGTTTTCAGTAAAGGTTTGCATGTCATCCTTTTGGTCGCTGTCTTCCAAATCAGTGCAAAGCTGACTCTCCAAGAGATCCGAGTTTTCATGGCACATGTCACCAGTATTCTCCTGCTTAGTTAAGGTCTTGAATAAATGTTTCTTTTGGTGCATTCTGAGGGCGGCAGCTGTCTTGCATATTTTGGGGCACTGGAAGCAAGCAAAGCCTTTCCCATCGTGCTCGCGAACATGCCGCCGCTCGTGATTGCGCTTTGTGGAAAGATATAAAAATCCCTGGAAGCAGAACTGACAGTGGTAACGCTTTTCCCCGGTGTGGATTCTCTCGTGGATTTTGAGAGTCTCGTTCAACGTGAACGCCTTGTTACAATACTGACAGACGAATTCCTTCACCCCCAGGTGGATGCGCTCGTGTTTCTGCAAGTTCCCTTGCACTGAGAAGCACCGCCCACAGGTCTTGCATTGGTACGGCTTCTCTCCGGTATGGCAGCGCATGTGCATTTTGAGCGTGGAGGGGCTCTGGAACTGCTTTGCACAAAGCTCGCAGATGTAAGGCTTCAGCCCGAGGTGTTGGTGGGGCTTGCCTTCGGCGTCCACCCCTGCTGCTTTGTCAGCATCACAGAGCTCACACTGGAGCTTGGGCATCTCTTTATTTTCTTCTTCTTCAAAAGCCTTATCTGGTGGCTTCACCTCTGCACGATCCAGTTCAGCTGGGTACCTGCGCCTACCGCTGGGGCTTCTGCTCCCACGCTCCTTCCTCCACTTGACCTTTCTCATTTTCCTCAACTGTTTGGATTTCTTCTTGGGCTTGTAGTTGTAGTATGGGCGCCACGGCTTGTCAGTGGAATCCTGGTCACTTACGTCATCAAAGGCTTCACTCATCTCTACGCAGTCAGCCTGGCAAAGCCCAAGGGGGCTGTCTCCACGGGTTTCTGGGTCACTCTCCTGAGGCAACGTCTCCTCCTGCATTTGATATTTGGGCTTTCTCCCTCTTTTGCAGAACAGCTTCGACCCAAGGATACGCCTTTTCACGATGGCTTCATTCCCAATTTTCACTGTTATTTGGCAAAGGGGTGCAACGTTGCTGTTTGTGGAGGTGCCAGGCAGAGCAGGCTTTGCAATGTAAGTCTCAATTTTACTGGTTTCTTCCACGACATTTGTGGTTTTGCCCAAAGACCCTCCATGATCACTAACGTACTTGGCCTCCTCTGTTACTTCTCCCTTGTTACACGCAAGAGCTCTCTTTTTCTCCTTGATGCTCTTGGGTCTGCTTGCAAGTTTACTGGCTTTATCTGCCCCCAGTTTGCTATCCTCTTTCAGGGGCGGACTGACAACTGGTTGTGAAGGGACTTTGTCATTGCTGGTCAGGGCAGCAACTGTATTGCTGTGTTTGATCACGGATGAGAACTGGCTGCTGTGCACGATGACAGAGGGCACCGAGCCACCATAGCTGATCACAGAGGCCGCGTGGTCACTGCCTTGACCCACCGGTGAACCATGTGTGGACTCTGCCTGGAGCTTGACACTGACAGTGTTTTCAGCGGAAGAAACTGACCCCTCGGTTGAATCCAAGCTATCGACGGGATCAGTTTTCAGGGCCTCCTTCTTCCATTTGATGCCTTCCATTTGATTTACTTTGGCAGAAGTGGGTGCACCCTGATGTGAAGGCGTTCCCCCTGGGATGGCAGGGCTGCCGGTCAAGGTGTTCCCGCCATCTTGGAAGTTCAGTGTGGGCATTTCAGAGCTTTGTGAATTTGGAACGACAAATGTATCCGGTGCAGACTCACTCCTTTGACTGTTTTCTCGAGAATGTTCGTAGGAAGATTTCCGGAAGCTCTTATACGGTGCCCTCTTGCATCTCATAGGCAGGAGTCTGTAAAGTTTATATGGATAGACAGCAGGCTTCAAGCCTCCATTGGCAGTTTTTTTATTGATGGAGAGTCTGTGATCTATGGCATGAAAAGACTTCTGATGGTTTTTTAGTATGTAGTAGGTCATAAACGTTTCGAGACAAAATATGCATTGGTACCGTCTCTCTCCAGTATGCCAGATCTCATGTCGTGTCCTGTACTCGGCCAGGGCAAAGACCTTGTTGCAGTAGTGACAAGGATATGTTCTTCTCCACGAGTGAACGTTTGCATGCCTTCGGAGGCTGGACAAAGTCACATAACTACGCTTGCACACGATGCAACTGTAGAGCATCTGCCCGTTCACAAGTTTCACCATGTGCTCCTCATCTGGCAAGGCACCCCCAGCGCTGGCAAGCTCACCAATCCTATTTTCTGGTACTAAAGATTCTGGACTTGTGAATGAACTTCCATTTTGTCCAATGGTGGGGTAGTTTTCTAAAAACGGTTGGCTTCCCCCTGGGATGGGCACGTGGCTAGACCTCATGCAGATCTGCTCGTGCCGGTCCAGTCTGTTGAGGGTGGTGAACTGCTTGTTGCAGTACTTGCACACCAAAGGCTCCTGGGTCGGCCTGTGGAGCTGCATGTGGGCGCTGAGCAGTGTGCTGCTGTCAAAGGATTTGGAGCAACAGCTGCAATTATAAACAAGGGGCGGGACCTCTGCCACTGCTGGACCAGGAATATCGGAGGGTCGGCTGTCCTCTTCTCTGGGAAAATGGACGTCTCCCTCATTGCTGGGAGATTTTGAGCGTGACAGAATTGGAGTTGGCTGTGGGCTTCTTTCTTGATTAAGCTCTGGGTTGGTCACTGGAAGCAGTGATATGTTTTCTGTGGTTGGGTCAGAATCCTGGGTTTGGGTCTTTGGCTTTCGGCATGACTTTGCTTTTGTGGCAAGAGCCTCGCCATTTTCTTTTCCTGTTTTACCAGATACACTGCTGTCGTGTTCCCGTACAGGCTGACTCCTGTAAGCCTCAGTGATGGAAGAAACGGCGTATGAGTGTTCAGCAAGCGTGCGGACAGGCTCTGCCTCGTGGCAGACATTGGTCCTCTCCTGGCAGAGGCTGGCTGTTCTCATGGAATCAGACACTTTTTTGAAGCTTGCCCTCAAGTCCAGTGGAGAAAACATGTTATTACTATTTTCCGTTTCAATGATGGAAAATGCATTTGTGATCCTTGGCCCATTAGTAATGGCTGGTTCTTCGTGCCTTTTTTCATTTTTTTCTTCTTTAACCACACCCTTTTCAGTAATGCAGACTACGTAGGGACCTGGGGAATTTGAGAAGTTGCGGTCACTAAGGTCTTCCAAGAATGATATTCCCAGCTTTTTTCCCGCAGCTGCAAGATCGGTGACTGTTTCCTGCCTCTTGACCACAACGGTGGAGCTGTAGATATAATTAAGTATTTCTGTAAACACTTCGGCTTTCAGATCATCCAGCTCCAGGACGTGACTGGAAATACAGATCGTATGGCTCCAAAATATATTTTTGAAATAAAGACTTGAGGCAGCCAAGACATTGCTGTGGGCTTTAAACTTGGTGTCTTCCACAATGATGGTGACATCGCACAAAATGCCCCGAATGCGCTGCTCATTTAAGATGGAGAGCACCGTGTCACTGTGGAAGTCGTCCTTGAGGTCCCTGGAGAGGGACATGACTGTCATCTGAAATGAGAGACAAATGGTCAGGGGGCTTCCAGCAGTGACTTGTTCATTTCTAGCTGTTAACTACTTCTGGGGGAAATTATTTTTGCACATGAAAACTCAGACTTTCATCTCATCTTGTTGTTCTTCCTAAGACTTGGAAGTCAACATTAGAAGCCCAACCTTCTCGCCCCAGACTGTTTCTCATGCCATTGCTAGTAGCTGTAGCTGGAAATCTCCCAGGACTCTTTCCCCTGCCGTCTGCGACGTCTCAGCTATGTGTGTGTGTCCAAATATGGGGAGGGCGAATTTCCGTATGTCCAAGCAGGAAGGGTCTCCATGCTCAAGGCTGCTGCTCTGAGACTCTCTGAGGCTGAGTGGCATCACGGTCTTTTAGAGACACCCTCTATTCACCTGACTTTCACCTTAAGACAAGGTCTTACTATTTAGCCCTGACTAGCTTGCAACTTGGTATCCAGACAAAGCTGGCCCTGAACTCAGATTTACCTGCCTCTACCTTCTTTGACATCCCCTCCCCTACAGAGGACCTGGGGATTAAAGTCAGCCTATCACACATGCTAGGTGGGTCACATCCCAAGCCCTGCTGGCCTGGAACTAGCTCTGTAGGCTAGGCTGGCACTGAATTCACAGAGACAGGCCTGCCTCTCTTCCTGAGCAGTGGGAATAAGGGCATGCATCAACACACCTGACTATATTTGATGTGTGTGTGTGTGTGTGTTGCTGAGGACTGACTCCCTGGCCTCTACATGCGGGTCAAAACTTTACCATTGAGCCATACTCCCTGCCTCTTTTATATGTGTTCAGTGATAACCTTAATAATCTGATCCAAACATAATTCATAAAACAGAAGTAATTTGTTAATTTATTTTTAAAAGTTTCCCATAGGTGAGTGGTACCTCTATGTGAGGTATCTGCTTAGAGAAGTAGCGAGAATGGAAGGAACTATGCTAATTCAGTCCGCTGAGGAGTTCTTTTCTGAACGGCAGCCTGTGTGACTGAGTCTGACAACCAGGGACACCTGCCTCCACGCCACACGTGATTTCCCCTTTATTATAGCCAGACTAGAGTTTTTAAAATGAAGGCAAACAAAGATGACGAGACAGCACACCAGGGACAGTGTGTTTCTCAGTCTCATCACAGCCTCCCGAGCTAGGACATCAGAAAGGCACAGCGACTCTTGGATGGAGTGAGAAAGGCTCGCATGCAGTGTGCACAACTCATTCCCTTCCGTTAGACTTGGGGTTGTGGAAAATGGCCAAGAAACAACGGTTCAAAGGTTTTAGTTGACTTTGGAAGAGTGTGGTAGAGCAGGGCAGCTCACATGTGGTAGGGGAGGGGGAGGGGAGAGAGGGAAAAGAAAAGACAAAGGAGCCCAGGCTAGATGACTCCCTTGCCTCGTTTTTACTCTATTCAAGCCCCCAGCCTGGTGCTGCCCTCTCCTCTCATCCTTTCTGACACACCCTGGGTCATGTTTTACAAACCTGTACACTTCTCAACCCAATCAAGCTAACAATTAAGAGACCACACATTCTTACACCACCGCTGGGTGGTGGCTGAATGATCTGTATGTTTTACTGTGAACCCGGGATGACCAGAGCCTACTGACACCCTAGTGATCAAAGCAGCCGCTTCCACAGGCATCCAGAGCAACAGATACACGGTTCTCAGTGACTTAAGACACAAATGAGATGAACGCCCTGACTTCATGTGGTACCATCTGTTCTGTTCTAGTACCTTCCAATTTTAAAAAAACACGTAGACAGTAACTCGCTGTTCTCGCTCTCTGCCAGTCCGTCACCCTTGCATCTAAATGTGCACCGTCATTCTGCTGTGGGCTACAAGAATTAGCACATCCTCTAGCTCACCTCCCATGCCATCAGTACGTGCAGGCTCAGAAAGTCATACAACTCGGCAATATTTCTCTGCCAGCTGCAATGTCTTGCTAGTCTATAGTGTTTAGCTCATGACAGCTATTCAGTTAGATAGACCAGATGTCCATACAAAAACTCCTCTCATCTTTTTGTAAAGGGTTTGTTATAAGCTGGGCCCCATGGTCTATTTAGCATCCTTTACACAAGGAACATCTGACAAATTCTCCATTGCCTTTGGTCACAGCGAACGGGCACCTTCCTATGAGTCCAGCAGTTTTGACAAAGAAACTGCATGCGTGCTCATCAGCTTCAGTCCTCCAATGAGGAAGCTTGGGCTTTCGGTCATCTGCTGCAGCCACTCCTAGCCGGGGCCTCTGCTGCGACCATTGTTTCAGTTTCTTTATTTAACGCTAGTTCTACTTTGCTTTGCCTTGTCTCGAACTTAATTTTTCATGAGTCTTTTCTGGAATTGTGGGGAATTGTTTCCACCAGTAAAATGGAGAGCAGAAACATATCCTATAGGATCTACTTTCCCCATAGGTGCATCTTCTTATCCTGTTTAATGTCTCTGTACACACACACACACACACACACACACACACACACACGAGAAATGACGTCTCTTCTTGAAAAGCAGGAAGGATTGGAGTAGTCAGTGGCTTGGCGAGGACTGGTGCCCTGTAGTCATGCCCCCTGCATGCACATCCTGCCACCTGACCATTCACGGCCAAGCAGCATTTCTTAGTAGCTGGGGTTAGAGCACTGGTATTTAAGAACAAGAAGTGTGATAATTACTATCTTCAACTTGACAATCTATAATCACCTGGGAGGTCGACATGCCTGTGGGAGGTTATCTTAATGGCCCCGAGAGTGGGAGACCTGCCCAGTGTGGGTGGCACCATTGTTTGGTTGGGAGTTCAGACGGTGTGGTGGGGAAATGCGTCTAAGGAGCAGCATGCATTCATTATTCTCCTCTTCCTGATCGGGGATGCAATGAGACAGTTGCTTCAAGCTCCCACGCCTTTCCATCTCCTCGATGATGGAGTGACTCCTAGAGCTATGAGCTGGAATGAATCCTTTTCCCCTTAAGTTGCCTTTTTAAAATTCAAAACAAACCATTACTCTGTGTGTGATGTAGAGGGTGATCCAGGTGCCGGGATATGCATGTGGAGGTCAGAGGGCAGCTTTGGGGACTCTCTTCTCTCCCACCATTACATGGGTTGCAAAGACATCCACTAGGCTTGCAGGGCAAACGCCTTTGTCTGATGAGTCATCTCACCAGCCCTTAGGTGGCTTTGTCACAGCAGCATCAGCTAAAGAAACAGGAAGTAGGGAAGTAGATGACGGTGGGGGGGACGGGACACGATGACACAGGGACGGGACAGGGGACAAACTTAGCACTGAAGGGGAGGAGGCCCTTCTCACCAACATCGGTATTCTCTGACATTAGAGATGCAAGCACTCTACAGCACGCCCACCACGTTTCTCCACAGTGAGTAACTTAAAAGAGAAGTCAGAGGAGCCTCTGCAGATGGAAGGCCAGGAGCCTCCTCAGCAGACAGAAGGCCCACAATAGATTTCGGAACAAAATGTGTAAATCACAGAGAAGATGAAGTTTAATTTACATGTAATTTCTAAAATGTTTTCTAAAAAAGTTTCATGCAACAAGTTCACTATTCTTAGCAGTGCTACTGAGAAAAAAATATAGAACCATGAAAAGGCTAAAACGGGGGGCTGGCTCAGCAGTTCTGAGCACTGGCTGCTTTTCCAGAGAACCCATGTTCAATCCCTAGCACCCACATTGGCTGCTCACAATTGTCTGGAATTCCAGTTCTGGGGAATCTGACATCCTCTTCTGGCCTCGGTGGGCACTAGACACATATGTGGTGTACAGGCGTACATGCAGGCAAAGCATTCATACATACAAAACAAAAAGATTTAAAAGGCTAACAAAACCATTCTAGATATAAAAATTTAGGTGAGTCAATAGTAAAACAACCTGTAATTTGATAACTGCCAAAACCTGAGCTATGTTACTAGTTTGCTGAGTCTGTATTGTTTAAACTGTATTTATGAACGTGTATTTGTTGTTTATGCGTGGGAGGAGGCATCCATGTGTATCAGCACACACACCAAGGTCAGAGGACACCTTTGTGCAGTCATGTCTTCTCTTTAGTCTCATGTGGGCTCCAGGGATTGAACTCAGGTCATCAGGCTTGCCTGACAAGTGCCTTGATCGGCTGAGTCATCTTATCAACCCCTAAGTTTGTATTTTAACCAGAATAGTGTTTAAAAGCACTTTTAAATAAATAAATACACACACATATAGACACATGTATGTATGACTAAATGATGAATATCTGAACATATAATACACTTCTATTTATAAGTACAGGTATAGGAATAGGGTGACTAATTCAGCACCCTATTAAGAGATTAGAGAGAGAAAGCAGGTGTAATTAATAACTATGCTAGAGAAACGGCACATACTGGGACTAGATCCCAAGAAGATGAATGGTCATCCTATATTTACATACATAAGTATGTAAGCAGAATATATAGCTGCACAAAATCTAACATAAAAGTCATGTGCTTTTTAACATAAAACATATCTTGTGTGAGTACACAGTTGCCGCGGGAAATTCTAGTTAATCAGCCTATTTAGACTTTTGAGCTGGTTTTGTCCCCTGCCACACTCCGATTCTACAGAATAAACACATATACGTACAGTACAAACATGGACACCTAAGTCAGAGATTTCAAATAACTAACATGACTTTGTAAGGCCAGGTATCTTGGTGCACCCTTATAATCCCAGCACTTGGGAGGTTGAGGAAGGAGGACAATAAATTCAAGGCCAACCTGGGCTACGTGCAAGACACCATTTAAAAACAAATACAGCTGGCCAGTGGTGGTGCACGCCTTTAATCCCAGTACTCAGGAGACAGGGACAGGCGGATCTCTGCATTTGAGGCAAGCATGGTCTACAGAGCTAGTTCCAGAACAGACAGGGCTGTTACATAGAGAAACCTGTCTCAAAAAAAGTAGCTATAACAAATAAGTAAATATGAGTAATAAAGTTATTCTGCTATATTTGCTTTCAAAATCAACTACCTTGTGTATGTGTTGATGTGTGTGTGCAGATGCTTATATTGGGGGTGGGTATACATGGTACATGTGTGCATGCCCATGTGGAGGTCAGAGGCCAGTCTCAGGTGTTGATCCTAAGGAACCATCCACCTTGATTTCTGAGACAAGGTCTCTCACTTTGGGACTTAGAGCTCACTGTTTTAGTGAGATTATCTGACTCTGCATCACTGGGATTGCAAGCATGCCTGACTTTCTTATATGGGTAATGGGTGCCAATTGTCTTCATGCTTGTGGAGCACACTCTACTGACTGAGCTACAGCCACAGCTCCAGAATTACCTACCTCATGAAAAAGAAAATAAATCTCGGCTCATGGTAAAGATTCAAACAGTCGGGAGCAGCAGTCCCTCCTCCATCCCAGCTTCCCACCCCCACCCAGAGGTCCAGAAAGCATATCTCCCTTTTCACAGACCACTTTTCTC
Source organism: Alexandromys fortis (assembly GCF_014885135.2). Classification (NCBI taxonomy): domain Eukaryota; kingdom Metazoa; phylum Chordata; class Mammalia; order Rodentia; family Cricetidae; genus Alexandromys; species Alexandromys fortis. Next base: position 1,998,110 of record NW_026067975.1, on the reverse strand, counting down.
ATAGCATTGGAAGACCTGCTCTCTGTGTGCATCGTGTTTCTCCCTCCTGGAGCTCTCCTACTCGGCAGTCTTTAGAATATCCGTCTCAAGCAATACCTCACGGGGGCAGCCTCCTCCTTCTATGATTTCTGGTTGTGTGTTCATGCCCATACTGGAGCTTCTGGGAATACATTTGTTCACGTGCATCTTTCTTGATGAGTCCCCAAAGTGCAGGGACAGCCTTGCCCATCTTTGTACTCTGTATACCTGTAGCACAATGCATGCTGACTATGCTGGTGATGAGCAAAGAGCAATTTAAGCAAATGTCCTAACTTACATATTAGTGCAAACAGAACTTCCTTAGTTAGAGCCTTAAAAATCAGACCTAAGTGAGCCCAGGTCTGCTTAAACCAGAGCCAAGTAAGAGGAAAATAAAAATGAGTTCTTGCCAATTATATTCCTGTTTCCTTTAGCCTGACAGTTTTTAAAACATGTTTCAAAGGCCTCTGGATTTCCTAAGGCATTTTCTAGATTTGTGTGGTCAAAACTACTTTAGTAATGAGACAGAGGTATTATTTATGTGTTTTTTTTTTATGCTGAAAAGTATAGAATGCTCCAGTAGCCATGACAGGTAGGTTCTGGCACCTCAGATAATCAATGGAAGGAATAAAATTTAATCATTTTATTAACTTTTAACCTCGAGACGTGTGTGTGTCTAAGGATTCTGTGTGCTAAAGTGGCACATGTAAAACTCTTAGGAGTGCACACTGAAACAGAACTGCTACCAAGGAAAGCAGCTGGGTAGTTGAGTTGTGGGCTTAACCAGCTTAACCTTCTGTCGTGGATTATCGTTTTGAGAGAATCGCTGGTAGACAGACTGCTGCTGTTTAGAGTTTTGAAAACAGACCAAGATTCCCTGTCATTTCATGGGCATAGGTATTTTGCTACCAATAATAAAATTTTATTTTTATATGAAATTTAAATTTTGGAAGTGACATTTCCAAATACAGAATGATTTTTCTGATGAGGCTGATAGTGATGTGAATAAATATGTTTTTTGGATTTTGTTTAGCAAATCTGGAGGTTGGCCTGACTGAGGGGACCAGTATTTTCTAGTGACCAATGCATGTGTTAACATGTACAACAGAGACTAGTAGATTTATAAGTAATAAAGTAAGCAAGGTTCAAAGTTCTTGTTTCAACTAACTTTTAAGAGATCATCTTGTCAAATTTTGATGTAATATCAAAGACTATCCACAATTAACTAGAAAAGCTACTTTAAAAAAATCCTCTTTTCCAACCATTTGTGCAAGGTTGAATTTCTTTATATACCTCAACTAATATAATATGTTGTATTACAACTGAATGTAGGAACAGATGTGAAAATCAAGTTATCTTTTTACTAAGCCAAAATTGAAGATATTTGACAAAATATAATACTTCTTACTGATTTATTTTATACTATTGTCATTTTAAATGTTACTTGATTGTTTAATTAGGTTGAACAAAGTCATTTTGCATGAGCATTTAAATACTCAATTGAATTTTTGAATATAGCAAATAGTGACAGACCTCAGCTGAACAAAACCTCTTTGAATCTTCAATGGTAAGTCCAGGGATTGAAGAGATGGCTCAGTGGTTAAGAGCACTTGTTCTTCCACAGGACACGCTTCATAGCAGCTCACAATCATCTATAATCCCAGATTGAGGGGATCTAACACCCTCTTCTGGCCTCTGTGAGCACCAGACATGCAAGTGGTGCATAGACATACATGCAGGCAAAACACTCATGTATAAATAAAAAAGAATAAGTATATCCTAAGACAAAAACTTTGAAATTATTGTGCTACTCCATAAGGTAACATTCATATTACTTTGAAATAATTTCTGCCTCTAGGAAATTTATTTTATTTTACTCAATGAAAAAAAAAACTACATGTATGCCTAAAAGAATTACACACAAAGTGACTGAAAATAAGACACAAAGTAGAATTCCCTAGGAGACAGGTGAGGAGACTGAGGGATGAGGGATGGAGCCATGCCCACAGCCGCACAGAAGCACACTGTTCCCCACCTTGAGATGAGTGTTCTCTTTGGATTTGAGTATGGCTAAGCAGCTAGGTGGACCACGGGCCAGGTGGACCACGCCTGGTTGGACCACAGGGCTGCTCCTGACCAGTCTCAGTGAAAACTGTTCTTTGATTGGCTCGGTTGTCATCTTACCCTGTTAGTACAATTTACTACTGCTTGCTTCTTGTTTTCTAAGTCTCAAGACCTATTTTGGTCACGACAAACTTCCTGTTCAAGTGATTTTGTCCACTCGTTTTATTTAAAAATCAGGTCCTACAGCATCCTATCCACAATGCTGTTTTTAGGCCTTTGTTCCCTGACTGAATTTGAAAACAAAAAAACAATCCTTGGCAATGATGTAATCATTACTTCCCAGTATCTCTGTTTAATTAAAGCTTCTTTCTCTTTAGCCAGTTAAGACAATTCTATCAAAATACCAAAACACCTAGAATTATAATTCCCATGTAAACTCTATGAATTTACCATGTACCTCTTTATAGGGCTTGCCATCAAAATCTGGTGTTTTAGTGTGCATGTGTGTGTGAGTGTACATGTGCCTATCTGTGCGTATGAAGAGACCAGAGACGGTCAGGTATCTCCTCCATTGCTTTCCACTCCGCTTTTCTAGAGACAGGTCTCTCGCTGAGTATGAAGGTTACCAATCGGACCAGACAGTGAATTCTAGATATCCTTCTGTCTATTCCCCCCAGCACCATAGTTACAAGCTCATGCCATATTAAGTATTAGGGATCTAAACTCAGGTCCACAAGCTTGCAAAATAAACATCCTGTCAGTCATCTCCCCAACTCCCAAAGTCTGTTGTGTTTTATCGGCAAATCTCTAAGACATGACAGAGGAAAACGAAGCAGCCCTGGCCAGGGGAAGGCTGCTCTCCAGAGGCAGTCTGGACTCCGGTTTTCTAAATCTTCCGATCAAAGAAGGCCAAGCCTTCCTGCCAGCACTCAGACAACTCAGTTCCTAACATAAATAAAATAATAGCATTGAACCGACAAACAACTTTCTCCCCTCTCTACTGCAAGCCGTGTTCTATAAAAAGAAACGTAGAAATCAACCCTAACTAAAAAAAGAATGCTCTCTATGAGGATACTGACCTGGAATCCTGCAAAAGTCAAACCCACATTCCATATCCAGCTAGTGCAGGCCGGCCTATGGAAGCACAATCCACCGTGTGGGCTTGCAAGGCCCTATGGAAATTTTCTGACAAAGGGCGGTTTGCTGCGGGGAGCTGGCTCCGCCATCCCACACACATCCTCACAGTGCCTTTGCTCATAGTCATGGTGAGGTCTACGTCAGACCACACGTGACGGGGTGTTAGAAACACAAGCACCAGATCTCGAAAACAGATTACAAAACAGAAGCCCTTTACAGAACAGAACTGTGTCTAGGAAGAGGAACGTCCTTTTGACTTTTGTCTTCAAAATGGGTTCCAGCAGGGGCGTGGACAAGCTGTGTATGCTAGGCTGCAGCGCACTGAAAGGTATCAGATTCAAGGTAACACGGCGTGACGAGGGAAGTTCATTTTCTCACCTGAAACTCGGAGTGACTCTCTGAGCTACTGATCGCACTCCACAAAGGGGAGGCTGACCGGGGCGACCTCACTCATTATGGTGAACAGGTAAACAACGGCCTCCAGACCTGTAGTTGCACGCACAGACTGTGAGAATGGGGATTGTCAGATTCGTGAATGATGCAATGGGTCCAGGTAAACGTTTTAGGTTGCCTGTTTGCAAAGATGAAAAGGGAACAGGTTCGTGGGTTCTTTTTCTCTTGTTGAAATGGAGCAGTGTTTAGGATGGCCTGCCTACCATGGGTTCATCTCAGGATCAAGCTTGCCCAGACACCTGCTGGCTTGAGAAACCTGGCAAACAGGCTCAGAGGCTGTCTCCTAAGCCCTCAGAGTTCTATGTCCTTGTTTCAGCAAATTCCACCAGCACGCAATAGTCCCAAGTGGTGAAGGCATTTTCCAATCTGAATCTTGTTCCTTAGGACTGGTTCCTGTTCTCTGAAATGTCGCACTGCAAGAATGGGCTGTCTATTAAGGCGGCTGGCTTTTAAAGGGCAAACACTATTTTCCTGTGAACATAGAAGGGCTGGTGGAATGAATGGAGGATGGCCCTTCTTTTCTCGCTTGACTGATACCCCTGGGGGGTGGGTAGAAGGAAGAACTTTTGCACATTCTGGTTTCTGAACAAGAACGTACATTTAACTAATGGCAAGGACAGGTTACCCTAGAGTGGACAGAGCACACCAGCTGCTGCTTTGGTGCTAGCCAAGTTGTTCCCGACCTTCCCCAGGTCTTTTGCACTTGGTTCTGGGGACTCAACACAAGTCAGTGAAATCACAGTTCATGGCGTGCTCACACACACCCACCAGCAAGTGCAACACTTAGCACACAGTAGGGGTTCCACACAACCTATACTAAGTGAAGTCCTCAGCACACAGTAGGGGTTCAGTGAATGTCAGAGAACTAAACTGGCTGTGACCTGCCTAGCTTCCTCTGGAGAGAACTGCTCAATCACTTAACCTTTGTATAGAGCACAAATACAAAGAGCTCTGGCCAATCCATGCCAAAAGCATTCAGAGGCCTTTCCCCATCTTGGGGACAAAATCCAGGTTTCTCTGCAGCCTGCGGGCACTGTGTTACCCATGGGTGCCCCATTCTCCCCAATTCACTTGTTCATTCCTGCCCGCACATAGCTCCCCTTGCTTATCCTATCTGCCAAGTTTCCTTGAGCCCTGGAACCTTTAAAGTACCCTTGTTCAGGTACTGCCTAGGGATGGCTTCCTCTCATGCTTCAGGCTTAGCTCCAAAGTCATGGGCATCTCTTCCGTATGCTCCCATTTCTATATTCCCTCTGCCACCCACGGGTCCATCATGTCTGACATTTGTTCCCCAGCTGGCAGTGCTGTCTGGGAGGCTGGAGCACTTTTAGGAAGTGGTTCACTGGTTTAAAGCCCCCATGTTGTTTCTTGAATCAATGCACTGTAAAAGCAAGCTGCCCTGTGCTCCCGGCCGTCCTGAGCTAGCTTAAATCTCAATGCCTTCCTTGTATGGCCTTCCTCCTTCAGGTTGCTTCTTTTACATATTTTGTCCCAGCAACAAAGCAACACCCTCCTATCATCTTACTGCCTTTATACGGCTCAGTTTGACCTGCAGTTATCACACACACACTGGTCCCTAGCTATCTGCAGAGCAGGGCACAGATAGTGTCCCCCTGCCATATACAAACACACTTTTCCCTATGCATACATATTATGATAAAGTTTAATTTACAAATTAGGCATTTGTAAATTGCCTAATGTCTACAAATAGACATTAACAATAGTTAAAATAACAAATAAACTATAATAAAAGTTTTTGTTGTTTTTTATTTTTAGAGTCAGGATTTCTCTGTAGCTTTGGAGACTGTCTTGGAACTCGCTCTGCAGACCAGGCTGGCCTCAAACTCACAGAGATCCACCGAGTGCTGGGATTAAAGGCGTGCGCCACCACCACCCCAGCTATGAAAGTTCTTAATACTTCTAAGTTACTTCTGGAATTTTCCATTAAATACGATCAGACTGTACCCGACCTTGGAAAACTGAAACAGTGGAAAGTCAACATTTAGATAAGGGGAAACTACTGTTTAGTCTTCACGCTTCTTCCCAGGAAGTAAGCTCTGGGAGGGACAAGCCTTTCTACTGTTGCTGCTCATGACACATGGAAGCCATTCAGGTTTTGCTGGGTAAGGAAAGATAAAAATATCTGAGACAAAGAGGGCTCAGTTTGATGAAAAATCCAATCTATGAAGCCTCGTGTGGTAGCTCACGCCTATAATCTCAACACTAGAGAGGCCGAAGGAGTTTGAGGCCAGGCTGCTTACATAATGAGGAACAGAGCTATGCAGGTTTGAGGCCATCCTGGGCTACACAGAAGACTTTGTCTTTTTATCCCAGTTGAGTTTTTACATACCAATCTCAGTTCCCCCTCTCTCCTCTTCCTGCTACCCCCTCCCCCCAACCCCACCTCCCATCCTCTCCACAGAGAGGTTAAGGCCTCCCCTGGGAAGTCAACTAAGACTGTCCATCCACTCACTGAGGCAGGACCAAAGTCCCCCGCTCCCCCTGTGCCTAGGCTGAGCAAGGTATCTCTCCATAGAGAATGGGCGCTATAAAATCAGTTCATGCATTACAGTTAGATCCTGGTCCCACTGCCAGTGGCCCCATATACTGCCCGAGCCACACCATTGAGGAGACCTTGTTAAGACAAAAACAAGCAGAAAGGAAAATGCAAACTGCCTATCTCCTGCAGGCTCGTCTCCGTCTACCCCCACTGCTTCCTGATCCGCAGCGCAGGCGCATTTCGACACCGCATGCCACTGACATTTACCATGCATCTGCTTGCTCGGATCTGAGCCCCGGAGTGCACAAGCGTTTACTTCTTCTCTGGTGTGCTTTATGCACCTACAATATGGCCTGACACAGAGAAGGCCCTTGGTGAATATTCATTAAAAATCTAAGTCATTTGTACCAAAATAGATATTTGTTTGTGAGTTAATACTACAAAAAGACAGTTATTGCTGACAACAATTTTCATCTTCTAAATTCTCCAAATCCACTCTGTTTCCTAAGATTTGACCATGCTCCAGTGACTATATGGACAAACAAATTGGACTTGTTCTTTTTTTTTTTTTTTTTTTTTTTTAATTCTTTTCTTTGCGGGGAGGCCATAAGGATGTGGGGAGGTAGACCTGGGAGGACTGGGAAGGAAGGGTAATTGAGGTACATTATATGAAATTTCCAAATAGTTTAAAAAAAAGACTTACTTATTTTTATTTCTATGTAAATGTGTGTATGCCTACATGAGTTTGTGTTCATGACAAGCATGCAGTACTTGTGGAGTCCAGCAGAGGGTGTTGGCTCTTCTGGAACTCAAGTTACAGGCATTTGATGTGTGTGCTGGGAACCAAACCTGGCAAAAGTTTTGCAGGAGTAGTAAGTTCTCTTAACCTCTTAACCACTGAGCTATCTCTCCAGTCCCCAAACCCACTTTGATAACATTGTTTTACTCAATGCATTTCAGGCTGTAAAGCACTTTGCATATTAACTCATCCAATGCCCTCCACAGATCCTGGGATTCTGCTAGATGAAGTGAAAGGATTACTATCCACTGATAGGATTAAATGAATGAACAGAGGCAGGGCTTGAGATATAGAAGTGGTTATCATTATCATGTCTGTAGGAGAGATGGGGAAATTGGGTCCATAGCAGTTACTCGTATATACCAGGGCATGAGGTTTCTGATGGGGAACGGTGCTCAGTCTGCAAGAAGGTTCTTGTTCTATACACAAAAGAGTGCTGAGTTCAAACTGCAGATTTATCACACAAGACAACTGCTGAAGGTTGCAGAGATAGGCCTTTAAGGCTCTAAGCAGAAGAGCTGCCATAGTGCATCGACAGCCATGGGTCAGACGAGCTCCGAAAGCCACTGAAGAATATGCTGGAGAGGCCCCCAAGCAGCGCAGTGGAGGATGGGCAGTAAAGAATTACCCTAGCAGCACTTTTCCAGACAACCTGTGCATTGCTAAACAACGGGCCTTGATTATGGTCTGGGCCTAGGAGCCCTCCCAGCAGCCCAAGTATACATAGCAGCTGTACCATAGGCATTTCCAGCTGCGGCCTGCCGTGTCCTCAGTGTTTGCCCCACACCCTGGAAAGTGTCCACATAGCCAGGATTTGCTGATCTAAAGGAAGGCATCAGGAAGAGGCACTTGAGTGGAGCCCCTGACCTAAGGAAAAGAGTGCAGAGGGACCCTCTCGGTACAGCCTAGTGATGCAGAGGGATGAGGAGGTTCTAATCAGGGTGCAGCATGAGGCCAACCGTGGGAAGCTGCAGAAGAATGCGAAGAGAGAGATCCTGCAGGGAAGGCCGACTTCTAGTGTGACCCTCCTGGCCAGTGAGGAGCTAGAGTCTTGTACCTGGATGCTAGTGTCTTTACAAAGGCTTATTAAGTCCCTTACAATTCAACCTCTTTTGCTTCTGGGGGCTGGACTCCTTTCCAGTCCAGACAGCAAGCACCCTGGTCTCCATCCACTCCCCTTCCCTCCTCCCACAAGCCACTCACCTGCTGCACACTCTCGGCAGGCAGCCTTGCCCCACCTTTTTAGTATTTATGACTAGTTCAGAGTTGCTTGGTAAATGTATGCCTTACTACAGAGTAAAGCTCCTAGACTGTTCAGCTCTGCAGTTGCCGCTGAGGCTTCCTTTACCATAGCACCAGCACTAAGCGGCTCTGCCTGGTCTATTAGCAGTTTCCTGGGTTCAGCCCTGGGGCAGTATGGGCAGTTCTGCTATCTCCTCCTGTGCTACTGGGGGTGGGGAACACCCAAGTATAAGAAAGTCAAGAAGGCTGCTGTGGCTTGGAAAAAGGACAAACAAAGCCACCCCCCATGAATGATCATTTCTGGGGATCTGCCAAGCAGGTTACGTTATGAGAGCCGAGCTGCACATGACAAGCCAGGGCTATGCATAACCCAGAAAGATAACACACAAGTTTGCAATGATGAAAACGTGTGTTTAGTTTTCAGTCTCTGTGACAAAAACCTAAGAAAATGGCTGAGAGGGGAAGATTTATTTTGGCTCAGAGGTTCATTCCTGTCCATGCTTGGCGAGGCAGACATCACTGGAGGAAGAGCAAGGCAGAGAAAGGCTGCTCACCGCGTGGCAGTCAGGGAGCAGACTGAGCGAGAGAGGTGCTGGAAGAGAGCAGGCTAGCCCACTTTCTCAGCTTGTCAATCTCCTTGTCCCCACCTCCTCCTAGCTATGCTATCAGATTATGACTCTACCTGTGGATCCAGACACTGTGGTCAGAGCCCTCAGAATCCAATTGTTTCCCCAAAGCCTGTCAGCTGGCTATGACATGTGAGCCTCTGGGGTCATTGCCACCCCAAGCTGACACGATCACTGCTTTCTCTCAAGGGAAGGAAAGGAGATCAATCCTCTAAGTTCTATGGTGACATTTCATTTAAAGCCCAGAGACTGGGCCATTGTCTCGGATACCTACAATGAACAGGTAACAAATGTCAAAATTAACTTCCAGGGACACCTTTAACCCCAGCTCTCAGGAGGCAGAAGCAGGTGAATCTTTGTGAGTTACAGGTCAGCCAGAGCCATACAGGAAGTTCAAAAGTGTTAAGAATTTGACACTAAAAGTATAAGGTTGGCAGCGCGCATGTGTCGTTGACATCAGATGTATGCGAAGGGCTAAACTTTCCACGTGGCATCCTCCCTCTGGCACCCACACAGCTTCCCGCTCCCTGTAACCACTTTTAAATTCCTTCTGACCACAGTTCCTGCCTTCTCTACTGAGGAGCGCTCATCTGGAGCTAGGGCTGGGCCTGTGACCTACTTCTGGGTTATGGAACTGTGGGTGCCTGTGCATACCAGTGCCGCGTATGTGACTTACCCTAAAGGCAAGCGTGAGCCGTCTTTCCCGTGAGGCTACCAACAGGAAGATGGAAAACACATGGCAATACATGCTTACCATGGTGGTATTCAGCACAAGGATTAGATGCGGTAGTGGGACCTCAAAAAGAATCACATTATCACTAATGCTGTGTCGGGGCTTCGGGGGGATAGGTCCTAGGCAGCCATGCTTCTTGTGTCCTACTGTGCGCTTTGTACACGACATTTGGGACATTATGCAGCGCCATCAAGCCATAAGTAGACGACTTTAGGAAATAAATGACCATGTTTCCTACATGTTTATCCTGGAGCCCCGCTTGGCATCTTTTCTAAGTATCACTGTAGAAGGGCATTCATATTCCTCTCAAATGCATCAGAACCCCCACTGAAAACCTGTCTGCTGGTGGGAAGACGATCAGGTAAATATGACATCCGTTCGCTGTGCCCAACACCTACCAAACATAGTCGTGTCCAGCACCATTGTACACATTGCATACATTATCCCAGTAAGCCTCATTGCAGTGATTTGTGTGCATGTGGGTGTGTAAGTGGAGGTCAGAGGGCAACTTCTAGGAGCTGGTCCTCCCCCCACTTTGTTGTGACAGAGCCCCCCTTAGAGTTTTCTGCTACTGCTAACAGCCCAGCTGCTCCTTTGCTTCTGGTCAATTCTCCTGTCCCCACCCTCATCTCACGAGGATTATAAATGTGTGTCGCTGTATCCAGCTTTTAATGGGGGCTCAGGGGCCTAAACTCAGGCCTGAGATTTGCATAGGAAGTACGTTTAACTGCTGTGCCATCTTGCTGGTACCAATAGCAATCTTATTTTACAAAGGATAGAATTGAGAGACAGAGAGGCTGTGGAGCTTGGCTAACATCATTTAGCTTGTGAGTAGCAGAGCTGGGGATTCAAATCACAGACTGACTCAAATCTGCGATTTTTACTTCAAATTCAGGACCATGAAGACATAACAGAACTTAGATGTGGGAGCTAGACAGTTGACCCAGCAGTTAGGAACACTTGTTTCGTCTGCAGAGGACCCAGGTTTCGTTCCCAGCACCCACGTGGCCACGCACAACCATAACTCGAGTTCTGGGTGATCCACCATCCTCTCTGACCAGTGTGGGCACCAGGCACACATGTGCACACGAAAGCATGCAGGCAAGCATGCACACACATAAAATAACTGAATCTAAGAAAGAACTTATATCCTTGTCTTCTGGTTGCAGAGAGTGATATGTACTGTGGACTGAAGACCCAGAGGTCTGTAGGATATCAGCCTTCTCCCCACTACTTGTTTGGCAAACATAGCCTGGACTTAGACAGGGCTGCCGTGTACACAGTGGTAGGCTGTGGATAACTACACACTACCAAGTCTACTGCTTGGTCAAGTATGTACCTCATACGGGCCTGTGCCCACCAGAAAGGGCCCATTTCACTTCTCTTTTGTGTTCAAAGGTACCATATGTTCCACAGGTGGCCCTGGAAAGAATATTTAAGGGAAATTAATACTTTGTATAACATATTAATTCATTTTCTTAAACTATATAAACCTAAAAGTACCATATGGCATTTAAATATCACTTTTTGGTTTCAAGGCCTACCGCCTACTGCATCTAACACAGGCTTATCACAAGATGGGGCAATGGAGAAGGAATCGTCGGGACGGAAGTTACTAATCAAGGAGAACAGAGAGACCTCAATACCCAGGAGTCCACTCTCAAGGCAGAGAGTTCTTAGGAGAATTTAGAAAGAGCAGGCTGGCACTACGGGAGTCCGACCTTGGTGTAAGGTGGTCCTGATTCTGTCAGGATTCAAGTGAGCTTCTTAGATCTTTGTATTATAGTTTTTTAAGCAGCCATATAGCACTAATTTCTGGATACCAGCTCTATTGGTGTTTCTTCTAGGCAGATGCAAAAAGAAATGAATAGTTTAACACCCCTTCCCCCCTTTTTTTTCTTTCAAGACAGGATTTCTCTGTGTATCACTGGCTATCCTGGAACTCACTATATAGATCAGGCTGACTTTGAACTCAGAGATCCACCTGCCTCTGCCTCCCAAGTGTGTGTACCACCACCACCTAGCAAAAAACCCTTTTAAGGTGACTACTTATATGGTCAGTACATCCATGACATGCATTTTCCCTCTTAAGTCAGAGGCTCATGCAAATGTGGCTATGAATTCAGGAATAAGCACTTACAAGACCAAATGTTACCTGCTTGGGGTTTCTATACATGTTTTAGTGGGAGCAGTCTCTTTTCTCTTCCCCCACACTGTGTCTCGTTATCTTGATTATCTATCTACTTTCAAACTCTCCACAGACGGCTCCTGTCCCTTTGTCTTCACATAGGAGGGATTTTTACAGCACAGTCTTGGGACCCAGGAACCTAAGATCTTAGCAGTTTGGTTGTGATTTAGCCTACAGAATATTTTCTTTCTTTTAGTTTAAGTACTAAGGATTCACTAGCTTGCAGTTTGGTAAAAAAAAAAAAATTAAAAACTGGGTTCAGTTTGAGGTTTAACATAGTTCCGTACTTTGTTGTAGACCATGCTTCAAACTGCCACCAAATTCCTTGATCAAAATCATCAAGTGCTGGGGTTAAGCAGTAATTCAAGTCGTCTTGCTCGTTTGGATCAGTCTTTCTCTCAATTGATTCCCTTTCTCCTCTGAAGGCAAAGGTGGGCCCTGCCTACTGCAGTGCCTGTCTCGTCTCTCACTCTGTTGCCTTACTTGCTGTATGCCCATTTCATTAACATAGCATCTTAGGCAAAGCCCTTCCCTGGAAGCTTTGTCCAGGGTGTGACTTGTGTTGTATCACAGCTGATGACTAAAGTCCACTTCCAGTTTACCTATAAGATGGTGTTAAACACATCCAAGAAACGTCTGTCCTCCCCCAGCTGCCAAATCCATTCTCTCAAAATGTTTCTTAAAACAAAGGCAGACATGAAAGCACTGCTCCAGCAGGATGGAGCAGTTTGATTTAGACACTCAAAGGCACAGGAAAAGCCCACACCTGAACTCATTCTCCACTTGCCAGAGATTCCAGAGCCTGCTCCACTCATTTGAGGAACCCAAGGGATCTCAAATGCAGCCGTTGTCCTATCATGGCCCTTTAGGGTTTTTCCTTTCCTTATTTTGATCTCAATTCATTTGGCCATTCTCCTTTGAAGAGAATATTATAGAGAAGCCAAGGGAGATGTGGGATGTCTTTCTGTATGCTATGAATATATGTTGCTCTCATTGGTTGATAAATAAAGTTGCTTTAGCTTATGGCAAGGCAGGATAAAGCCAGGTGGGAAATCCAAGCAGAGATACAGGAGAAGGGCAGAGTCCAGGAAATGCTAGCATCTGCCCAAGGGGCAACATGTCAGAGCACCACTGGTGAGCCACATGGCAATACAGATGAATAGAAATAGGTTAATTTAAATGTAAGAGCTAGCTAGTAATAAGCCTGAGCCATTAATCAAACATTTATAAGTAATATTAAGCCTCTGAGTGGATATTTAGGAATGGCTGTGGGACTGGGTGGGATAGAAAGGCCTTAGTTTATGCAAGGGTCTCATGTGGTGAGCAAAAGAGGTCTCAGACTTCTGGTTTCTGCACCAGGCTCCACAAATGGCTGTGTTGGGACCACACTTTCTGACCTTGGAAACTGCCTGACCTCACGAAGCTGCATCAGCCTGTGAAAGGGAGCTCACACTTCTTCCAGAGTGCTGGACCCATGGGAGATCAGCGTACAGCAGCAGCCAGCAAACACAAGTGCAGCTGACTGACTTTATTTTGAGTTTGTGCTTTTAGAGGAAGGCATGTGGGCCTTTCTTACCTTTTCTGCCAGCTCCAATTTCCAAATGTCCAGGACTGAATTTTGCAATTGAAACTCAAAATTTCATGTTTAATCTTTTTCTATTAAATGTGTTCATTTGGTCCCTTTCATTTTTACCTGCTAACACATTGAAGAACACTAATTGTATCTTAAATGACATCCACTGATTGTTTAAACGTACACAGATTCCTGCTTCCACTTAGGATGGTGATGACCAAAAGGCATGAAGGTAGCTAGAGAGAAATGTTCTTGCATTTACCTAAATTGCCTTTGAAGGGCAGTACTATGTATTTGTGACTCCTTAGGACACATTTCTCCATATTTCAAAATAGGAATGCTGGAGCCTCAGTCTCCTTAAATAGGGAGGCTGAATGTGCACTACCAGCATGCAACCCTGAGCAGCAGCTCTGGACACTAATGCACTCAGACTCCAAGTGAAACAGGATATGAGTGAGTCCTTGCCTTCAGATCCAGAAGGCCACAGAGCTGCAAGGAACAGCCTCATTTGAAAGAGAGAGCACGATTTCACCCTCCCTGGAGCCAGTGAAGTACAGCTCAAGGCTGGTCTTTGATTACAGGGGACTGGGTGCAAAAGCATCATCCTGTCTACTCACTCTTTTCAATGAATGCTCGACTTATTTCCTTTCTTCTCCAGTCTCTCAAACCCCTTCCCAGCATCCTTGTTCCCTGTCTCACTGTGGAATTCAGACAGTCTGCACTTTTTTCGGCTCCTATATCCACTTACCAAGCAGAATACCTCCTTCCCCATCCCCACTCCTTCCCAAGCCAACTTTCTGAACACAGAGCAGCCAGCCATATTCACACTGCTTGGGCCTGTCTCATCTACAAGTCCCTCTCATAGAAACCAACTCATTTCCCTTCCCATGATGTCCCCGTTGCTATGAGATGATATTTCCATTCCAAAACAAAGAGACACTGGGACTCAGAAAAATCAGACTGCAGTCCTAGCACTACATAGCTTACAACTAGCAAGGATGGGAATCAATCTTGGTCATGCGGTTCTGTGTTTCAAAAATATTTTTGTGCATGTGATCTTAACATTAGTAAACATAAACCACCATCTCCTTTTGATGAGCATGTTTGATTCCTGGGCTCACTTTATGCCAGATGCTGCATTATCACTAGCTGACCAGCCTGTGTGAAACACCATGCTACAGATCATGTGATGCTACAGATCATGAGGTCACTTCTGCTGTGCCACCCTTCATTACCTGACCATAGCACGATCTTTAATCTGTTCAGTAAAATGACAGCAGTATCTAAGAGGATTACAATAATTATGTTAAAAGCACTTTACGATGAACAAATCTTGTCCCTATGTCACAAAGCAGCCTTAAATGCTTGGAACAGGATTCAAGAACTAGGAAAATGAAGAGAACCATATACCAGGGTTAAACAGGGCCAGAGAGAACCCGCTAGTGACTTTTTAGAAAGATTAACTAAGGCTGTACAAATAGGAGTAACAGACCCAGAATCTAGATGAGTACTTATTGAATTTCTGGCTTTTGAAAATGCCAATTTAGAATGCAAAAATATACTTGGGCCTTTAAAGGTTAGATCAGCACCAATGGATGAACGGATCCTGCATACAATGAACATATGACTAGGTATGACGAGACTTCAAAATGACAAATGTTTTAATTGTGGTAAAATAGGACATCTGAGAAGGGATTGTAGACAAGGAATTCCTAGAAATAATGTCTCCTCTGGGAATAGCAAAAATAGAAGGTATCAATCTTCTGGATTATGTAGGAGGTGTGGCAAAGGTCGACATTGGTTCAATAAATGCAGATCAACAAAAGACAGACAAGGCAACCTGATACCATCAGAAAACTCCTTGAGGGGCCTATGAGTCAAATGTAGTTCAGTCATTCCCAGTCACTGTGGAGGACAAGTCTCACCGGGAAAATTAAAAAAATCCATTGCCTGCTGTAAAAAGCCATGCTGTTCTGGATGATGGAATAAACATGGAGGATGAATCAAAAATTCCAACAGGAAATAGGAAGCATATATTTTGGCAGACTTCTATAAATGTTCAAAGACCAAAGCTAAGAGTGTGTATAAATAATATTGTAACTGAGGGATTACTAGACATGGGTGTGGACGTGAATATCATTACTCCAGAATCTTGGCATCTGAATTGGCCTCTTCAAGAGGAAGATGTTCAATTCCCAGGAATTGGAACCCTATCTCAAGTGAAGCAAAGCACAAGATGGGTTGAATGCATAGGGCCAGAAGGACAAAGAGAAAGGCTGAGGCCATATCTAGTTAATATTGCAGTGAATTTATGGGGTCATGACCTGCTGCAGCAATGCAATACCCAGATTAACATTCCTGCAGTCCCAGAAACTCATGTTTCTGGGAAGGATATTATAAAGTACTATACACAAAGGTCACCAGCTGTTCAGGCTGTACAAGAACACAAAGTGACTTAGTACCTTTAGAGGTGCTAATGGCCTTACCTTTAAAATGGTCAACTGAGAAACCAATATGGGTTAAACATTGGCCTTTAACAGAAGAAAAGCTGCAGGCTTTAGAACAGCTGATGCAGGAACAACTAGTTCCTGTATCATATTGAAGAATCAACCAGCCCTTGGAATTCTCCTGTATTTGTTGCTAAAAAGAAACTGAAAACAGAGAATGGTGACAGATTTAAGAGCTGTCAATAATTTAATTCAACCTATGGGCTCTCTACAATCTGGAATTCCTCTGCCTTCTCTTTTACCAAAAGGATGGCATCTTATGGTTATTGATTTAAAAGATTGTTTCTTCACTATACCTTTACAAAAAATGACAGAGAAAAATTTGCCTTCATAGTGCCTACTTATAATAATTCTCAGCCTACTAGGAGATACTGGTAGACCATCCCCCTACAGGGAATGCTCAATAATCTCACCCTGGGCCAATACTTTTTTAGTCAGCCATTGGAGATAATATGTAAACAATTTTCTAAATCTATAATTTACCATTTCATGAATGACATTTTAATATCTGACTCAAATGTAGAAAGAATGTTTGAAGAAGTAAAGAAAGGTTTGCCAAAATGGGGATTACAAATTGCTCCTGAAAAAATACAGAGAGGAGATTCTGTCAATTACCTAGGTTATAAAATAGGTTTACAGAAAATTAGACCACAAAAGGCACAAATTAGGAGAGATTGATTGTGTACTTTTAATGATTTTCAAAGATTGTTAGGATACATTTCCAGTCTACTACCAGCTGTTGGGATAATACCTGATCTAATAATTCATTTAAGCAAAACCTCAGATGGTGTCAAAGACTTAAACAGTCCCAGGGAATTAACAGCTGAAATTGAGAAAGATTGACTGTCATTGAAGAGAAATTGCAGGAGGCACATGTGGATAGGGTGAATCCAAATCTTAATTTCATTCTAGTCATATTGCCTTCCAGAATTTCCCCTACAGGAAATTTAATGTAAAGAAAAGATATTATCTTAGAATGGATCTTTTTACCACATAAACCAAGTTAAAAAAAACTTATGTGGGAAAAGTCTCTGAATTAATTATAAAAGGAAAATTGAGACTTCTTCAACTAGCAGGTACAGACCCAATAAAGATTATAGTTCCTTTTACTACTGATAAAATTAAAAAAAAATATGGGAAGATAGTGAATCCTGGCAAAGAGCTTATGCTATTTTTTTAGGAGAGATTAATAGCAATTATCCCAAAAGTGATAGAATTAACCTTATAAAAAGAACTACTTGGATCCTTCCCCACATTTTATAATTATTGTACAAGACACACCAATAACTGGAGCCTGTAAATTTTATGCTTATGCAAATAAATCAGGAAAGGCAGGTTGCAAATTAGAAGATTTAATTAAGGTGGAACAAAGCCCTTATAATTCTGTCTAAATTATAAGGCAGAATTATATGATATTCTCATTGTATTAAGGAATTTTAAAGAACCTCTCAATACAGTTACTGATTTGTGATATGCAGAAAGAGCTGCCTTCCACATTGAAACCACTTAATTTATACCAGATGATACAGAATTGACTTCACTATTCATTCAGGTTCAAGATATAATCAGGAACAGGCTTTGTCCCATATACATAACACACATCCAATCCCATATGGGTCTGCCAGGTCCTCTAGCACAAAGTAATGCAGAAATTGACCAATTATTGATTGGAAGTGTTCTGAAGGCTTCATAATTTCACAAGAAACATCATGTCAATAGCAAAGGTTTAAAGAAAGAGTTTCTATTACATGGCAACAAGCTAAGAAAATTATAAAGAGATGTTCTGCTTGTTTTTTCTATAACCAAACACTGCTACCTGTAGGGAGTAAGTAACCCAAAGGGTACTCAAGGGAATGAAATCTGGCAGATGGATGTGTTCCACTTTGCAGATTTTGGAAAATTAAAATATGTATACCACAACATTGATACTCATTTGGGTTTTTAATGGGCAACTGTTTTGAGCTCAGAAAAAGCCAATTCAGTAATCACATTATTTATTAGACGTTATGGCCATCATAGTTATACCTACACAAATAAAGACAGATAATGGTCCAGCATATGTCTCTAAGAAAATGAAATGGTTTTTTGCTTATTAAAATATAAAGCATATTGCAAGTATACCAAATAATCCTATAGGTCAGGCAGTTATAGAAAGATCAAATAGAACTATAAAGTACATGTTAAACAAACAGAAAGGTATGGAAAATACCCCCAGAAATAGATTGTACAATCCTTTACTAACCTTGAATTTTCTTAATGCTAATGAGAAAGGAACAACAGCAGCAGAGAGACATTGTATAATAGAAAAAACTTCTGAATTAAATCACCTGGTATATTTCAAGGATGTGATGACCTCACAATGGAAACCAGGAGATGTGCTACATTGGGGGAGGGATTTTGCTCTTGTTTCCACAGGAGAAGAAAAGCCATAGATCAAAATTAATAAAGATTGGGTTTGAAAAAGAGAAACCTCTTGAGAAAGAGAAATGATGGCTCACCCATAGAGGTGACAATCATACAGGCAGTAAGAAAACCTCATAAGAGTTGGAGCAGGGTTCTGTTCTTGTCTTTGCAGGAAAATACTCATCTTCATAAAGTCAAGAGACCCTGGACATCAGGGTGCCTAAAGAGGAAAAGATAACTATCCAGATTGGATCACCAAGCAAAGAGAATTATGATTTATGAGGACAGGTTACCTGAGGGTCAAAAAAAAATCACTGAACATAAACTAGAATAATAGTCATGACTCACTTAAAAATCAAAGCTGGCTTTGGAGTTGGACAATGACTCTATCCTTCTCTAAATCCAAACATGTTGTTGAAAGAAAAAAATCAGAGTTGCTGTCTCATGTCAGGAGTCAGCTGGTATGGGACAGAAAGAAGAAAGAATTCAGGAAAAATTTTACTTTTCTCCATACCTATTTTTGTCTTTATCAAACCTTTCATTGAATATATGTCTATATAAATACTGTTTAAGATTTCCACAATGAACAACAAATTTTCCTGCTGTAAGCATTGAAGTTTCCAGGAAGAAGTTGGTGCCCCATAACAACAACTCCACCTGGTAGATATGACATCATGATGCTGACAGCACTACTATAAGACCATGTTTTGGTACCAGCTCCTCAAGATGATTCCAACTTGGTTAGCTGAAATGGTGCACCTTTTTACAACCTTCCAGCCAGAACTCCAAATAGGAACCTCAGAAAAATCCTACCAAATACTCAGAGATTATTTGTAATTATACCAGGCAGTAATCTTGACTCTTAACCATCATTTTACTTTCACAGGATCCCATAGAAAGAACATTGCCCCCTTGACAGCTGGAAGTAATTCTAGAAGACAATGTTCCCTCTCCCAACAAAGTTTGTCCTCAGGGTTAGAGACATCAATTAGAGATTGATTATAACTGGTATAAGGTTGGGGGTTAGGGGCTGGGGTGGAATTTATGTAGGCTCAGGGATCTCTTTGAAGAAAAATGAAAAAAGGGAAATTGGATGGGATAATAGGTATATTGTTGAGCTTATTCACACTAATATAATAGTGAGCAATAGAGTGAATACTTGTGCTGTGGGACAATGGTCTGCACCCTGTCACTTGTATTATAAATAAATGCTGATTGGCCAGTGGCCAGGCAGGAAGAATAGATGGGGCGACTAGGCAGGAAGTAGAGGTGGGGCAAGGAGAATTCGGGGAAGAGGAAAACAGTCAGTCTGCAGTTGTCACACAGTCAGAGAGGAAGCCAGACACAGAGCAAGCAAGATGTGACTGCCTCACCAAAAAAGGTACCAAGCCACGTGACCAACATAGACAAATATTATGGGCTAAGTTATAAGAATTAATTAATAAGAAGCCTAGGTTAATAGGTCAATCAGTTTGTAATTAATGTAGATCTCTGTGTATTTCTTTGGGGACTAAATGGATGTGGGACCGGGCAGGACAGAAACTTCTGTCAACAGCATGAGCTATTATTTATAGGCAATTTACATTAATATAGATTCTTGTATATTGATACAAATTCAAATTATATTTGTATATTGAGTATGCTCCTATTTCTGTTTACAATATTTGTACAATATTGTACAAATAGACAAAGTTATTTTATCGTATTGTATGTATGCATGCTTCTACCTCTGCTTAAGACATTTTGTATATTGATATAATTTATCATATTGCACTATATATTTCTACTTCTAATCAAGATATACATTGTTTACATTTTTAGTATGCTACATAATATTACATCATTGTCCTCATTTGTTGCACAGTTGTTTAAAGATTGTTTAATATTCTAATATCAAGTTTTAGTCTTTAAGCTATTTAAGTATTAAGAATAATAGGTCAATAGTCAGCTATGTTTGTCATACTCATAGTTAGACTAATCAGGTTCTCTAGATACATAGAGATTGTATTCTGCATAGATAGATAATCTTCAACCACTTCAAAGAACTGTAGAATATGGCATTTAAATAAATTGCTTCTGTTGATGTAAGACACAATTGCTCTTGGCAGTACTGATCTATTCCCCAGAGAATGTTAAACACCAAAGACATTCCACTTGGAGGTTGTTTTCTTCTTGGCAAAACTGGTCTTTAGGCAAGGACTGCCCATGCCTTGACCACTGACAAAATGCACGATGTCTAGCAACAACAAGCAGGATATAAGAAAAAAGACTGTCAAACCTTGCCAAGACAGGGTAAGATAGTTCTGAAAATTCTTCTGCCTCTGAAAATGGTCTGTCAGTTACCCTAGGTCTTAGCCAAAGTTAGTTGCTCCAAGGTTGCAAATGAGACTTTGGGTGATTGACCAGGTAGCTGGTTTTCTCTGTCATTTATTGTACATTTTGGAAGTTGCTTGATTGCACTTCCTGCCTACCCAAGTAATATTATCTCCCTTCTCAGGCCTTTGATGTAGTTGAAGACTAGATAGTCATAGTAACTTTCCTCTCATGACTTGGTCAAGCTATTTATAATATAAGTCTTAGACTCCTTAGGGTAGGATAATTATTGAAACATTTAGTATGTTTCTTGCTCAATATTGTTTATACTTGATATATGTTCTTATTGTATATAGTTTTGTATTGGGTTTGGAACTCTCTTGCTTAAACAAAAGGGGAAGGTGCTGTAGGAATTCTTACAGCCAGTAGCCTTTAAGATACCAGCCCACTTGAGTGTGGCCTCTTATACTATAAATGCCTATGTAAAGCATGCACACACATATGCACACTCTCTCTCTTTCGGCTGCTGAATTTGGTTCCTGTTCCCCGTTCGTGCAGAGGACTGTGATCTGAGAGCCTACCCCTAAATAAATAACCCTTTATTATGCTCAAATCTGAGCTAGTGTGGGATTATTTTATAACTTCCATCATCACCTTGGCAGGGAAATGTTCTGGCAATGGTATGACATATTACTAGTAATGCATTTTCAATACATTCCCTAAAATCACAAAGTCTTTTGTTTTATTAGCAAGTATATGAGACAATACTAGTTCAAAGAAAAGGAACTATTTCCTGCTCTTGCCCTTTTGGATTCCTTGATTTCTTCACAGGGCACCTCCGGGAGGAGCTGTCTCAGGGAATTGATGGACTTGCAGAAACCTCCATAAGGTGATCAGAGAAGCTGCTCATGGGTGCTCAGGGCTGAGGAGAAGGGGGTATTAGGCTTAGTTTGGGAACTCAGAGAAAGGGGAAGGAGCCAAATCCTGGAGGACCCAAGAGGGGAAACAACATCCAACTCTAGGAAGAGGACTGAGCAACTCAGAGTCAGGAAATGGAATGGTACATGGACAGAGCGGTGGCTGCTTCCCAGGGCCTGATGGGAGATGAGGAGGGAGAATGGCAGGGCCCCAGATGGGAGTGTCAATGCCATGACGACTTGGACTTTTCCTCTAGCTCCAAAGATGTTAGTACTAACTACTAACATTTTTAGTGAAGAGAAGAAGACGGTGGGAGAATCTCTCCTACTTGGAAATTAGAGGAAAGAATGGCCGACTAGCCATTAACAGGCAGGGATCCCAGATGAAAGCTAGTGTGGAGGAGGATAATGAAGCGTGGGTCCCTCTAAGTAGCCTGTGGAAAAGGCAGGAGTCTCTCTGAGTCCAAGCACCCACAGTGGACTTGGCTGCTGGAGAAAACTGCAGTGCAGTGACATGGGGTGGGGGATGTTGAGAAATATTATTTTCAGGTGTGTGATTTTTGGTTTTGCTGCATTTGTTTAACTCTGTGAAGCTGTGTTACTGTGTCTGTCTAAAATACATGATTTGTCTAATAAAGAGCTGAAAGGCCAATAGCGAGGCAGGAGCAAGGTTAGGTGGGGCTAGCAGGCAGAGAGAACAAATTGAAGGAGAAATCTGGGAGGAGAGACAATGAGGAGCAAGAGAACAAGTAGAGGAGGACATCAGGGCCCAGCCACCCAGGTACACACAACAAGCCAAGGAGAAAGAAGTAAAGAAAGGTATACAGAAATAGCGAAAGATCAATCCCAGAGGCAAAAGGTTGTCGGGATAATTTAAGGAAAGCTGGCAAGAAACAAGCCGAGCTAAGGCTGCAAAAGTTTATAGCAAAGAATAAACCTCTGTGTGTGATTTATTTGGGAGCTAGGTGGTGTTCCCCCCCCCCCCCAAAAAAAAGCCAAAAGAATAAAATGTCACACTACAGGGGGCTGTAAATGTGATCATGGATTTTGTCCAAGGAAAATAACTGCATCAAAAGAACAGTCCCAAAGGAACTTGACAGGGACAGAGAGGCTACCAGAACCACCTGGGGACCCTTATTAAAAGCTTTCTTCCTGTCACTTTGAGCTGGAATAGCCTGTGTTGTAGAATATTATTTTAAGATGTGTTATGTTGATTGAGGTTGCAGTCATGCCTGGTCCTGCAATAAACACACAGAAACTATATTATTTGACATACTGTTTGGCCAATTTCTAAGTTAGCTTAAGCATATTTGCATATTTCTAGCTAGCTCTTACATCCTAAACTAACCCATCTCCATTAATCTGTGCATCACCACGAGGTTGTGGCCTACCGCCAAAGTTTTGGTAGGCTCCAGCAGAGACATCTCCAGTGGCAGATATAAGGCTTCTTACTGATTCCATCTTCTCTCTCTCTCTCTCTCTCTCTCTCTCTCTCTCTCTCNATATATATATATTATATGTATGTATATCTTTGTTTAGGCTGGGGACCATTTGTTTAATGATGTACATATGTTCTTTTGTTTATGCTGCATTTGTTTAACTCTGTGAAGTTGTGATTCTCTGCCTGTCTAAATCACCTGATGGGCTAATAAAGAGTGACCTCTAGTAAAACAGGAGAAAGGATAGGCGGGCCTGGCAGACAAAGGGGATAAATTGGAGGAGACATCTAGGAGAGAAAAGAAGGAATGGAAGAACAAGGTGAGGAAGACTTCAGGGGTCAGCCACGGAGTAGGAGTGAAAGTAGGACATAGAGAAGCCAGCAAAGGAAAGGGTCCAGAGGCAAAAGGAGTTTGGATAATTTAAGAAAAGCTGGCTAGGAACAGGTCAAGCTAAGGCCAGGCATTCATAAGTAGCAATAGGTCTCTCCAGATCATGATTTGGGAGCTGGGTGATGCCCCCCCCCCAAAAAAAAAAAGAACAAGACAGCTAGACTAAAAAGAGTAAAACAAGAAGCTTGAAGTAAATCTGAGTTTTTCACAGATGACCAGGTGCTTTTAGATCAAGGCAGCTTGGGGCATTAAGCTGGTTTCCTAAGGGTGCTATCTCAAATTAACACCCTTGGCACTAACTTGTTCTCAACAACATAGAGCCAGAAGTCCCGACAAGATGTTTACAGGGCCAGGATCTCTCTGACAACCACGGGGCACGGGCAGAACCCTTCCTTGCTGCTTGTAGCTTTGCTGATTCTTTTTTTCCTCGGCTATGGCTGCAGGACCCCTACCTCTGCCTTTGTCTTCTCCTGGCCGTCTCCTCTTTGTGTGTATGTCTCTCTTCTGTGTGGCTTGCCTGATCATCTAGGATGATTTTTCAAGTTCCTTAATTATGACAATATGTGAGATCATTTTTTCCAAATGAGGTCCCATTCACAGGTTCTGAGCTATAGGCATATCTTCTGGGAGGCCTCACCATCCATCTCAGTAAAACCATCAAGGCAATTAACTTATATGGATGAACAGTAGAGGGGCATGGATCCAGAACTGCAAGCTGAGGTCCCTAGCAGTTGACAGAGAAGAAAAGACAGAACGACTGCCGGGACCATTTATATACACAGCAGCACCTCCAAGCACTCCTTGGAGCTAAGAGACAAAGCCCCATGCTGCGAAGCATCAGGACAATAACACACAAGTTAGCAGAGCCACTGTGACCGTGCCACCTTCAAATGCAGGCAAGAACTCTGAAGGGCCGAAGAGACTTAGTTCACTTTCTAAATTGGATTAATTTGATATGAAGCTCAGATTTCCTCTCTAAAATAGTGACGTCCTTTCCTCCCCTCCCTTGTCCTTAAAGTTTGGACAAGCCACCATGGCGGAATGGGATTATTTTGGCTTAAGCTGTTTCTTTAGGGTCAGGCAATACTGCTAGTCACCAATACTGGCGTTGGTTTTGACTCTCCCTTCTCACCACCTACTACAGCCCCAAACACCTGCAAGGGGAGTAGCTCATCCCGCGTTCTTATAGTGATACACACTGCCCCACTAAAACACCTCACTCTAACATTTACAGAAATGTCTCTTCTTGGAAACCATTACAGCAGTTTTCCGAATTCAATTCTTACGGAGAATCCAACTCTCCAGCATGTGTTTCTAAAGCAGAATTCAACCCATGCCCTCTGAGACTGTTCCCAAGCATGTTCTAGTTAGCAAACTGGCAGGCTCGCCTGCACAAGTCTGTCTCTGCTTTGCTAGAACGTATACAGCATTGTCCCCCAAAGGTTGAATTCATGTACATTATGGGGATCTTAGGTGCATTCTTCCTCCTAGTGGGTCTGGGGTAGTGTGGAAGGCAAGGATCTCAGGTTGGGTCCCCACTGCCAGTCCAAAGACCACACTGAGGAGCAAACAGCACAACTTCACTGCACTGTCTGACGACTTCTCATCTGTCAACGCACCTTGGAGTTAATTCCTAGAACAACTACATTCTGGCTCCCCACTGGCGACCCCACCTGACACAAACCACACAGCCTTACCGAGTGGCAGGAATTTGCCTGACTAACTACAGTGTTCCAAAACGAGATTGCTAACTAGAATAAAAGCGGGTGAAGTAAACAAAACCAATTCTAGAGCACTGCCTTACACGGGTGTTCCGTCTTCGCTAGACTGATAGAGATGGTGAAAGTTCACCTACACACGAGGGTTAAATGAAGCCTAAGGAGGCGAAGGTCCCCTCCTCTGGTGAAGCGGTAATAGCTATGATGGAGAGGAAGAAGCCAGTGATATCAAAGCTAACATTTGCTGAGCACTTTCTATGTGCCAGGCTCTGTATTGAATGCTGTACAGACACCATGACTCATCACTGCCAAGAGGAAAGTGGGAGTCGCTAAAAGATGTCTATACTCCATGTATAGAAGGGGAGGGGACAATTCATGCAAATCTGGACAACTCAGAAAGTTGCTGCTTGACAGTTTGGTAAACGTCCCTGTTGAGTAAGGATGTCTAATTCTCATGTCAGGAGATGCCTGCTGTCCTTCATCACCTGATGCTAGCCTTGGCCCCTTTCTGCTGCCTTGGGAGTGCCGTCCGGATAAGGAGGGGCTTCCTCTGGCGGACTCCTCCTGTTTCACTCAGTACTGGCAGTCTCACCAAGGCTGCCACAGATACCTGATGCCTCTCCGGACGGCACAACCATCTGAAACAAACCATGTTGTTTTCAGCTACAGACTTCACCGGATTATTTTGCTCACATGGAAAGGGTATAGTTCTATACGAAGTGGGTGATTTGTGTGCTGTGACACAGAGACGGAACGGTCAATAGTGATGACCTTTCCTTCAATGAGGCCGTGGACAATTTCAAGCCCAGTGAGCTACAGGAAAAATCTGCACAGGTTCCACTGTGGCGATCCTGATGGGGGTGGGGGGGGCACACTCAGACTGGATGCAGTATATTCCACAGCTGACAACAGCCTGCATACCAGTCTCTAAGTTCCCAGAGTGTTCTTCAAATGTCTTGAATAAATGGCTCAGTGGTTGAAAGTCCCTCCTGCTCATGCAGAGGACCAAGTCTGGTTCCCAGCACCCACGTCTGGTGGCTTACAACCACCTCTAAGTCCAACTCCAGAGCGATCAGACTCCTCCACTATAAATGGGTGCTTGCGTTCACATGCACAGACCCACACACGTGTAGTTAAGAAAGAAATCTTGAAAATATAAAGGTCTAACGCCTTCTGGCTTGCCACATGCCCACTACTCCGTTTCTCATTGCAGCCCCCAGTGAATGCTCATACTGCCTCCTTGTGTGGACAGCATCTGGCTGACACTCTAGTTCTTCAGCGCCCCTCCAGGCTGTGGGGGAAACGCTCTCCACGCAGGAATCCCGGCAGGCAGAGTGCAGGGAGCACACACCTCGCTTTGACCTGTGTGTTTTCACTAAGGGGTCTACTCAAGAGGCAAGAAGTGATCAAGCCATCAGGTCTACCCACACTCCCTTTAGGAGAGAGGCCCATACTCCTCTTCAGTGGGTGCTGTAATAGGGAACAGTAATGGCCGAGTACCACACACAGGCCTTTATTTAGCTCAGCACTGTGTCAGAGGACTCTGAGCTGACATCATCCCAGTACATTGCCGTGTCCTAATGTGACAAGGACAAACTGACAGACCATGAGAATGGAGCCCGGCAGTCAGGGCTTCAAGACAATGGGGCAAAACAACACAGCGTATCCACCGAGACACAAATCAAAACTGCTTCATGGAACAAAAGATGCCAATGCTAGGAGGCCAGTTTCCTATAGAGATGCCATGGAGACAAAGTGCTGCCCGGAGAACAGTCTGAGTGGTCACTGTGCACTGGGAATTCCTGGACCATGACTCCGGGGCTTTGGTCTGGCTCTGCTCTCACCTCCTCTCTACCTTCAGCGGACAGCCTCACTTTTGCTATGGTTTCCCACGGCATTCTAGACGCATGGGGTCAATGTACAGAGCCCTCTGTTTGGGGCTGTGCCCCAGATGTTCATACTTTCTCTATACACACATTTCCCACAACTCCCCCTGCATGTTTCCAGTTTGAAGCCACTGCTTGCACTGTGATTACTGGAGGGAGGCCAGGTATGGTGGCGCAGGCCTTGGAGATGTCCTGGGGTTGTGAAAGCCACTTCCTCCTAGAGTTTGGGAAGCCTGGCTGAGCAGCAGAGTTATTGAGCAAGCGCACAGAAAGCCTGAGGAGGAGACGCACATGGCTTTTCAGCGATGGAAAGGCTACAGAAACTCTGGTCAGCCAACAAATGGATGTATAATAGTCTTGACCAAGGAAATCGACAAAAAGTGGACCGGAGTGGGAGAAGAGTATGACGAACTACATTCAGGCGCATGTGCTGACTTTACCCTGAAATTACTTTTATTAAAGCGGAATGCACCAGGTGTGATACGTGTGGGGGCGAAAGCATGTAATCCCCGTGCTGGGGAGGCAGAGGCTACACTGAGAGACCTTCTCTCAACAATAACAAAACTCAGAATGCATGTTTCTGGCACTCTCTGGGTATTTAAATAGTTCCCCTGTTCACACGTTTTAGAGAGAATTTATCTACACTTTAAGCCGTAAAACTCCTCAAACCCAAACTGTCCCAGATAAAAAGCCTACAGCACGCCGTTGAGAGCAACTGTGCTTTATATTTACTCAGCTAAAAATAATCTAAACACAGGTTATGCTACCACGCCAGTTTCTGTCTGTGCTTTCACTTTAGAAAACAGCTCCGAGGCTGCACAGTGGGCGGAGCGTCACCCTGGACTCAGTACGGAAAATGGCCACCCAGTTGGGACCTGCACACAGCAAACAGGGTATCTTCTGGGGACACGCTCATCCTAGACACAGAGGCACTTCTTTCTCCTCCAGTACCGTAAATCTTGCTTCCCAGAGAGTTTGTTTGCTGAATACCGCAGTAACTAACCACCAGAGCTCTTACTATCTCCCCAAGCGAGGGAGCCTCGTGGGGAAAAACGTGTTTTTTTTTTTTTTTAAACACAAGATGGTTGTTAGGATCCAAAGGGAGCCTACATTAAACCTTACAAAAGAAGAAAACCATGCTGACAAGTGTTTCTAAAGAGAATAGCAAAGCATTTCGCCAGAAACTCTAGAGTCAGCTCTGACAAAAAAATAAACAAAAACCTTTTAATTGGTTTTCCGAAAATAAAAATGCCAAAACAAAAGATAGAGACAAACACGGAGAAATGAAAGAAATACCAAAGCAGGGCAAGAACTGACGCAGCGGGATGTTTCTGTTTTGGAAAGGACGTGTCTTCCAGGTGACTGAGAGCACATCTGTGCAAAAAGTCAACTCACAGCGAACGGGGCCTGAAGACACTCAATCACCAGACCTTGATGGGGGAAAATGAAGGTCGGGTTGTCTTCACTCCAGTTAGCACAGGCCCTGAGAACAGTCAGGGCTCTAACGCCCAGCCTGGGAACAACTGCACTCAGGCCGCCCTTCAGTCACCCACGTCAGCAGAGCGATCCTTCCCTCGTTTCCCATAATTAAGCCATAGGAAGGGTGAACGCACATGGAAGGTGTGATTCAACAACAGGCTCTCAGCGGGTGTGCCGGTGACACTTCCATCACACAGACAGGTGATTCAGCGCTGAGGCAGTACAGAGAACGGCTATTTGAGTCACATCGGGGACCAGAAGACCAGAAGACGGATGCTGTAGCAGAATGTCCAGTGTGTTTTTAAAAGAGGAAATCCTCATTTACATTTAGGAGCCAATCCCAGTCCTCTTAGAGCTGATCGGAGGCATGTGGGGGGGTCACACAAACACGGAAGCTTGGGAAGGCGACTGTGGTTACATGGCAGAGAGCAACGTGGGGCGGGTGGAGGGGGGTTAATGCTGGACCACAGGCACTCGGAGCCTATTCTTATATGATTACAAATATGATCCATCAACATGGATAATACAAGTACGCAGTTTTGGAGCACAGGCGCCCCTCTCCTTTCTTCTGTGTCCTACAGATTGCCATTTGGAAATCTCCATCTGCAGTCGTGGTAATTTTTGTTTAAAACACAGATCCCTGGTTCCACTCCAAACCTATTGAATCAGACAGACTCTCACAGCCCAGACATCTACATTTTGGTCAGAGACCCCAGTTAAGTCTTATTTATATTTATTCATTCATTCATCCATTTATTTATTTATTTATTTATTTATTTATTTATTTTGGATTTTTCGAGACAAGGTTTCTCCATAGTCGTTCATTTATTTTTAACAAATTTCCTTTAAAAGATTTGTTTCTATTTTATGTGAATGAGTGTTTCATCTGCATGGATGTAGGTGCCCTGCATGCATGCCCAGTGCATGCAGAGGTCTGCGAGGGTATTGGATCCCTTGGAATTGGAGGTACAGACCCTTATGAACTGCCCCCTAGGTGTTGGGAATCAAACTCAAGTCCTCCGCAAGAATAGCGAGTGTGTTTAACTACTAGAGCCATTTATCTCTCCTCTGGTGAAGCCTGATCCACGCTACACTCCTGGTCACTTCAACACACGCGGGACAGAACATACAATGGGAAAAATAAACAGACTGGAATGAATCAGGAAGACACAGCTTCCTGCGCAGATTCACCCTAGCACGGATCTCCATCTGTGCTCAAGGCTAGAGACGAAGGAAGTCACCACTTGTCAACTGCCTACCATGGTGTAGTTACTGATCAAACTACCACTCAGAGCTTCAAAACAGACCAACAGAAGCTGAGTGTGGAAAAACTCGGGACTTCGCATAAGTCACAAGTCTGGAAAATGGCCCAGCTAGTTTGAGAGACTGGGTTTATCTGACCCCAGGATCCTCATTCCATTGTATTAAGTCATATGCTCAGAAAAATAGACACATTACTTAATAAATATGGCAAAAAGCAACGGAACTAAATTACTTCTAGAAACTTTGCAATAACAAAGTTTTTTTTCTTTAGTTCCTGCTTTTAAGAGAGATTCTCTGATTTGTCTGCCAATAATAAAATACAGTGCTAACCCCACTATCAAAACCACATTTAGCATCCTGAATTTTCATAATGAGGCATATGTTTGGGAACATGTAGGATCAATGATTTATGCAAGATTCATTCTTGATTTGTGAATGCTATAAAATAGGCACTGTGCATATCACACTGTCTTGCAAAGAAAAATGCTCACAGACACACACTACCCCTCTTGCCCAGTCTCATGCTCTTGGGCCCATCCCTCCTACTCCACGGTCCAGTGAAAGCCACGTTCCAGAGCCTTCTGGAAACATGCTCCTCTGAGGTTTTTTGCTTTCTTCGCAGGCTTCTGTCTCCCCAGGTCATTTCTTTTCTTACACGGCTCAATACTCAATCACATTTTCCCATACCCTAGTGGAAACCTTGTCTCTTACCTTTTCATAATTTTCCCATATACCAATAGCTCCTGAACGGGCCTTTTCCTTCCTATAAGGTCCGGAACCCCATCTGGGTGAGAGACAGCAGCTTCAGGGCTTCACACAAAGAGTCCCCTAGGATGCAACTCGTCACCTTCTTCTCAGGGTCACCATGGCACCATGGCTCTGGGATGCTGTGCCAGTTCCTTCTCCAGCGAGACAGTTGAGCCAGCCCTTGCTTCTCATCTTACCACTCGAAACCCTGATTGGATAGCATCACTCTGGGCCGGCCCCTTTTCTGGGAGGATTGAAGCAGTGTTCTTCCTTGCGTCCTCCCAACTTCCTCTAAGCTATATATAGGAGCAGGCTCCTACGGCACAGCCATGACACTTCCTTGTTCAAAGAGCCTTAATGACACCATTGATCAACACATTCCAATTTCCTAGTTGGCATTCAAGACCATTATTGTTCAGCAACAAATATTCTCCAGTTCTGGGCGCCTGTATAGACCAGTTCTAACTCAACTGGACTTGATACTTTTCACAGAATTTGCTCCATGCTTTCTCAGTCTTTCTATATTTTTATTTCAAATGCCTCCATGAATCACCAGAATGATTTCTTTTTACATTTACTGCCTGGACACACACACACACACACGCGCACACACACACGCACAGAGGAGGGGGGATGTGTATATGTATGTATATGTGTATTTCTTGTTGTTTTTTTCCAGCTCCATTAACAGTCTGAGAGGGAAGTGTCAGTTGATTTTCTGCTGAATTCTCCAGTCCTTCTAGCTGGGCCATACTATGGCAGCTACTAGATAAATATTTGCTGCATAACATTTATGGAACTTCATGAAGTGCACGAACCACGTGCACATTCATAGTCTCATTTGTTTTTATACGAGACTTACGTCATAACAAGTGGCAGTCAGGTCGTGCAGCTTGAGTTCTAGTGCTTACTGCAGTTCCTGGGGCTGCCTTTTGGCTTTTATCGCATTAATCAAACAACAGTGTTTGTGTGTCTTCAATTGCTTTATTTTAGAATGCCCACAGTCCTCTGGTCTACGAAGCTAAAATACATTGTTTTGAATAAAAAGGTCTCTTGTCAGACCGCCTATGGGCAAGGTGTAAAAATAAGAAAGGCCTCCACTGCGAGTCACAGAAATAGGAAAATGAAAAATCTCAAGTTAGATTTCAGGACTTCGAAAATGAAAATGACACAAGTCAATCTCCAACACTCTTAAAGCTGATTACCAACAGAAAACCTCCGACAGCTGGACAAATGATTCCTTGCTAAAGACTGGCCATGACAAATATAGTTATAAAAGCATAATCATCTTTCTGAATACTCAAGAATCTCAGAGAAGTTCAATAAAAAATAAACGAGAATCCAGAGGCCTGATGACTGTGTATAAATGCAAAGCATAAGTTTAGTAGATGTTAAAAGTGGAAAAGAATGAAAATTTGAACTAAAAAGCAAGAACTTTGAAATGTTTGTCTCTGCAGTCTGTTCCTGTGTCAGATGGCATTGTGCGGCTGCTAGAGCAGCACTTAGAGAGAGTTATGGCCGAGTGGCCTGGCCCGCCAACTCTGCCTCTTTGGATTTCAGTAGAAATTAGACTGCAAGCATCAGGAGGACAGGCATTCAACCGTGCACTCTGTGGCCCCAGCCAAGCACGGTGCATACAGAATACACGCCGGCCTTTCATGGCCCGCCACCATATTACATCCCAACCCTTTAAATCTCTTCTTCCTTGACTTAGTACCGTTGAGGAGTAAA
Source organism: Alexandromys fortis (assembly GCF_014885135.2). NCBI lineage: Eukaryota > Metazoa > Chordata > Mammalia > Rodentia > Cricetidae > Alexandromys > Alexandromys fortis. The sequence goes on along the minus strand of NW_026067975.1, from coordinate 1,965,984 downwards.
TTATTAACACCCTGCCTGGCACATAAAGACACACAACCGTTTCACAAATGGTACTTGTTTCTGTCACCACCTAGGACTTTGTAACCGCCTCCAAGGTAGAGCGTAGCTGCCAGGGGCTGCCAGTACATCTGTGTGAGAACTGCAAAGGGCTCTTTACGCTTGCACACTCTACGGCTAGCAGAGGACTCACCCTACCGTGAGTGGAGAGGCTGGCTATGTGCCTGGGAAACAGTCCTGCCTTGACCTCAACCCGCTGGGGTAACGATAAAAATGTATTTTAACTCTCTGGGCTTTTGTCATGTTTTGGGGTCCTTACGACTTGAAGAAGCTCAGATCTATCAAGACATGTATAAAAGTTCACATAAAAGCTACCAGCAGAACTAACATGAGAAGCCAGTTGTTTTGAAGTCCTGTTTTCTAGTTCTCCCTCCCCACAGGGGACTTGGCATACCACGTGTCCTGTGTCCTTAATAACACACTGCTTGAGAGTCATGGAAATTTTGCAGTACACAAACCTGGCAGGTCGAGACCATGATTCAGACACCTCCAGGAGTCTTTCAAAAACTGCCATTTCTTATTTTCATGTAGACTAAGAAAAGACACACAGTTTAGTTACCTCAGTTAGAACGGACCAGCCTTGACGGAGTTAGTTTCTGTGCCGCGGCAGAAATCACTTGGCAATCCTTGGTTCTGAGTCTTCCATCTCCTCCACATCAGGATCTAAGAGAAGACAAACAAGCAGCGTTTCATGGCTAGTTTCTACGATTCCATAGTTCAGCGACACAATTGCAATTGGTGTATGTGGAGCCCCCCCCTCCCCGCCGCCGCGCCCCCGTAAGCCAAGGACTGCCTCAAGTGCAGCCAGTTGACGGGAATCTCTGCAATACCCCTCAGCTGAAGGGCACATTTCCTCATTTTACAGCTGCTAGCACTGCCAGGAACCTGTTGCTGGAGGTCACACAGTTGAATGAGCGCTGGGACTCAAACCGAGGTTACCTTTAGCGCAAAACCTATGCCACAAAACACTAAGCCGAGGTCTAAAAGGCTGTTTTGACAGTGACCCATTTTTTTCCGGATTACGTTATATAAGCCAGAGGCTTCATTAGACAATGTTCATCTTTACTATGTGCAATGCTTACTCTTTTTTTTTTTAAAAAAAAAACCGTACTATATATTCTAATCTTTTAAAATATTTTTTCAGCTGTGACCCACCAAAGGGATTCTATTAATGGGTTTTTAGTTTTGGAAAAACACTGGTTTGTCGAATGGCATGCTAGAAGCCTGAAACCCTAGCAGTCAGCAGACCGCTGCGAGTTCGAAATCGGCCCGAACTGCTTGCATCTTGACCATTCTAGGCTCCTTAGCGAGACCCTGTCACGAAACAAAAACTCTACTCTTTAATCTCAGCTACAGTAAGTCACTATGTTTCTCTGGAACCGCAACAAAACTCCCATTCTTCCCAGCCATGAGAACCCGAGCGAGCGATTGAGCTTCCCAGTTGGAACAGTCTTTAACCTTTCAAATAGGTATACAGTACATAAACGCATAACATCTAGAATAGATCATTCGAAGGGATTTTCACTCAGGCCCAAACTCCAGAACAGAATCAGACACTTACCCACCGCGGAACAGGAGTTATAGAGCGGAGCCGCAGATAGGCTAAAATCTCAGGTTATTTATCAGCTAGTCTGCAAAGAAGTGTCTAACGACTGGCTGTTGAGTTGTCCCAACAGACCGATGGCTGCAGGAGGAGCAGGAGGCCGAGGCTGCAACCCCCTGGGGGCAGGGCCCTGGCTTTGCACGTCCCGTTCAATTCCAGGGGCTTGGTGTCGCACCAGGATCTCATCGCGATCCGGTAGGGTCAGGACGCTGCTCCGGTTCGCGCTTACAGGGGAGGGGAGGCGCGGTAATCCTGAGCGGTTCCCGAGCCCCAGGTGCGCGACAGTCACCCCCCCCTTCCCCTGCTCCCCCCCCTGCAGCTGGGCCTGGTGGGGCGGGACGCTCCACCTGCGGACGGACGCTGGCTGCTCGGCCGGCTCGGCGTCCGCGGCTGCAGGCTCGGCCTGAGCGCTGCCCCCTGGCTCCCGGCTACCCCCCGGAGACGCGCGGCCCCGAGGCACTTACGGGGCTCCGCCGCCCGAGCGCTTCCCGCGGGGTCCACGGAGCTTCCGGACCTGCGAGTCCGGCCGCAGCGCCGCCCAGAAAATGGACGCCGGCTGCTGGGCCCGAGCGCTCCGTTCCACCCCGGTGCAGGCCGGAGGGCGGCCAGACCTCGAGCGGACGCCCAGGCCTCAGGGAGGCTGCGGGGCCAGCCCCCCGGTGCCACCGCTACAGAGCCGGCAGGGACAGGACTGCGGGGTCACAGAGCAGGCCCTGGGCACCGGGCGCAGGCCTCGCGGACCCAGGTCCTGTGCAGTTTGAGCCGTACCAAAATTCTCAGGAACAAGGTGTCACCTGTGCTTTCCCATGACCGTCAGGGGAGGCCTAGATTATTCCCCAACATGGTATAAGAACTCTCAGTCAAAAGAGCGGACCCTCTTCCTCAAATAAAGGCCACTGCCTGCCTGCTGGCATCCTTCCTCCACCAACTCACAGTGTGGCGCGCTTACTGCCTCATGAACACCTAGGTGCAGGTGCTTGTTTTGTTTTGAATCATCCAGCACCGAGTCTTTAATTTGTTTCTTTCTAAAAAGACTCCCAGGTTACACCTTAAGATTTTGAAAAAGGCTATTTTCCTGGACTACGGTACTCTCCTTTCTGTATGCATCCCAATTCCTCACCAAGCGTTAGGAATGTGGTCATTTTGGTGAGCTGAGTAGATTTTAATAGTATATGCAAAGTAAAGCATCTTAAATGATGCAGGAAAAGAATGAGAATGGTGTCATTTAAGAACAGAGCCGTGACGGCGGATGGGTTGAGCAACATGCATAAACACGTAACAAGCAGTTCCGAGCCGTCTCAATGCCAAGAACCCTTTTATTTGTTCTCTCCGTAGGCCAGTGTTCAGAAAGATCAACTCCACTAAACTGCATTTATTAAGCAATGATTCATCTTCCCCTTTAAAAAAAAAAAAGCCTGAAATGTTTTTGTCTACATAACTGTCAATGAGAACTTCCACAAAACCTGAGCTAACTTGTTGATAATGGTGAAATCCAACCTTAAAAACAAGACCAAAGGAACTCGTGGTCTAATTGCAAATGTCTGTACGTTTGTGGTGATATCTTGTTTGTATTCGAACAAATAAAGCTGGCCTGAAGATCAGAGGGTGGAGTTAGCCACTAGTTAACGGTAGAGGCCAGGAGAGCCACCTTAATCCCAGCACTTGGGGGGTGGAAGCTGGAAGATCCGGGAATTCAAGGCCACACTGGGCTACCTGAGATTTAATCAGTCTAAAAGAGAGGCAGAGCTCACACCTTTGATCCCAGCACTTGGGATCTCAAGTCTTTAATCTCAGTACTAGGGAGATGGAGACAGGACAGCTAAGCAGAGAGAGGAGACAGGAAGGAGCTCAGCCCTTCGACCTGAGGTTTCAGTAGAAGTCTCTCTAGCGGCTTGCTCCTTTGTTTCTCTGATCTTTTCAGCCTTTGCCCTGAAATCTGGCTCCAGGTTTTCATTATTAAGACCAATTAGAATTCGTGCTACATACGTCTCCACTGAGGCTTCTGGAAATTCCGAAAATGTTTTAAAAACTTCAGAGAAAACTGATGTACACAGAGGAAGAGACTATAAGCCATACTGCTGGTGGTGACTGATGGCTCGAGACTGCCGGGTAGGAGGTGAAGAGCAAGGCAGTTTGGCCTTTTGGATTCAGCCGGCCTGAGTTGACAGCTCAGGTTTGTTGCTCTAAGGCCACACCTCTGGCCTTCAGCTTCGCTGTCTAACATGCAACAAGTTTAATAGTGATGCCCTACCTCCTAAGTGTTCTTTGTTTTGTTTTTTTTTAACAGAACTACACAATACGTGTGAAGCTTTCACAGCGGCGCCCAGCGTTACAAGTTTGCTCTAATTTCAGGCAGGTGTGAGTGTTAACAGTGCAGGTTAACTTTCTGGGCAGTGATTTTCCACGGGGGAAGCTGCTAGGGTCACGTGGGACTTAGACCCAGGTGGGACTCCGGGGCCCGCTCTTCACCTTGCTAAGGGTTCCTGGAGGCCTCTTGATCAGGTGCGGTCAACAGCTTGTTTCTAGGGAAATGAGGCCCTGGCTTTCTGAAGTGTGTCATGGCTCCTCACCTCTACCAGGGCATTCACAAACAGTTGCACTTCTTTCTTAGAGGAGCCAAATGTGTTCTCCAGAAGCAAACAGATTTCCTCAAATTGTTATTAATAACTAAACTATCACAGTAATAGCCTAAAAGTTACGTAATCAGCTAGTCCTTCAAAATTTTCCATCCTCTCTCATAACCAGGCTGTCTTAATCATCCTGAGTATGAGGAACTATCTGGAAATTTCCAGAAACATCCCACCTTATCATAATTATACACTTTTCTGTAAAGGTTTTCTTTACAGAAATTTTCTTTTCTAAAATAACTACATGTGATTATTATTATTATGTGTAACAGTTTCCATTTCAATGCCTTTAAAAAGGAAAACAAGGAATCTAAGACTTTAAGTTTCTTCCTCTTAAACCTCGGTCTGCTTATCTTTGCTGCACAACTCCGATGCCTTGTCCACGAAGCTATCTCTGTTTTCTGTCTCATTTCGTTTACTTCCCAAAGGATTTCTGTTAGACTGCATGTGCTTTCTGATTAAGACTGTGTGCACCCTTTCTTTATAGGACTTCAAGATAGTAACTAAAAAGACTAAAATGTTGCCCCTTTAAACTCTGGAAAGTCATCCGCCAAGAGTCAGGTCTCTCGCAACTCTGCCAATTTATAGTGAACATCGCCCCTCACCATGGCATTCTCAGTTCTCAATTCTGTCGTGGTCCACGGATCAGCTCCACGTCTGCGCACCATGATGTCAGGGTCCGGTGCTAGCCTGGATCAGAAATGATTTCTCTCTGGACCAGACCCTAACATAAACTATCTCTCTCTGGACCTGCTGGAGGCGTGGTAATAAAGACACAACTCACATGGCGGTATCGGGAGGGAGATTCTCCATGGTCCCTCATGATATCCTGAGTTCACACGCTGAAGAATTCCTCCTCGTTTATTCTCCAAACAGTCTTTATACCAAAACTTAACTGCGGGGAAATACATTCGCATTCTGTTTCCTAGGTAGCCAGGCGAATGGCTTTTTAGTCACATCCATAACCACCTGCGTGCTCTGTGTGCTAGCTGTTCCATAGGTTTGAATCAGCATCTCTCTCAGGCATCCTCCAAATTACGGAAAAAGGAGCAACACCACATCCTGACCGTTTGTCAGGTAGCGACAGCCTGTCCGACGGTCACGTGACCAGGGGTGGGGCACTCTGGGTTGATAGCCTGGCTGCCCTACCATATAGAAACATGGGGTGTGCACTCATGTTCTGCCTGCGTATATATCTGTGTGAGGATGCTGAATCCCCTGGAAGTGGAGTTACAGGTGTTACAAGCTATCATGTGAGTGCTTGGAATGGAGCCCAGGTCCTTTGAAAGAGCAGCCAGTGCTCTTAACCACTGAGCCATCTCTTGGGTCTTCTTTTCTTACGGCTGCTTATCTCTTTCTGTTCAAGGCTTTCAGCATCCCATCCCATCCCTATCATTTTCTGTCGTCTACACCACATTCCTGAAGGACTTCCTAGGGATGTGATGTGGTGTTGACATCGACCACAGCCTCTGTCAAAGCATTTGGAGTTGAGATGTCAACTTGCAGATACATTTGAGTACCTTTGGCAGAGAAATGTATGAAAATGCCCATCCTAAGAGACGTGGCCCTGGCCTACAGGATGGTTCCTGTTCTACCCAGGGTGGGGATTGAGAGTTGAGTGCTTGCTACCCATACCAGGCTGACTGTTAGTGGGAATGGGATGGTCCAGTGAAACCCCAAAGCAGGCTGTCACACAAGACAGATGAGATGTTGGCTCTGCCCCTTAAAAAAAAAAAAAGTCAGGAAGGTGGTGGTGCATGCCTTTAATCCCAGCACTAGGGAGGCAGAGGCAGGTGGATCTCTGTGAGTCCAAGGCCAGCCTGGTCTACGGGACAGCCTGGGAACTCTCTATTATACAGAAAAACTCTGTCTCAAACAAACAAACAAACAAACAAACAAACAAACCAAAGAAAGAAAGAGAGAGAAAGAAAGAGAAAGAAAGAAAGAAAGAAAGAAAGAAAGGGAAGGAAAATGAAAAGAGTTGGAATCTGACCAAGCCTCTAGCCCTAGACTACCAATTTACTTTATTTATTTATTTATTTATTTATTTATTTATTTATTTATTTATTTTTGCAAGGATCTAAGGGAAAGGGGGAATTGTGTGGAGCCAATGAAATTCAATGTAGTGTGAGACGAATTATGTGGCACTTACTTGGAATTGTGCTTGTCTGGTTAATGACCTAATTGGACAAATTCATATGTCCCCTACAGATGTGGTGGCAATCAGCAGTACGGTGTGGCCCTGTGGCAGCTATACATGTTTTCAATAATCTGCAGTTTAAAATCATCTTTTAAAGAAATATTTCAAGCTTACAGAAGAATGGCAAGGACTCCTCTCTCTCTCCCCCTTCATCCCTCCTCTCTCTCTCTCTCCTTTCCTCTTTCTCCCCCCTCTCTCTCCCCTCCCCTTTTTCTCTCTCCTCTTCCCCTCTCTTCCCTTCCTCTCTCTCCCCTCCTCCTCTCCAGATTCATTTAAAAGTTCCAGACATTATTCTGGAACATTATCCAGCCCCACATAATTCAGCATTTCTTTCCTAAGACAAAAATTCTTCTTAGAATTTGTCACTTTTAGAGAAGCATACCCAAGAGTCAGAGATAAAAAGATTTGAGGTATGAAAGCCAGGCTTAGTGGTCCACATCTTTAACCCCAGGATTTAGGAGGCAGAGGCAGATGGATCTCTGTGAGTTCAAAGCCAGCCTGCTCTATATAATGAGTTCCAGAACAGTCAGGGTTAGAGACCCTATCTTGAAAACAACAACAACAAAGATATATAGTGTGGGATTTCCTTTGAAATAAAGAAGGGATTTGCATAAAAGAAGGAGAACCTTTGTTAAGCCCTTATATGTTCAAGATTTTCATAGTAAAGTTTTAAAGTGTATGTTTGTGAAAGATTTTTAAATGGTGTAAAATGCTTGTGCTGTGTTATCAGTTAAGAAAATATACAATGTGTCTACAAAACATTAAAATGTTTACTGAATGCCGAGAAAAGATTAAAATGATAGGTGTAAAACATTAATATTCTAGTTGTCTCACTGTATGTATGTCATAGTTTTATTTTAAAAAGTAATAAAATTAGGAGATAACATTCTTTAGAAAATATGACTAGAACTTGGGACCAGTGGGATGGTTCTATGGACAAAGGTGCATGCTACCAAGCCTGCTAGCCTGGTAGCCTGAAACCCCTAAAAGTCATCCCCTGATATCTACATGTGTGACGCGCGCGCGCGCGCACACACACACACACACACACACACATGCACACACACAGTTTTAAAAATATTAGAAATCAAACAAACATATTGGCTCAATTGGCCAATTGGGTCCCCAAAAACACATTATAATTTACAAAACAGAATCATCATCCATTCATATAATCCCAGTACTCTAGAGACTAAAGCAGGAGGACAGTGAGTTTAAATTCAGCCTGGGCTACGAAGGGAAACCCTGCCTCAATAAATGGAGGAAGAGAGGAAGGAAGTGAGGGAAGACGGATCTTCAAATCTGAATCTAACCTGTGACCTGTTTTTGTATGGCCTGAGAATAATTTTATATTTTTTAAGATTAAACAATATTTTTTAAATTATGTTATTCATAATATGTATCTTTGTTGGCTTGTGTGCACATAGCACAGGTGCCTGAGTAGGCCAGAGGCATTGGACCCCTTGGAGCTAGAGTTACACACAGTTGTGAGCAAGAGGAGTTTTGGGCATCCAACTTGGGTCCTCTGCAAAAGCATTATTTTCTCTTAACCAGCTGAGGTGCCTTTCCAGCCCAAGTTTTACATTTTTAAGTGATGGGGTTGAGGGAGTGTCAAACAGAAGAACATTATATGATGAGAAAATCATATGGAGTTCAAATTTCATCGTGCAAAATAGTGTAGAGACACAGTTACAACCACATCTATTATAGTTATTATGGCTAATATTGTATGTTATATTTTATTTCATCAATACAAAATTTGAAAATTTGCTTTCTTCTTTGTTATACAGATACTCATGCAATATCCTCAGCTTTGCATCAACTCGCTGTTTTTTTTTTTGTTGTTGTTGTTTGTTTGTTTGTTTTGTTATTTGAGACAGGGTCTCACTGTAACCCTGGCTGGCCTGGATCTCACTATGTAGACCAGACTGGCCTTGAACATTCAGAGCTCTGTCTACCTCTACCTCTGGAGTGCTGGAATTAAAGTTGGACAGCACCACACCCAGCTTAAATAAAAAAACTGATACAGAGTTCCTCGTGGATCCCAATAGATGAACTAAAGTTCCAAATGACTGAACTAGAATTAGGTTGAGAAATCAGAAGATAATTCTGAATTAGGCCAACCTGGCCGCCACATAAGAAAGTCCCTCTGCTTTAACCCTCTTAAGGGCAGAAAACTGAAGAAACCAGTGTGAACCCCCGTGTTTCCTCTCAAGCTACCTTATAAAACTTGGCTCTTGCCAGGCCCAAAGCAGCCCATTTGTTATAGAAAAGGAGCTACCTGGTTCACAGATCTCTAGAGAAAGTTGACTCCATCTTTAAGATCAATCTGTTGAAGTTTTGTCTAATTCTTTATTTTGGCATTGCTGGAACCCAAGGCCTTATATATGCTAGGTAAACACTCTACCCCATATTCCTAATTAAAAAAAAAATTAGGCATTAAAAAAAAAGCCTCAGCTGTTTTCTATCTTTTATAGACGAAAGGGCTAAACTTCCCTGTTAACTGGGAACAGTTGGTTTAATAGAAGGAACATTAGACTAGGAGTCAAATATGAGACTACATTTGACTCCTCACACAATCTCCGAAGGCACAATTGCTCTGACCAGTTCCTCCAATGAGAGAAAAAGAACCACGCTTGGGGCATGTCAAGTCTGGTTTGAATTTCTGTCAGCGGCAGGCAAAAAGCACAAGGAAGACAACATGCTCAATGTTCCCATGCCACCCTGTCCTGGTTCTTCTGCAGACCAAGACATTCAGACAATCAGAATCTCCCCTGGGGATGGCCAAGGAGCACTGAGACCACACAGGATGGTGAAGAAGAAGGAAGGATGACAGGGAGGGGAGGGAGAGGGAAAGAAAAGAGGGAAGAAAGGAGGAAGAAGAGGAAGGAGGAGCAGGCTTTGAGGGACCCAAATGTAGAGATGCACGGATTTGGGAAAGAGAATTTCTTGGTTCTGCAGCTTACAGCAGGTATTTGGGTAGTGTTAGCCATAGTCACACCATTTTATAAAGCCCCACTTATGGTTTACAAATGACAATTCTCAGAACTAAAGTAACTTGTTTTTCTAGATCCTTATCCTCCCTATTCTACCACCCCCTGGTAAAGGCTAACCACCACTGGAGAGTTTATGGTTCGGCAACATTCTGTAACCCACTGCTAACTTTATTTCTCCAGCTACACTAGTTTCGGCTGGCCATGGGCCAAAAGAGGGACGTTTTCCCATCCCCTTCTCCTTTTCTGCCCTGGGACTCCCTAGCCTGTAAGTGGAGAACTCAGACCACAGATATCCCTCTAGATCTTTTCCCAGATAAATTATGTACTGTCCCCGAGTCACTCACTGGTCCCAAGTCATTGTCTGGCTTTCCTTCTCCCAGACCCTGCAGGTTCTGCTCTAGTCTGCTCTGTGGGAGCCCAGCTGTTCTTAGGCGCAGAGCAAGCTAAAAGCCCTCTCGCTTTGTTAAACTTTGGTGGAGGTCTCATAGAGCAAGAGGGAAGGGGGGTCTTCACTGGCATTCTGAGCTTTAGGATGGAACTAGAGACTTTGTAAGGCTTTGTAAGATTTATCACATCGAAGGAGAGCCATCAGTGCATGCTGCCCAATAGGCTACGTGGCACAATTAAGTAACAAGGTCAACGAGACGTCCGAAGTCCAACAGAATGGCTTAGCGCTTTGTCTCCATGCAACTGGCCGGCGGCCTGCACCCCAGACTTCTTTCTCTACAGCAGACTCTCCATTTTCTCCCCGTACCCTGAACCCCTGGCTTCAAAGTGGGGCAAAGCAGCTTGCCCCCACTGCCTGCTGTCTGCTCCGTCGTACCCATTTTCTAACCGCCTCAGCCGCTGCCCGCTGCCCGTTCGGTCGGCACCACCCCATTTTGCTTTCCAGATGAAAGCAAAATGTTCTCTCCACGTGACTTCCTGTACCCTGCATACTTTGAAGAATCCATGGCGCAGTTCCTCCCTGTCCCTGCTAAAAATCCTCCTTTTCCCTTTCTCAGCTCTAGAAATAAAGAGAAAAGGGGGTGGGGTGGGGTGGGGATTACAAGGGCACTGCCCTTCTGGGATTTAACCACATTCTCTGCTGGTGGCTTTTGTTTTCCCATCTCACAGGCTTGTTAGGCCCTCAGGCGGGCACTCTGTAGCAAGCTCAGGGTTGGGGAGAAGGGCGGCAGAGTGAGGCCTTAATTAGAGCAAGGCCTCGGACCCAGTAAGGGATTTTAGTATGCAGAAGGAAAAGATATTTCAAAATACCCATTTGGTAGCAACAAGCGAGGGAGGGTAAAGAAGATGATTATTTTATTGTGTAAAGCAAACAATGAAAGCCTCCATGCATTTATGAACACAGAAAGAATATTTATACTGGCATTAAAAAAAAACAAAACAGTACCAGAAAACAAACTCCCTTTGCAGGCCTAACAGAGTGAGAGCGGACACAAATGCTGGTCTCCAACCCTTAGCCGGAAAGAGCCGGCGGAAGCAAATAGTCCATTAAACAAAAAGATGCAGAGTCAGCTGCCAGACCAGAGAACAATTTTCTGGTCACGGCCGATGTTTAGACCACAGCGGTGACTGCTGGGATTACCTAACAAAAGTGATTTAGCAACTGGGTTCAATTTACCTGCTGCCCAGCAAGCTTTCTGCAGATGTCAGGAGCCAGGCCTCCCCGCCCCTTTGTTGCCCGAATCACAAATTCAAATTCTTGCATTCAAGGGCTTCTCAACCTAACATCTGCTCATGAATTCAAAAGTGGCAGCCGTTACCGAGGTCACCTGGCAATGTAGGCGGACCAGCTTGGAGAAGGGTAGCCAGGCATACGGTGGCTTTATTAGTAGCCAACATGTCTTAGCGAGGTGGCGAGAGAAAAGACACTGCATCCAAGCGAAGGAACCTGTCCTTGACATTGGCTGAGCTGTCTGTACACTGAAGAATCGACTTCAGGGAACGGTAACAAAGATTTCTTTCTGCATCAGGAAGGATACGCCATTGTGCCTGTCCATACCATTATCTAGCCTTGTGGGGGGACCTGAACAGAGTCCCGTGGGGGCACTGTCATATCCATTTTGCCTGGCCGACAACAGTGTCCGTTACCTAGGAAATGCTAGACAAATACTCCAAGGGTGGAGCAAACGGCTGAAGCATCTCTTGCTTCCACCCGTGGCAGGCGATTCTCTACAACAAAGGACTAGAACAAGCTTGCCCTGCAGCAGGATGTTTCGTAAAACCAACGAAGTATGAAGAACCCGCCAGGCCACCTCTGGGGTACTCAGTAATCTGCTAAGTTATGGATCAGTTTTAGAAAGTGCTTCTAGAATGTTCAGAAGGCTTTTAAGGACCGTAGAGTGTTTAACTTGTATAACGGATCATTCCTGTCCTCTGATCCCCATCGGCGACTAACCTGACAGGCATGGAAGAGCAGTACCTCTGAAGACCTTTCTCAGCCCTCTTGCTGTAGCAGAGAAAAACCAGGCAGAGCCCGAGTGTGCCAGGCTTTTCAAGACAAAGGCTGTTTACTGGGCAGTTGAAATGTAGACCCTTCGAGCATTTTGCCCTTGGGGGGAAAAAAAAAGAGAGAAAGAAATGGAAGTCTCGGTGTTTTGCCATGAGCTTAAATCCTGGAGTCCTTATGAAAAACAAAACAAGATACTTTCCAGAACATTCCTTGCTCCAAGAGGCCGTTACTGAGTTGACATTGGGTCTGCGCCAGCATTGCGTCACTCCTTGGGATGCAGTGCCAAGAGTTTCTCTCTACCTTCCCACATAGACTCAGGGCCCTGACGGGGTCAAAGGCAGACATAGCTGAAGTCTGCCAGGCCAAAAGCAGCTGCCCGCAGGGGCCTGGACTGCCTTCACCCAGGAGCTCACAAAGGCAGGAGCAGCCACCGAGCTGTGAAGCCTGGCTTCAGGAGGCTGACGGGTCCACAGAGACAGGGTTGCAGCTCATGCTTGCACACTCTGATGCACATGGTGCAGTTCCTCCAGCTCCTAGCCCTGCTGCGTCCTTACCTTGCGGGTCTCCAAGTGCCACAGCCCCGGAAGGCTTTCCCAAACCAACCATTCGAGTGGTTCTCCCTACAGCACATCATCCTTGCTTTTTTTTTTTTTTAAAAAAAAAAAACTTCTAGCTGTTCATTATTTTTGTTGAGACAGGGTCACTTGCCCAGGCTAATCCAGTGCTCAAACTACACTGGGTGCTTGTGCCACTGCACCCAGCTACATTTCCTTCTTGTTCTTGGGTTTGTTAGCTATTTGCCTCCATGTTGTTGTTGTTGGTTTTTTTTTTTTTTTTTTTTTTTTTTTTTTTTTTTTTTTTTTTTTTGCCACTTCCCTATTGTCTACCCTGCGTTATTGGAGGCAGAAACATGAGAAGCAAGCTCTGGTCTGTCTTGTCGATTATTGTATTTCTAGCTTCTGGACTATGTCTGGTAGATAGTAGGTGCTCAGGAAAAATGCTGAATGTTTAGCCTTGGAAAGCAGCCGTTAGGACGAGCCGCCTCATGGGGCTCAGCTTGATTGAGTAATAAAGAGAAAGGTGCTGGATGTTTTCTAGATCCCCACCCCCAACATATAAAGCAATAAAGAGACTCCAAGCCTGTGCTGTGGCCTGGCTGCCAGTCTAGCTACAGGAGGTCCTCAGAGAGGACGGAGTTAGATCCACACCAGTGTAGAAGCAAGAGATGAAGCCTTACACATCACCCCTGAGTTAAAGCTTGGAAAAACATTTTTCTATTCCCCAAAGAGAAACTAGAGTTGAGAGTTTTATACCATAAATCAATCAGGCAGAAAACCACACATTTGCCCACTGCGTTTTGGTAGAACAAAGCAGTTGTTTGCACATTCTCCTGCCGCACCTGCTCTGGCCTGCCCAGCGCAAACACCTCAGCCAAAAAGTGCAAAGGGGTTAAGCCTACCCAGTCTGTTAGACAGCAAGGAGTAAGTGCCACTTTCCCTCATTTCGGCTAATCTAGGAAATCCAATAATAATTGTAAATGGGTAAGTTTAGAAAAGCTTTATGCCTTGCAAATATCGCTCCAAGCGACACACGACAAAGTAATAAATAATAATTATTCTCATTCACGGGTCTATTTATTAGAGTGATAACGGTGCAGTGTATTTCCCAACAGTCGTATTCGGTTTTCTGGATCTATGAATTATATTTTAATTATATTTGAAATTCTTTTAGAGCAACACAAATGAATAATGTCACTTAAAAAACCATTAGCTATGAAGATCTACACGATGACGCAACCACGCTTAAGTGGAAAACAAAAGGCTCAACATCCTCTGAGCACGGGATCTACCCGGCGTTCATTCACGCTAAAACAACAACTGCATTTCATCCACCCAATCTTGTAGTTCAGATTCCAATTCATTTAAAAGGATTAATTTGTCCTGGCCTATCAAGATGGAAGGCATCCTGCTAGGCTCTTTCTGAGCAGCAAGTGTTTTAACTACAGATGCTGAGCTTGTCCAAGAGAGAGTGACAATCAGCCCCATCCTCCTGAAACTGTTAACGCTGCCGGTCCTAAAATAAATGTCCATTCTTTATCGGGCTTCTGACATTTCCCTTCAGTCTGCAACCTGACGGGTCATATATTCGAAATGTACTTAAGTCATTTTAAGTCACAGGCAAGAAACAAAATGGCTCCCAAGCAGATTTAAAAAAAAAAAAAAAAAAGGTGTTGCAGGAAGACGGCTATTTCATGGCAAGCCCAGAGAATGAATCACCGTGGGGATCATGCTTTGATATAACTGAACCACATAATGATTCCACGCACAATAACTTAGTTGGCCTCAAAACAACACAACACCAATAAACAACAGCCACTCTTTAACCCACGAGAGATTTGACTGCAGATGTTGCTGTAGGAAGCAAAGCAGACTGCTGGAAACAAGTGCCCATTTACATAGATGGTTCTGAACCTCAAGCTGCTTCACCTGGGATCATCTCCCGGAGGGTTCAGATCTGGCAGCAGCCCCAAAGACGCTCCCATGAGGGCTCAACAGACACCTGTCAGGGGGAGGGAAGGCTTGGGTTTGGGTGCAGCTCTACCCGAAGCTGGGAGGTCACTATGGAGGGCTGAGGAAGGCAGAAGCAGAGGCATTGGCTGATTCTTAGAATGTCTGAAATGGCTTTTGTTTCCTCAGCGCTTGTGAACTCGTGAGAATGAAAGCCCACCTCTCTCCACAAACCTGGACTGCAATCTAGAGCGCGTGGAGAAAGCTTCATTGAGAACGTGCTGAGCACAAAGGGGAAGGGAAGAGCTGCCGCCGAGAGCAAGCCTCTGCAGATTTAGAATCTGCAGATTTAGAAGTGCAGCTGGGATGTTAAGGTTTGAAGCCTGCCATTTAAAAAGAATGTCTAAAGCCCGTGCACATTCTGTGGGAGAGGACACAGAGCTGCAAGGCTCTCACTTGGCAAGTGGCTCCGTTTCTAACACATTCTTGTGCATATCTATTACTACATTTTTAAATACGAGTTGGTTACCAAGGAAACAGGTTCTGGCCCAGTGTTAATTTGAAACTGAAATATTTTTTGAGGGGTTCGGCTCAAAGGAAAGAGCTTGTGAAATGATTTCTGAAAAATACCAGGATTTGGTACACAGGGAGTCACGCTGTATTTCTGCAATGAGCCATTCTAAGGGCTCAGCTCCATTGAATGGAGCTCGATATCTGCGAGGAGGGCCATGGTAACTTAGCCTTTCCCCCTTCAGAAATGATAGCGCCCCACCCCCCAGCTCCATGCACATACAAATGGTGGATCTATCATTGTATACGACAAAAAATATGATTTTGAAAGAATTTAATTTTTTAATTTTCATATTTCACACAATACAGTTAAAGTCCGCTTCTTAAAGATTAAACATTTTTAATAGTTCCTATTGAACTTATTTACGCTCTTGGAGATTATCTCAGAAACCCATTTGTTTTTTAGTTTTAGCTAAAATTGAGCCAAATCACCAGACTTTTCAAAAAAAAAATTCTTTTGTCTAGTGGCGCCACACCTATCATATAACTGAATTTCTTTAAAACAGAAGCCATCTCTCTTTTACAGCAGAGTCTCTTTATAAGTCTGTGCTTGTGTTTATGTAGTATTTGGATACAAGGGGCTATTTAGCTTCATGCCATCTCCAACATATTACAAGTATCTTAGTTTCAATTTTTAAAAATCACATTTTAATGCATCTGATGTTTTTCCTGCATGGCTCAAAAAAAAAATCTATAAAACATGCAAATTCCAACCTACCTGTGCGCGTCACCCAGGGCAGTGTTAGCATAGCAAGACACTCGGCCATTTTTATGTGAGGCGATGGAGACCACTGATTTCTCCGTCTTCCTGCTCCGAGTTTTAGATGCGATGGTCACACACACCAGGCGTCACACGCAGAGCAGCCCTGAGTGTACTGTGATCACGAGGACTGAATTTATCAACGGCCAAGCAGGACTGAAGGAAGAAGTTTCTTCTCCGAGGACTCTCCGAGGCTGCACCCAAGGAGGTGGTGTGTTGGATTTTCTTCTCCTCCCTTGCTCCTCGGAGAGTTCAAAGCTCGGAGCTGACCACTGCAAAGGCCACAGCCACAGTCACAGTAGTCACAGTCTGCTGAAAATCAAACCACTGATCCCAGCACTGAGAACACAAACATGAGGCAGGAGCTGCCCTGCTTGCACACGACGCGGTACCTAGGAGTTAAAAATAGAGTCCACCTGGCCTCCTACCTGCATAATAAACATGTAAGTTTCAAGTGTTTAATTTGATATTCACATTAATTAACAATACAACATACATTATTTAAAAGACAGCAAATGCAAGGAGAAAGGGGGAGACACCATCTGGTAGCAGAGTTTTGTTGTTCTTGTTTGGGTTTTAGGGTTTTGTGGGATTTATTTGGCTTTGTTTAAAAAAAGAGAGAGAGGCGAGAGAGAGAGAGAGAGAGAGAGAGAGAGAGAGAGAGAGAGAGAGAGACAGAATCTTATTTTGAACGTGATGGAAAGCAAACCTCCAGCAGCAAATGAACCCGAAAAGAAGGGTGATGTTGAAATAACGAAGGCTGTAAAGATGCAGAGCCGGGCTTCACTACCGGATGATATGGCATAGAGAGCGTTTCCATACTGGCATCGGAAACACTAGGCAGCATGCAATAAATTCTACACAGCACGCACACACAGCACAGCACGGCTAATCCTGCCTGCCATCTTAGGCTCACACAAGCAAGCTACGCACTGCATGCAGCCCACCAGCGAGCCAGCGCGAGGGGAGGAGGAGGAGGCAAGGGACAGCTCACCTTAAATGCGGTATCTGATTAATGTTGTAAGTGACATTGCGTATCAGCCTCAGAGTCTTGGCTCAACTGGGTAGGAGGGAACAAAGAAAAATGTCATCAACTGGTGATGCAAGATGAGCCCGATCACTAACCACTGTTTAGCAAACTCCCAATTCTGCAACCAGGCAGTAGAAGGCATTCCATGCACCGAAGCAGGGCGGCTGCACAACGAAGGAGTCCTTCTGCTTCTGGAAAAAAAAAAAATCAGACAGTCCTTTTGCTAAGGAAGAAAATCAGCTGGAGTGAGCACAGTCATGTCCTCTTCTTGGAGAAAGCTTGCAATACAGTATGTATCTGCTTGGGGATGCATTTTATAGTCTGTTAATTTCATAGAATTGCTAGCAGCAGCAGAAAAAAAAATGAAAAAAAAAAAAAACCTGCTAAGCTACTGCCGAGTGGAGACGGATTCTGAAAAGGGGAATAGCATTTGTAGATTGTTTTTTCCCAAACCCTAAGGTGGCGGCAGGCTTGTAGAAGAATGCATGATCAGTTGTCTGTATCCGTTCTATAACCTTTAACCACAGGCAGCGTAAATGCATCCGGCTGAATGGATCTGCAGAACAGAACGGCAGATACCGCTGCAGACATAATTGTATGAAGGTGGAAGAGACTTTCCTTACAGGGAGAAGAAGCCCAAGAAAATCAGTACAGAAAAAGAAATTATGTCAGGTTCCTTAGGATGTACAGCTTGCCTTCATACACAATTAAATCTATCTTTAGGATATTGACCTAAATAATAGTAAGGTTTACAGCAGCATACAGTACGTGTTCCAAACATAGCAAACGCGGAGTGATTTGTCTTCCCCCTCCCCCTCCAAAGCGAACAAGCCAGTTATAGTAATACCAAAGGCAATGGACGGTACACACTGGCGGGGAGGCAGTGTGTGTCTAGAGGCGATGTCCCTTTGTTTTACTTGGAGGTTTATTTAAGCTACACTTGCACCATGGCATTGACATTAGGAGGTCGGGGCTGATATCCATTCTCTGAGTGAAATGTTTCCCCCAAATTAAATCTCATCTACTCAGACACCAAATTTCATGTCTTCCTCAGTGTCACCTCCCCCGCTGCTCAGGATTGATGGGACCTAGTGTGGCTGTGTGTAATAAACTGGGATTGCTGTCTATAGAATCCAATTCATAATTATGAGAAATTATTTTTAAATTATTTTTAATTATTGCACTTTAATTTTAAAAAGCCTTCAAGAACTCATAAGCACAGACCCTTTCATTCCTCTCTCTCTCACACACATATACGTGCATGCACACACATGAGCACACACACACACTTAGAGCTCAATTTGCAACAAAATGTTAACACATGGGACAAAACTGTTAAATGGCTGCTTATTCAGAATTTTAAAGAAACACTTCATAAGCAAAAGCTATTTTTCTACGAAGCCAGTGTGGCTAGTCTCCAAAGTAGAAAATAGGTTAGCTTGGTAGATTTTTTTTTTTAAGATCCCACCAGCAGATTTAAAAACAGAAAAAAATATTTAAAACTCTGTATAACAAGAAGTCTTTATTTTAAGAAAACAAGACAGATTCTTTTCTACAAAGAAACCATATCCACCTCCACCCTCAGAGCCCAGATATAAGCTAGCGTTTTTATGAAATGCTCTGAGGTTATTTTTAAATATGTAATCTTTACATTTTTTCTCCCCACACAGTCTTTAATTGCCTCTTGCATCACCAATATGCCGTTGTTAATTAATTTTAACAAGGCACCCATGAATTAATGTTTTCCTGGTTTGCCAGTTTTCCAGTGACTCTATTCTCTGTACGAGCTGCCTGACAATAACGAGGTTAGCAAAGCGTTCGCGCACCCTAGAAATTGTTTAGAGGAGAAAAGCCACCGGAACACCTCGGCTTAGGTAGTAGGCATCCCGACTGGATTGTTTCTAGTCTGAATTCTATCTTCTCCCTCGGATCAGACGTGATTGGCAGCTGACTGTGCGGAAAGCACCCCTGCCTGTCTCTAGCCCATAGGCGTTATTCTGTCGGTAGGGTAGGCTGTCGGGACAGTGGGTCCTACCTGATCCACAGCAAGTTGCCTGCTGTTGAAGCACACTTCTCTCTCACAGTGCTCCAGAAAGGCAATGGGAGCTCTGGTGTTACGAACACCAGCGGTGGAGTCCTCTTCCCCACCCCCATATCAGGGCTCTTGATATCTCTGGCTAACAACATTGACAGCAACCAAAAATTAGAATGGAGTGTCCTTGTGCTAATTCCTTCTTTACCAAGGGGGTCTAGAATTAGATGGTTATGTGACGTTACAAGCACCAAGCTAACGACCATCATCTATAAAGCAGAGCCCTTCAAGAAGAGTTGAAGAAGGGTGAAGGAAACACCTTGGCAGGCGACACTCAGTGTCTGTTGCGCTAGTCCCCATGAATGACGTCGGAAGGCTAGACGGTCACATTACGCATGCACAAAGTATTATTGGGATACAGAATCAGTGGTGATGCTATTGAGCCAAGTCAGCGGCTCCTCCGTCTGGGCTAATAACTGCCGATGGCAACAGCAGTCATGCATCTCAGGCCCCCTGGAGATGAGGGGACAGTGTCACGTCCTTTTATAGCAGTGGCTCAACCTTCCCTGTGCCGCGACCCCTTCATACAGTTCACGTTGTGCCGACCCCAACAGAAAATTATTTTCATTGCTACCACAACTGTAATTTTGCTACTGTTATAAATCGTGATGTACATATCTGACGTGGGGGTATCTGATGTGTGACCCCTGTAAAAGGAAGGGTTGTCCAACCCCCGAAGGGGTCAAAACACAGGTTGAGAAGGGCTGCTTTGTACGTCAGGGTGGTGGCTGTGGTTGGGCCCTATCCGGGTACTTCTTATAACCAGATGCCAGGGCAAAGGGTTTGTTTCCACACCTCTTGTGGGGTATCCTTGTTCACTCTTTGTGTCAAAATGAGCAAGAAACCCCCACATATTGAATGTTATTTTGTGATGTCCCCAGTGAGCAAACCTGATATATTCACCAAGCCTACTTGGGTTAAGCAAACATGAATTCTAGCTGTAAATATTCTGAGAAATGAGTCTGTTTGGGCAGATGCTGTCAACTAATAAATCTTGTTTTGCAATGGAAAAAAAATAAGGCATGCTCATGCCTGAATTATTTAAGCTTTGTCACGATTACAAGTGGCAAATATATGCATTTGCTTAGGATTAAAAAAAAATCACATGCCCTTCATCCTCAGGGCACATGCACAGACATTAACTCAAATGAGAATCCCTTCTCCACAGTGAAAATTGTAGGCTTTGGCAAGTCAAACACAAGGTTCCCAAAACAATGCGGCAAGAATGAACTGGAGCACAGAGCAAGGCAGGAGAGACTCCTTTACCGGGGTGTTATTCTTTGGCCTCTGCGTTCTGCAGGCGGGGCTAATTTTATTTCCGGGCCTGTGGGTTAAAGTTAAATTGCATGGCTTATGCAAAGTACATAATTCAAGTACGAACGAAGCTCGGCTCTTCTCATTTGAAAAAAAAAAAAACAACAACATCAAGTCAGGGCACTGAGTCCCAGAGGAATCCCTGGTTTATAAACATTTGGATGGCTTTGCATGTTTCTTGATGCCATTCACAGCTTTAAAAATTAAAGCTGGTTTCATTTTATACCTAATCTATATATCAGTAGGTGAGCCCATGATCAGGTTAGCTAGTCAATGGAATTTTAAAAATAAGTATTTACCATGTGTAATATTTTTTGTTTAAATTCTTATGTAAATATAAAAAGCAGAATTTTTTTATGATGTTGATTATATTCAGGCTTGGAAACAATTTGGTAGTTTTCTTTCTTTCTTCCTTTCTTTTTTCCTTCTTTAATTAATTATCAATGGCTGTGTTCTTTGAGACAAACTCTCACTGTGTTGCCCTAGCTGACCAGGAACTCACTGTGCAGGTGAGTCTAACATCAAACTCAGAGATGCCTGTCTGCCTCCTGTATGCTGTAAAGGCGTGCGTTACCTCAACCTGCAATAAAGTGATTTATCAATGACGTAAAATAACTTTGGGGGGCTGGAGAGATGATGCAACAGTTAAGAACACTGACTGCTCCTTCAGGGGACCTACACTTGATTCCCAGCACCCAAGGTGTCTCACAATCATCTGTAACTCTAGTTCCATAGTTCAAGAGGACTCACTGCCTTCTTCTGAACTCCATGGGCCCCAGGAATACTTGTGGTACTCAGACAAAGCACTTATACACGTTAAAAAAAAAGAAGAAGAAGAAGAGATAATCTAAAACATAGTGGGATGATAATTTAGCTGGCATTTTTAAGAAAGTCCATCATACTTCCAATGGCTACGTCTTGTCCAGAGATCTGCGTAGGATCTTCTGTAGCTGATCAAAGCTGAAAATCATACTAAATTATATTAATAAATCCTAACCTGATAGTACAATATCCTATAGTATTGACTAGCATCAGTTTTAAAGATAACCACCGTATAGAGACTAGGATTTAAAATCTGAGACTAGTTGATTGAAAGCCTGGACCTTCCCCCAACTCTAAGGGATGAGATTGCATCCTGCATCTCATCTCTACCTAACTCCAGAAATCCTCCCACAGAGGTGGATATTCCCAAGCCTTGGGGATCACGCTGAGGCAGATACTCCCAAAGTCTAGGGAAACTCACAGAAGCAGATATTCCAAGAAAGAGCCAGGAGAAGGGGAAACCGAAACACAGGTTTTCAACAAAGAAAAGATAAAAACCTGGTAAGATGGAGGGGAGGCTGTGCAGCTCAACCCAAGCTAGTCCAAATGACAAGACATCCTCAGGTGGAGCCCCTCAACAGGTGCCACCGTCACGAGGGACGTCGCTACATCTGTTTTAGCAGCTGTGTGAGCTCTGCTTTCACATCTTAGCATGTCTGAAGAGTGCCAGTTGAAGAACATTATTTAGACGACCTTGAGTCTATCCGGGTCCATTGCCACCCTAAGCCCATTTACCGCCATGATCACCTGCCACTGACCAAACAGACAAACAAAATGATAGGCTGGTCTAGACTTGGAACTAGGAAAATACTGATCTGGCAGGGAGGCCATTTCTCTGTCTAGAGAAAAAGATAATTGGGTAGAAAGAGAAAGGTGGAACTGTAAATAAGACTTCTTATACATGACAGCATCTACCTCA
Organism: Alexandromys fortis; assembly: GCF_014885135.2. Classification (NCBI taxonomy): domain Eukaryota; kingdom Metazoa; phylum Chordata; class Mammalia; order Rodentia; family Cricetidae; genus Alexandromys; species Alexandromys fortis. Next base: position 1,944,032 of record NW_026067975.1, on the reverse strand, counting down.
TGTGAGAGAATCATCCTTCCCATATGTCCTTCCCCTTGACAACAAATATTCCCAGACTGAACCTAGCAGTGCACTGGTCTTTTCTTTCACCAGATAAAGTACCAAAGGAGTACCGAGAGCCTCACCTCAGCCCAGGCAGCTCAACCCACATCCCACTGACTTCTTTTCCTTGTTCTGAACATAAAGCGTCGCAAGCATTTGCTGGTTGAAGCAGCCACCATTACCTGAGTCTCTGGGCTTGCCTCCTGCGGGATCTTTGTGTCTCCCAGGGCACCTGGAGTTTTGCCTCATGCAGCCAAATGACTCACTAGAGTTTGTTACTGACTCCTAACTTAAGTCATGAGATTCTTTCGCTAGTTCCCTCATTACCAGTGGCAGCTTCGGTCTTGGGGCTAGCAAGACGCTTCCTAAAATGGAGAACTTCAGCCCACGAGAGACAGATGGAGATTCCTATGGAGACCTTTCAAAGGTTTCATCACTCGCTCCTCAAAGAAAAACCCCAAGCTGACTGGGAAGCTGTGAAACCTGCCCTTTTGGGGGCAAGGAAAGGGGAAATGGAAATGAGGGTGGCCCGACAAGACCACCTCCACCTCAAAAGAGCACCTCCCGTTTCCCCTGGGTCATGGTGCCTGAGTGTGTTTCACAGAATTATAGGACGGGGAAGATAGTTTGGGAAATGTTGTCTACACACTCTGAGGCCAAAGACAGTACAGTCTGACCTTACAAGAAGCTAGAAACAGGACTCCTTGCTGTCCAGGGCTCTGCTCTTTGTGATTCATCATCTGGTTCCTTCTAGAAGGAATTTCAGACTGTCAACTTGCTTATTGAACTGCTGTAGATTACATGAAAATGATCAGATGCCCAAAGAGGATTTATAATGTGTTTCTCAATTCCTCTGGAGCAAATACATTTACATCTATCTTTAAAAAGCTCAACTAAAAACAACTTTAAACAAAATATGTAAGTATTAGGCTCAAAATTCCCTAGGCCCAAGAGTCTTTGATACTTGGGTAGTATCAGAGACCCAGGCTTAGTCGCTGTAAGTCAATCGTTCTAAATTTAGCTAGTTGAAGTCACCTTTCTTCTATTTGGTTTGCAAAGAGACATCTCATGAGTTAGCATGAATGGCTAAAAATAAGCTGCAAGTTTCGTTTTCTGTTGTTCAGCATGGCTTAGAAACAGAACAGCGCAAGCCTCGGAGATGCGTTGAATGGTGCGAAAAGTCAGCAATTCAAAGTGCTTCCTTTCCTGCCCCGATGACCAGCTCATCCCCAGGCCTGAAGAACTCACACCTCTGTCCCTTTCATGGTCTTGAAATGAATCACACGCGCCCATAAATAAGACACGGCAGGAAACCAGGGGCTGAGGCTAGTAATGGGGGGTGGCAGTGGCTTGAACGTAGATGCATCATCACTTCCGCACAGGGTGTCACGTACACTTCAGCCCGAATCTCAAGTGATGCTGGAGACCCTTCTGTGGGGTCAGGGATAAATGAATAAACCGTAGATTCCGTGACGACGGGTTCCGAGGGATTGAGCTCAGAGTCTCCCTTGACCCAAATGCCATTGTTCTTGTGCAATTCCATACTACAGACCCAGGCAGCTCACAAGTTCAATTTCAAAACCGTCTTTTCAGGGCCAAGTCGGGCAAAAAGGTGTTCAGCAGCAGTGCCCGTACTTCAAAGGGACGGTAGCCACCTCGCTTTGGAGCGTTCAAGCCGTCGTTTCGTGCCGGGCAAGCCGCACCGTGGCAAGCAGGCTCTCAGCTAAACAAGACTGAAAGGGGGCGAAGAAGGGTTAATCTCCCTCCATTAAGGAGGGGCCGCTGCGTGAGGTGAAGAGAATAATCTGTATGAAGTGCAGAGCAGACAAAGCACGTTCTGGAAACGAAATTACAGTGTGGGGGGCGAAGAACGATTGTCCCGATTTTCACTGTGGCCATTTCTTAGGTCTCGGGGTCTTTGCTTAGCTTTGAAGTTACAGCCTCAGGGATGGGGATGAGGGCCTGTTCACATCGAGAGCAGGACTATTTGAGCTGTGATTCCACGGAACTAGGCTGCCTGGGAGGAGAAGGTGAGGCCACAGCTGCCAGGATATTGGACAGGCTTATCCAAGCACAAGTTAGACACCAGTCACGTAAATAGAACGGTCGCAGTCTCTTCCCCGGGCTAGGAAATGGCCTCTGCATCGTCTTCTTTTTCATTTAGAAAAACTTTCTAAAAAGGGTTTATTTATTATTATTATTATTATCATATGTATGTGTGCATGTGTGTATGCATGTGCGTGCACATGTGCTCAGAAGCATGTTGGATCTCTTGGAGATGAACTTACAGACAGTTGTAAACTGCCTGATTGGGGACTGGGACTCGGGTTCTCTACAAGAACAATACGTGTCCCAGAGATAACACTGAGTTATCTCTCTATACCTTATTTTTTGTTTGTAATTATGTATGTGTAAATATGTATGATGTGTGGACATGGAGGCTGGAGGCATCAGGATCTCCTGGAACTGGAGTTATATGTAGTTGTGAGCTGCCTGACCTGGGCGCTGGGAATCAGAGCACCAAGTGTTCGTAACGGCTAAGCCACCTTACCAGCCCCCTATTTTGAAAAACAATCATTTGAGAAATTTCAAAAATAATTTTTTCTTCCTGTTTTTTGGCAGTGGGGAGGAGTCACAAGAAGTTACAAAAACAGTAAAGGAAGGATGGTGTTGCACACCTGTGATCCCAGCGGAGGCGGGAGAATGGGCTCAGGGTGAGAGCCTGCCAGAAGCAAGGGAATGGGCAGTAAGCGTCATCCTCCCCAGTGGTCCGGGTACCTTCCAGACTGTGGGACACTGATGCTGGGACCCGGGGATGGAGCGTATCTGGTTTCTCTGGTTTTCTCATGCACTCTCTGTGGCAGTAGCTCTGCCGCTCTCACGCAGCATCAACACCATCAGGACGCTGTGGTCCATCACTACCACCCCCTGGGCCTCCTTAGAGTCACAGCCTCCCCAGTCCTGGGCCATGGCAGCCATGGAACTCCTCTCCCTCGCTGCGATTCACTCCCCTTGAAAGTGGTGTGTATCTGTGTAACCCTTTGAGATGAGCGTGTTCGCCCTGTGGGAGGTCCTTCTGACCCATTCCACTTCCTGGATAGTGTGGCCCCCTCTACAGCTGGCTGCCCGTTCACCCGTTGAAGACTCTCTGGCTGGCTTCTAGATTGTAGGTGTTCCGCGCAAAGCCACGGATATGTATATACAGGCCGCTAGGTGAATGTAAGCTTTCGCGTCTCTTGTGTAAGTATCCAGGAGCGGCTTGGCTGGATCATATGGAAAGAATGTTTAACTTTGTCAGAAAACTATCACCTGTTTCGGAGAATGACTGGATCATCTTACATTCTTACCGGAAAGAAAGGCCCAAGGCATCCAGTTTTCCCACCCCCTGGCCTGCACTTGGTGACAGTATCATTTTTTGAGTCATTCCGGTAGATATATTGTGGCTCCTTTTGCTGACGTACAATAAAATGGGGGTAAGTTTTGGCGCTGCTGATCCTGGGTAGGATGGTCACTAAAAAGCTCTCGCTACCCCAGCTTTCCTGTCCACATGGCAGTTTCTGCTGCCTGGCATTTAGATAATGGGCAATTGCTGGTCTCTCTGCCTGGGGCGAGCCTTCAGTTTTGCTCACTTGCTACTGGCTGCAGTGATGGGATATCCCCATCAGGAACTGCTAAACCTCTCTGAGCCAGTACCACCTTGAACTAGTGGTGCCTGCTTCTATGAGAAGAGATGAGCGATACAAATTCATGGAGAATTTTCTTGGGCCAGAACCTTCTTTCTGCTATGGTCATAGACTGTGTAGATGCCCGTTTTTATAGTGGAGGTGGGGCATGGAGTCAGTATAGACAGGAGTAAGGAAAGCCTCCAGCAGTACCTGCCAATCAGAATACCCACTGAACACGTCTTGCCTTTGGACTTTGTGCTCCATGACCATATAGGACTCTTCGATGGGATGTAGAAACCTTGTCTGCATATCCTGGAACTCTGACTTCTCTCTCCCACTGGTTAGGAATGGAGGTACCATTCTCTCGAGTTTCCTAGCCCGAGGACCCGGTCCTTTGAGAGAAGATGCACTTAGGAGACATACTCTCATGCCAACAAACACTCATCCACATACATTAAAATAAATCTAAATAAACTGTTTATTTGTTTGTTTATTTTGAGACAAGAGTCTCACTATGTAGCTCTGGCTGTTCTGGGACTCACTATGTAGACTAAGCTGCTGTCCCCAAACACAGAGATCCTGCTGCCTGTGCCTCCTGAGTGCTGGGATTAAAGGTGTGCACCACTGTGCCCAGCACTAAAAAACAAAATTAAAGAAAAAATTTCAAGACAACAGGAACATGAGCTTCATATAGAGCAGACATAGTGAGGACGTGGATTGCCCCAGTCATTCCTGTACTATCAGCCTGCATCAGCTGAGCCCCAGACTTGAGGGAGAGTATAAATGCTACCAGGACCCGTGCTTAGCACAGCTTGCCCTCCTACGTTTGTGCTAGAAAGCCAAGAAGCAAGAGTTACCAACGGGGACGAGGACAGTCCCGAGACGATGAGGACATGTGCAGAAGTGGAGACACTTGGTGAGAACATCAGCCTCTCTGGTGTCTCAGCCTGGAGACGGGCAGAGCTGAAATGCTACCACTGGGTTTTGTTCTTCACCAGCTGATGGTGTGGGCATGGATAGCCTCAGAGGAACTGTGTGCAGGTTTCTGGTGTCTGAAGGCGCACAGAGGGCCTGCCGACAGTGGTGCGGTCTGTAGAGGCAGACTTTGAAAGGCAAACAATGGGTGGTGCACGCCTTTAGTCCCAGCACTCAGGAGATAGAGACAGGTGGATATCTGAGTTGGAGGCTAGCCTGGTCTACAGAGGCCAACCAGGGCTACACAGAGGAACTCTGTCTCAAAACAAACTAAAAATAAAAGGCAAATGGCGGGATGTGCCCCTCTAGCACTTAAGGTAGAAGAATGGAAGGAAGTGCAGGGCTATCAGAGACCCTTATGTGACTGGAGGGCGTGGGTTAATGATTTCTGCAGTGTTGTGAAGACACATGGACCTTTATGCTTCCTCTCAGATGACAGCCTTTTTAGGTCTTGGTTGGGTTTGTTCAATAGGTTCTCTGCGACTCGACTGCCGTTTCACTCCTTTCTATGGCTCCATCCTCCAGTCCCTGCTGTCTGGCTCACTGTCCCCACTTCCCTGGTGATAAGGCTCAGTCACAGCACCTTGCAGACACCACAGACACCTCCCCTGGCTCGGAACATCATCACATTCTTCCCGAGGGTGGGATCTACCGGGGCTCCACACCAGACCCTGGCTCTGTCTCCTTTTCAGTTCCTGTCTCCTGACCTGAGATCCGCCCCCACACGTAAGCCTGGCCTTTGCCATGATGCTCTTCTGCTGTTCTACTTTCTGTCCTTCAACCCACCATGGCTCAGTTCTGAAGGAAAGTATCTTACAGATGCTTTCTGTATGACTGTCCTATGTCCTCCTAAGTCCTTGTCGGGGCTCAGAGATCACAGGGGTCTGGCACCACTAGGTGACCAAGAGAATGACCTGGGCCCCTCCGAGGTCCAAACTGTATGTGTTAGTCCTGAGATTTGACCCTACCTATCAGAGAGCAGACACAATTTCCTTGACTGAGGCAGGGAGCTGTTTCAGGAGTTGTCTTCTTGTTGGTTCCCTTTGTCGCTACCAGAAGGTTGGGCATGTTTAGATCCCTTGTCTAGGTCACCCTCTGCCAATAAATCTCTGGGTGACCATTAGGAGGCAAATGATCTATGTTTACTCCACTGCTCTCATTGTTTACAATAAGCTTTCCCGGTTCCCAAGCTAATAATCATCTTTGGGGCCAGATACAGCTAAAACTCAGAAGCCAAAAAGAACTTTTCGTTTCTCGTTTGGATATGTGCTATGGTTTGGGTACAGTTTTTCCTCCAGCGTTTATGTGTGTGCTGGAGGCTTGGCCCTCAGGGTGGTGGTGTTGAGGCAACGGAACCATCCAGAAGTGAGGCTCTTGGAAGAAGGTAATTAGGTCATAAGGGCATTGCCCACTGAAGGGATCTTTGTAGGTTTTGTGAGATGGGATTAGTTTCCATGAGAATGGTTGCTGTAAATAAGCCTGGTGCCTCTCCTGAATCCTTCTTTCTGTGTAGCAGGTGCTCCCAGCACGGTGATGTCATTTGCCCAGGGCCCTCATCAGGGAAGAGCAGATGCTAGCACCATGTTCTTGAACCTCCAGAACTGTAAACTAAATATCTTTTTAGTGATGATTTTATTTGCCAGGTGTTTTGCTATAGCAGTACAGACTATGACAGTATCCCAGCCCAGGGCCCGCTAACTTTTTTTTTTCTGTGTAAAAATGCCTAGAATTGGTTAGGTAGCAAACTAGACAGACGAGTAAGTAGTTCTCAGGCTTTGGTGGATATGAGAATAAGGAAGGTGTGTTAGAATTCTTGATATTTGAAAGATAGCAGGTGATTCTTAGACATGGGTCGGTCAAAGTCTCCATAGAGGGACATGGCTGAATCTAACATGTCTGGGACTACGGTCAGAGTTTCTGTTGTCACAGGGACTTGTGAACATGCGTTTTCATGTGAGAAACCTCAGGGGACCAGGTTCTGAGTTAGACACTGATGATCTGTGGACCAGCATTGACCAACTGGTAACTTTAAACACAGATCATTCAACCTGACACTTCAATTTCTGGGGATTTTCCTTAAATTGCCCACAAGGATTTACGTTCAAGAGTGTTTATATATTTGTAACAGTGGACCACCGGAGGCGATCAAAATAGGCATTTAAAAATGGCTAAATTAAAATATGCCAATGCAAAGATAATAACCATTTAAAAAACCCAGCAAAAACCAAAACTAAAACTACAAACTAAAAAGGAATTTGTCTTCTGTAGAATGGAAGAAGGAAGAGGAATGTTGTAATGGAGTTGAAAGTCCAGCCAAGCGTGGCCCAGCTGCAGATGGGGGTGGGGTGCAGCCTGTCCCTGGGGAATCCTAACCTACTCCCTTGCAAGGCACCTTGATACAGCTGCTGCCTTGGACTTAAGTCAATGAGAAAGGCCTTTTTTACTGGCTACTCCCTTCCTCCTGTGATGCAGGATGATCGCCTATGAGATTCTGAATAGAAGGGTGACCCCCATCACAGCAGGCAGACTGACTGCCCTCTTTCATGTAGCGTAGGAAGTACAACCCCAAATCAGTGCCTCTAGGAGGGTCAGTATCATCTGTCAACCAGCCAGGCTCTAGGATAGCTTAGGGCTCCAGGCATACCTGTGAGAAACGACTATTTGAGAGTTAGCCTCTGAGAGTATCTGTGATAGAATTTATCTTGTTAGGTTAATTCTTGAGGGAAACCCCATCTCAGTTGTGGGCAGGACCATTCCCTGAGTGGGGATCCTGTACCTCATGAAATGGAGAAGGCAGGCTGAGGAGGAACATTCCTTACTCTCTGCTCCTGGTTTGTGGATTGCTGTGTCCGACGGCTTCGAGCTCTTGCTGCCGTGACTTTCCAACCACACTGGTAGACAATCCCAGGCTGAGGCAAAATAAAGCCATGCGCCCTTAAGTGACTTTTGTCAGGACATTGTATCACAGCCACAGAAAAATGACCAAGATTGCTTCCACAGTGTAGACATCAAGCCTGCCTTGTTCCCGTGTGCTGGGACCCTCAGTAGAATTTCAGGAATCAGCTCTAGGCACAGAGATGCTCAACCAGTTTCTCTCAAAGTCTTTCGTGAAGTTGGCGCTTTTGAGCCGCTGGCCCACACTCACACCTGGCAAAGTGGCTTTGTACTTGTACCTACTATGTATTTTGCTTAGACATGTTTCTAAGGATCACAGATGCAGGCGATTCAGAGAGAATTTTTCTTGTTTCAAAACAGCACTACTTCATAGCAATCTCCAAAGCCAAGACATCAACGCCGACCATGTGGTGGCAATTGTCACGAGCACGCTAACTTAGTCTTCACAGTCCTCATTGCCCGAACCATTCCGCGCGGAACCTTACTCAATTTAACGGTCTCAACAGAACAAAACACTACTTTGAAGGTGAGAAGGAGCTTGAAAGTTCTGGTAAAAACCAGAGGCTTCTTGTGTTAACAGCAAAACCCCAGAGTCCTTTGTGTGGTGTTTTCCAAATTGGTTCTTGACGAGAACTAGGGGATTTCAGTGTGAGAAACGACAAAGGCCAATTACTATGAATTCTTAGCTGTCGTAAATATGACGTGAGCTCCTTGCAAAACTCTCTAAAAAGGGTAGCAGGGCATTCATAATGCTGAACCAGGAAGAAGGGGGCTAGCGTATCTGTGCATCAAGAACTTTTGAGATCTTGTGCGTCTTCAGCTCACTCCGTCAGGTGGTGGCTTTCAGTGGGCAGTGCGTTCCCACACTTTTGACTCTTCCATCATCCCAGCCTGCTCAGTAGACACTCGTGGTGCTCAACAACCCCAGAAAGTGCACCTTCAGAGGTGGAAATATTTTTGAAAAACTGAAACAAAACAACTTGCTATTTATTTAGCCCGCTCCCGATGTGAAGGGACGAACAACAATCGAAGAGGCTATCAGACTGGCCCGGGACAGATCTTCCCACACAATGGACAATGCTCACTCTTCAGGGTGGGGATGTGGGAGCCAGGAATATCAAATCTAGTGGCAACATTTCATTTGCTTAGACAGATACTGACCACAAAACTAGAGAACTATGCACCATGCAGCCGGAACAGATCTTTACTGGAGCCCTTTCCTGACATTTACCGGTGAGAAGAGAATTCTACAAAAACAACAATGGCTTAAAATCTACATAAATTATAAAGTGAGACAGGGCTCTCCAAATAGGGCTCATACATTTTCCGCTCACTGTTTCAGTAAATGAGACTTCCCGAAAAGAAAAAGGCAGAATTAGACATTGGGTATAACTCTTTTATATTTCGTGGGGTTAGCATTAATGTTCCTGCCCAAGTCTTTTATAGTCTATATTAAATATTTTTCAAATAGTTTTATTTGAAGGTCTCTTCTTAGAGGAGCCCTCTCACTAGTAAAGCACTGTAGACCCTGGTACAGATGGGGTAGAAGAGTCTTCCAGTTTCTCCAGGACTGGGCAGAACCATAGCTCAGGGCTCCAGGCACGTTCCTATATGTCACTGAAGCTTATAGCTGTGGGAGCAAAATCCCATTGACAGCTAGTTTGCTTGACTTAAGAACACGAAAGGAACAAAGCCAGAAAAGACCTAAACAAGAGAATAGGGGGAGGAAAGATAAGGGGAAGATGCCCTTTCTGTTTCATTGGCCACTGACAACAGGAATGTGTTTACCTTAATCTTAGGATTAGAATGGACAGAGGCATCTTGGGAAATTTCTCTCACTGTTCTTTGCCCTCATGGCCAGGTAAAACCTGTGAGTGTCCAATAGTGAATTCCAAATATCTCCTAATGTTTTGCTGTTGTTTTGAGATAGGGTCTTGCTATGTTGCCCTGGTTGGCCTGGAGCTCAGTATGAAGACCAGTTGGCCTTAAACTCACGAGCAACCAACCCTCTTGTCTCTGTCTTCTACCTGGGTTTACAGGTGTGTACCCTATATGCTTGGCATTATAATATGCTTTTATAAGATTTATTTTTATTTTATATGTGTACACTTGGTACTTATCTGCCTGGAAGTATAGCTGTGTGCCATGTGTATGTCTGATGCCCAAGGAGGCCAGAAGAAGGCACTGGATCCTCAGGAACTAGATAATTCCAGATAGACATGAGCCCCCATGTGTGCTGGGAACTGAACCTGGGTCCTCTGCAAGGGCACCAAGCGAGCTCTCTCTCCAGCCCCTCATCTACCATCCACTACCACCAACCCTCTCCCCACCACACACGCACTGTTCTACTCTCACGCCTTATATTTGAGCATTTCCAAGCTTTTACACTCAATGCCGAAGAGATTATCTTTCTCCGGAACCTCCCCACGGTTGTCTCTGGGAAGTGGCTGCTCTAAGCTAGCTACAGTCACGTCCCTGGGTTTTAGCCAATGGGATGGAAAGAAAGATGATATGGACCACCTCAACCCATAAGACCCTCCCTGTACGCTTTTTAGGTTCTTTGCTCTTTCCACTGAGGAGCGAAGATACACCCTGGTGGTTCTGAAAACCAGCTGCTGCTGACAGCAGAGTCTCCTTCAAACGCGGAATGTTTTGCGTTTGTTAGTGTTTGTTGGTCATCAAACCAAGGGACTTGGGCACTTAGGGCACGCCCACTGAACTCTACCCCAGCCTTGAATCTGAACGAATGCTTGAAAGAGAGTTATCCCAACCAACCTGCACTGTGACATGGTCAAAACGCAAAGCCTATTGTGTTTAAGCCAATCTATATTTATGGTAGCAATTAGCTTACCGTGACACATATCCCCTTTGACACAGCTGTTGTCATTCTGTACCTATGCCCTGTACGCTTTTCTTTATTGTCCTAAAACCCCCAAAAAGTAGAACTAGAGACGTAAAAGCAGGGAGTCACCAGGGACAAATGGCACTCACCAAAGTATTTCTCACACAGCGCTCAGCTCTCCCAGCCAGAGGAGCGGCAGACTGGCATAGCCTCGCTTCAAGACAGCCTCATCTGTGAAATTATATTTAAAAGGTAAAACACAAGGCCTTCAAAACATAAAGTGTGACGGTTCATCTCGTAGGATGCTGGCTCACCAGGGATTTGTGTTTCTTGCTAAACGACAAACTTCTGCACTGCCTTAAAGTGAAGGCCATTTTCTAAGATACACGCAACCACATTAGCGCGAAGAACAGACTTAATGTGCTGAGGAAGGTCTACAGAAAAGAGCCCATCACTCGGGAGGTGGGTCGAGAAGCCAGGGGAACTGAGATACAGCTCTAGGCCTGTCTGCTCTGTGACTCTCACGCCCCGTGCAAAAAAAATGTTTTTCCATAGAAACTGAAATTTCTTGAGTAGAAACTTCCAGAACTCATAAAGGACAGGTTATGCAAAGGCCTCGGAGTTTTTAGACGATACGAAAACAGATGAACTGTGTTTCGCCTCTGCTTCATGTCCCTGCTTAATGGCAGCGTGAGTGGAAATGAGAAACTGTAAACAGGACACCAAGGAGATAAGGAAGCACAGAACACGCAGAAGGACAGAAGGTGCTCCCAAGACAGGCAGGCTGGCTGTGGCCCCTTTCCGACAGGTCTGCCATTATCCCCCCCCCCCCCCCCCGCCCAAGTGTGAAAATACTTTGACTGACAAAACATATGCTTGCCTAGGATGGGGCTTGTCTTATGTCTGATCACCCCCTAGACAATACAGGAAGCAAACTGTTCAGAACCCCAGATACATATTTTGGTTTCCTTCTTGAAACAGAGCTCAGGTGGGCAGAGCAAACAAGAATCCCCAACCCAGTAGCACATTCTCCTCAGGGTTTCGCCTGAGCAGCTTTTGTTTATCTGTTCTTGCTGGGCCCCTGGGGAAGAGAGAGCAGGCCCCTCTGAGGCTATGTTTAGAAGGTGTCCCAATGTCCGTCCCCACTCCCTCCTCTGGGCCAGGGCCTGCCAGGCCTGGCTCTTAGGAGCAAGATGGCACCCACCATGTTGGGCTGAGGGGCCTTCACTTACTCAGAGGTGCTGGCTCTGAAGCCCACACGCAGCCAACTTCCTGGGCTCAGGAGGCCCCACCGCATTCTTCCTCTGGATGCCTCAACTCCCAGTTGAGATCTGCGCCACATAATCTTCTCATGACGTCACTCATTCTGACTGCTTACCCTTGGAAAGCTGATTTACAAGTAAAGCCCTCCTTAAGGCTTAAAACAAAAGAAGAAGTAGAAGAAATAAGGTTGCTGGAGGGGAAATAGAGAGAGCACAGCAGTGGCCTCCCGGTTTTGAGATTTGCTGCAGCTATGAGAACCACTCCCTGGTCAGGTTCCTGGCTACAAACCGAGGCCAGCAGCAGGGCGTGGGTGACGTCAGGGCCAGGCCTGAGTCATAGCCAGTGGCCCGGCTGCTCTGCCACTCGGAAAGGGACAAAAGGAACCTTTGATGTCCAGAGGCCCTCCTCTCTCCCAGGCTGGCTGCGCTCAACAGCAGGCCAGAACATTCCAGCTGTCTCTCCACCCCATCCGCCCTTCCTCCTTCCGGAACAGTCCCAGACAGACTCACTGAAGGACATCGCCCTCCGTACAGCCACGGCATGGCCACCCTCTGTAACCGAGAAGCAGGGAGGAACGGGGGTTTTCCCCCAGGACCCTCTCACTTCTCTTGTCATGTGATGCTCACCTTAGCCCAGAGCTCTAAGGGTACTTAAAGACACGGAAAGATGGACTCGCTGTTGCCATCTCCGGGGCAGCCTCCACTGCTCAGGCTGTGTTTGCTTCTGCTGCGCTGTGGAGGCAGGCCTCAGGTCTCTACTCTGTTCCTCCTGGGTCTAAGTGGCTTTCCTTTCAGAAGACATAGTCATAGCGCAGTACCTGGCGTGAAGCTCACTAAGTACACCATGAAGGCTGCCTGGCTGCCTGGCTGCCTGGACGAATAGATGAAAACCTTAAAGTAAATGTGGAGGGCACATATTGAAAACTTATGGTGAATGTTTCAGTCTCCGCAGTAAGTTCTTTGTGACAATATTTCACTTACCGTGACAAAGCTGTGGATGAGGAAATAGACTGAGGAGGAAATGGGTTCTCAGAGAAACAAAGACATCTTTGCCGCCTCATGGCAAAGCAGCAGCAGAGCCCAGGCAGTCTTCAGACCTCAGGTTCGCTTTCAGCCTCCATGTTGAGAGGCTGGGGTGAATGAGGAAATACTGACTAATGTTCTTCCCAGGAGAGGAAAGATAAGAACAAAGATGGGCCTCGAAACCTGACCCTACAAGAACATGACGGAACAATCAGGTATGTTCTGTCTAGGTGAGGTAAGCCTCGCGGCCTCTGGATGGGTCAATGTCACAGCTGAGGCGTGACAAGCAGCTAGTCTATCCTGAGAAGCTGGAGCCAGAAGACAGAGCCAGGGAAGCCTGTTGGCCCAAGCCCTGGTGTGGTGGAAGAGCCTCAGTGGGCAGAGCACTGGACGCCATGTGCAGAGAAGAGAGGACCGACGGGCTAGGAGGAGTGAGTCTGGGCCGGTAGGAAAGCGAAGGTGAGGGGCGATGTTATCCAGGCCACGTATTTCTGCACTGTATGGTGGCCGGGCTCTCAACCACAGTTCCGCACCTGAGATGGTCACACAGCAGTTACAGACTGGCTGCTGCCTGGGTCAGGTACGCTGATGTTGTCCTGCTTCCTGCTCTGTAATTATAGGGACAGCCTGGGAAGAGGTGCTAATCCAAGCTAGTGACAGAGATGCAGACGTGACCTCAGTCCTGCCATCCCAGAAACAGAAAGCTGATGAACTCCCCCTTCAGTTTACCTTTGGGGATAACAGCTGCTTAGAGAACAAACACAGGTGATCTTCAGGATTTGGGTGAACCCCGAGACTCCCTTCCGATATTGCGGTGTGAACTGTCTCTCAATTATTCCCGTGCCTCCATGCTGGTCCAGAGAGACAATTTATCTTGGGGTTGGACCCCGACACTATGGGGGAAAGGACACACTAGTGCTCGGGAGAACCGGGAGGCCCAGGTGAGGAGCGGAAACAGCGCTTTCAGAGGACGAGAAGGGGCCTATGCCAAACAATCACAGTCCCTTCCTCCTGTCATGTCCCCGGGAACAGCAAATAGCAGGAATAGCGACCAGGCCAGGACCCAGCCAGAGTCCCGGCAGGAAGAAAGTCGGCTCAGCAGTCGGGCCCCTATCAGGATGAACCCCTCGGCTCCTTCTCCACAGCGGCTGGTGACTCTGCCTTGTACTTTTCCATGACTCTTGAATGTCTCATTTCAAGAGGAAGCCAGAAATTTCCAGCCCCTTAGGTCTCAATGATGTGGTCTCACAGCATTTCCCCCACCCATCTTTGGAGGGTCAAGTGCTATGATACAGTGTGAGAGGGATCCTTCCCATGGCGGGGAAAGGACTGCGGTGGGTGACAGGATTTGCTACGCAGATGCAGACATAGTTTGGGTGTGAGTCTATTGAGAAGAGAGGAGGATAGGGGAAGGGAGGGAACACACACACACACACACACACACAGAGACAGAGACAGAGACAGAGAACTTGGGAGTGGGAAGAGTATGTCTCTTAAAGGGACCTTTGCACCTGCATACAGTGTGAGGGTTCTGCTTGCCATACACAGAGGGGGCCAGGTTCCCAAGGGGCAGGATCAAGTGTGCCTGGATATTAGCATCAGGGAGACCTCTCTCCATGACTCTGAATCTGTCTCCGATGGCCAGGCAACACTGTGTGATTACCTTTTCATGAAGACTCTGCCAGCCAACACTCAGAAATCACACTTGGTGGAGTTTAGGTCTCCATGCAGGTGGAATTAGCCGAGAATTTCCGAGGAGAAACCCGTGTGATTTTCTTCAAGGGGAACAGCAATGACAGGTCATCTTTGCTGGCATGGTCCATCAGAGCCTGACCGTGGCCTGAGGAGGGCATTGCAAGTTTCAGGCTTTTATGGTAGAAGGTTTATTTGTCCATTGCTGCCCTGTCTACAGAAATGCCTCTGTGAGCCTCCCTGCTGTTTCCCCTGGGGCTTGGTGGATAGCCTGCACCATAGGCACTGGTCTTTACTTCTTTAATAAAAAGACTAGAGGCTTATTCCTACTGTGCCTAGAAACATGCAAACAGAAAAGGGTGAGAAAATAATAGGCAGAAATGGTTCACAACTTAAGCGAGCTGCAGACCCTTGTGTTTCGAGCACTGTGGTTGATGCTAACGGGGGTGGGGGGCTAAAGTTAGGGAACTGGGCAGACCATCCACTTGGAGATACAGAGAAGTGGCCCCAGGAGCTCTTCTTGCCTGCACCTCATCTGGGAAACCTCCTTCTTGGCTACAATAATATAACTGTACACTGATAATTTTCTGGTAAATCTTTAAGGGCTCAAGGAATTCCTCAGATCTCTATATTTGCCACCTCCATTTTTTCTCACTTTCTTTAGTCTTTTTAAAAACATGATTAAGATACGATTTACATAGCAGAAAGTCCACCCACTTAAAGTATGCAATTCAATGGGTTTAGTATATTTGCATGTATTTACATATATTTAGTATTTTACATACTCATAGTCTACTTTTACAACATTTTTGTCAGATATCCCCTGTGAAGAGACATTGTACATTTCAGCCTTAGGCAACCATCAATGTGCCTTCCAGCTCTAAAGCGTTTCCTCCTCGGGACATTTTGCACACGGAATATCACAGTACATAGCCTGTTGTGATTGGCTTCTTTCACTTAACACAATGCCTCCGAGGTGTATCCATGTTGCAGAGTATTTCCTCGCCTATTCCTTTTATGTCGGGATAATAGTCTGTTGCATGAATATAAGACATTTTGTTTATTATCTTTGAATCAGTTGATGACAGTTTGAACTGTTCCAGTTGTTTGCTTTGCTTTTTTTGTACAATACTGAAGATTGAACCTAGAGTCTCACATAAACCAGGCAAGTGTTCTACCACTGAGCTGTATCCCCAGCATGAAAAAAACATTCCTTCTGTTTGTGAAAAATCAGACTAAACAAAGAACTAATTGAAATTGAAAAAAAAAATCTTTTTTTTTTTTTCTATTTCAAGCTGGTCTTGAATCCATCCTGTGTCCCAGGCAGACTTTGAACTCAGGACCTCTGGAAGAGCAGCTGGTGTTCTTAACCACTGAGCCATGTCCCCAGCCTGGCACAACTCACTTTTAAACTATCATGAACAATATTGCCATGGACACTGGTGTACAATGTTGTTGTTGCTGGTAGTGTGTGGTGTGTGTGTGTGTGTGTGTGTGTATGCTTAAGTTTTGTTTCTCTTGGGATTATAGCAGGGAGAAAGATTGCTGAGCTGTGTTAGTTACTTTTATTGTTGCTATTAATATATGATTCAGGGTTTAAAAGTGATTACTAGATAGGGGCTGGAGAGATGGCTCAGCAGTTAGGAGCACTTGATTATTCTTACAGAAGACCACCCACATGGGGGCTCACAATTGTTTGACTTCAGCTCCAGGGGCATATGACACCTTGCTTGACCTCTATAGGCAAGCTTGTGGTACACGTGCATACACTCAGAAAAAAAAATTCATACGCATAAAATAAAATTTTTAAATATTAAAAATTTTAAGTGCTTAAAGGATGGTTTTAAAGGAATAACCATTTTTTTTTTAAATTTGTACACAAGGCTAGGCATGGGTTGCAATCCCTTGATGCAATCCATAAGATGCAGGCCATACTTGACACTGCTGAAGTGGCAGGGAAACTGAGGTTGGATAGATTATGGGGCCTGGAGGAAAACTTACTGCTATTATTCTGCTAAAGGAACATAGCACTAAAATGACTCCTAAGGACACACTGCTGTACCAATGGATCAGTGCCTTGCTCAGTCCACATCAGAGAAGCTTCTTCTTGCAGTAGATGGAGATTAGTGCAGAGACCCACAGCCGGACACCGTTCAGAGAGTGAGGGACTTAGGCGCACTTGGTCCTAAGTGGGATATCTTCATCAAACCATCCCTTTAAGGCTCAGGTGTTGTAATAAGAGTGGTGGGCTACGTTCCCGGCACCCCGCCACCCGCATGGCTAGCTTATGCCCCGAAATAATTACACAGAAACTGTATTCTTTTAAACACTGCCTGGCCCATTAGTTCTAGCCTCTTATTGACTAGCTCTTACCTATTGATCTAACCCATTTCTAATAATCTGTGTAGCCCACGAGGTGGCTTACCAGGAAAGATCTTAACCTGTGTCTGTCTGGAGTGGGAGAATCATGGCAACTCCTGACTCGGCTTCTTTCTCCCAGCATTCTGTTCTGTCTGCTCCGCCTACCTAATTTTGTGTCCTATCAGGGCCAAGCAGTTTTCTTTATTAATTAACCAATGAAACAACAGATAGAAAGATATCACTCCCACATCACTGAGGGATGAGGAGGCAGAGGATGATAAGAGCCAGAGGGATGGACGACACCAAGGAAAAGGTGTCTTCCGAACCCAACAGGACAGATGCACACATGAACTCACCGAGAATGGCAGCACACACAGGAAGGTGAACACGTGAATTCACCGAGAATGGCATGCACAGGATGGATGCACATGTGAACTCACCGAGCATGACATCATGCACAGGAAAGATGCACACGTGAGCTCACTGTGCAGGGCAGCACACACAGGACAGAGGCACACGTGAGCTCACCATGCATGGCTGCACAAGTTCGAACCAGATGGGGTCCCAGCACGGAGAGGGGGAAGTAGACACAGAGTGCCACCCTTAACCAAGAAGCTATTTATAAATGATACCCACTGGCAAAGGGACAGTCAATTTTCTCTAATGGAGTGTCACTGGGTAGGTATATCGATCATAGTCCAGATCAGGCCTCCATGTCCAGGAGTGGATGGCCAATATTAAAAGAATTCTATGTTTTGTTTTAACTTTTTGTTTCGTTTGAGAGAGGAGGTGGGGGGGACATAGAATTGGGTAGGGAGATTCTGGGTGGAGTTGGGGGAGGAGAAGAACATGATCAAAATATATTGAATAAAAAATTTTAAATAAAAAATTATAGTTTTGGGGACTAGAGTGTAGCTCAGTGGTAGAATATTGACCCTGCATAGTCAATGCCCTGGGTTTGATTTTTCCATGCTGAGATGGGATGGGACAGGGCAGAATGCAAGGGAAGGAAGAAAGGAAGGAGGAAAAGGAGAGAGAGAAAGATAAGGGTGGGGGTGTTAGCGTGGATCCTTTCCCATTGACCCATTTAAGTAACTCATGAATGCGTGGAGGACACCTGCTACGTCCATCATGAAGGGTGGAAAACATGAACCTGAGGGATGGAAGCCAGCAAGAGTTAAGGACCAGGAGCCTCCGCCCAGGGCGCCTCTCAGCCACTTCCTCATTCCCACAGTGTGTACACAACTTCATACTGAACTCTGCTATCTTCTGAGACTCTAAGACATCCCCTCTCGTTTATTCTCTCAGCTACCCCAAGAAGTAGACGAATCAGACTCAAATTCCTATTTGATCACAAGTGACCTTGGACAAGTTACGGGATGTGTTGTTAGGCTCGGTGTCCTCAGCGCTAACATACGTTTTACATATAACTTATATAAAACCAGAGAGGCTGAGGATCTTGACTGACCTCACACAGCCTGGAATTGGCAGGATCAAGGAGAGAACTAGAGTTTCTCCTCTTGGCCTAGATGGTCCACGGGCTTCCCTCATGAAAACTCTTTTTTTAGAAGGCTGAGTCATCTGGCTGCCTTAGGAAGAATGCTTTGAAAAGCCAAGGCCATTTTATTCTCCCCGCCCCCCATGTCTGAAAACACCAGCAAAGTACAAGACAGACAATGCTTCGTGCCTCAAGTTAAGGGTTATCACTCCCAGTATCAAAGACCCTCTAAAGCCAGAGCTGTCAGAAGTAGGAACCAGTCAAATCAGAGGGAAGACCAAGTCCCTGGCCGGCTTCTTTTCTATTTTTGTTCTTTGTATAGCAGAGTGTCCCCTCTAGTGGCTTTGGTGAAAATAGCCTGTATAAACAGATGGCAGTTTCAGCACCTAACAAGGCAGAGAGCTCAGGGCTCTGGGTTTCTCTTCCCCGATGAGAACCTGAGGTTCTCAAGCAGAGGTGATTTTATCCCCACTGTCGATTGTTTGACAACATATGGAGACCCAACAGGTCAGTGGTACTGATGTGGAGGAACCCTGGGCAGGAGATGATGTGCCCAGCCTGAGACCTGTGGTGTCTTCCTAGCTTATGAAGGCTCAGACTGAGCATGCAATTTATTTTTATTAACTCTTACAAATAGTGGGGCAGTGATGGTGCACACTTTTAATCCAAGTACAAAGGAGACAGAGGCAGGCTGATCTCTGAGTTTGATGCCAGCCTTGTCTACAGAGGGAGTTCCAGGACAGCCAGTACCACACAGAGAAAATCTGTCTTAAAAACCCAAAACCAAACCAAAACAAAGAACAAAAAACTCTTACAAACTTGCATTAGAATTTAAAAAATCCAAAAGTAATACAGAAACACATACTCTTAAATAAAAACAAAATAATAAAAGAGCTTCAATTTTCTCATCCCTTTTCATAATCCATGTTAGCCTCCTTGAGAGTTTGTTACATTGAACTACATTAAAATGCCACCTGAAGACTACTTTGACCAAAATAGCAACTTCCCTTGGCTAAGATGTCCACCCTTTCCCTGTGCACAGGCTGTAAGATGTCCACCCTCTCCCTGTGCATAGACTGTGTGTAAAGGTGTCCACCCTTTCTCTGTGCACAGACTGAAACAATATCGATGCACATGCATGGGAGTCTTTAGCTGTTTGCAATACTTAAATGTTACCGAGTGGATTATCCCTTCAGATAGAAGACAAGGTCTTTCCATGTCTCCACATCGCTGGGCTGCTCAGCCCTGTGGAGTTAAGATGATTCACGACAGGCATTGGAGACATGGCATTGAGTGGTCCCTGCCTGGGATTTCCCTGCTATGTGGAGAGCTTGGCTCAGGATTTTTAACTTACTGTAGCTATTTCTAACTAGAAATGAATAACATTATTTTGTTGTTTCATATATTATTTTATGATAACAGCTGCGTGATTGGTGGCTCATCCACTTGGGAGGCAGGAGAATTGCTACAATTACAAGGCCAGTCTGACTTACATAATGAGTTTCAGGGTAGCATGGGCTACAGAGAGAAAGCTTGTCTTGAAAAAATAAAATTTCATAAAAGAACAGAAAAAAGTGACTCAGTTTATAAGAAACAATCTAATATTGTCTTGCTATTGACTGGAGGGATAAAATTTGTAGCAAATTTATATAAAAACTAAAATAAAAAATTTAATTTATTTGTATTTATTTTATGTATATGGGTATTTTTGTTTGCGTGTATGTCCATGTACCACACATGCCTGGTGCTTGTTGAGGTCAGAAGATCTTGCTGAGGTGTCTGTGAGCCACCATGTGAGTGCTAGGAATTGAACTTAGATCCTGTAGAAAAGTGGCCAAAGTTCTTAACCACTAAGCCACCTCCCTAGTTCATAAAAATATTTTAATGGGTCAGGTGGTGGTGGCACATGCTTTTAATCCCAGCGCTTGGGAGACAGAGTCAGGCCAGTCTCTGTTAGTTTGAGGCCAGCCTGGTCTACAAGAGCAAGTTCCAGGAGAGAAAAACATATATGTATATTAATGAACAAGACTGATATTTAATAATGCTCGGTATGGTGGATCACATGTCATAAAAAGCTACAACTGATGAGCAAAAAAAATGTTTTCCTGTTAAAACAATCTTCAGTGAATATCCTTTCATATTTTAATTTCTGTTGAATACATTGTCCAAAGTTTTGATTAACACACTATCAAGTGAGGCTGATAGCTGACAGTTTTTATTTTATATATTTTAAATTTTAATAGAAGATTTCCCCCAAAGCTGAAGTAAGTCATATTTTATTCCACATGGCAATAAATGAGTCAAAGTCTTTTCTCTCATTTTAGATGTTATTGGATATTATCTGACTAGACTTATGTCTAGTACTTTAGACCACAGACTCTGAAGCCAAACCCTCTGATGTCGGATCTGTTGCCTGGTTACGTTTCTCATGGCTGAGAGTTTCAACGCTTTTCACACCTGTCTAGTGGAGATAATGGAAGCCCCGCCCATGAGAGCTGCTCATGGGAGAAAAGTGCCCGGATGGCGAAGCCCTCGCTACGCTACGTGTTCACGTCACAAGAGAGCTTGAACCGGAAGCACTAACCACGTGTTAGGTCAGATGAGCTTGAACAGCTTTATTTTTTGTTGTTGTAAGTTTAGAGGTCATTTGAATGTCTTCTTTGTGAATGTTCACTCCTTATCCTTTGACTGTTCTTCTATGGACCGGTTTGTCTTTTATCAGTTTGTAGGTTCGTTTTAATACCAAGCAGATTGGGGTGCATGTAAGATATCCATTGCAAACATTCTCTCTGTGCACTCTGTCATTAGTCCTTTGGCTATAAATGTAATACTTTCAAGTTTGTGTGTGGTTATTTCGCATTGTGAATTCTAGGTTTCATCCCTTCGGCCTTTCATGCTAAACAAAGGTATTTTAATTTGGAAATGAATTTTTATGGTTGCACTTGTTTTGCTTCACTTATTTACACTTTATGCTGATGACTGATGGTAGTGAGAACAGAACCCACATGCATGCCTCTGAGTAAGTTTACTTCCTGCAAAGCATCCCTCGTTGATCCCGGTGTCAAACTGCTCTCCCGAGTTTGGTTCTAAGGGTCCCCATGCTTCTGTCATCCGTTCCCTGTCTCCTCATCTGTGAACACATGGCATCTTCTCCTCGGTTACTGTGGCAGTGGGAGGTGACTGGTGACACTATAAAACACACACTATCATGTTTTCCTTGGCCTTTGTTCTCTTGTCTTCACTGTGACATTTGACTCCATTACTAATGCCTATCTTCAGGAAAGGCTGCCTTTCCAGGGCTAAAGAGTTTTAGTCCCGTGTAACAAACAGTACTATGTGCCCAGCCTCCTTTCTTTCTTGCTGGCAGAGTTCACAACTTCATAGCAACTGCCAGTGGCAGAGATACACCATCTCCTCCTGTCCTTCAGCCGAGGCAGGGAAGTGCATTGTGGTCCAGAGAACAAGGGCACACAATAGGAAGTCTGTTATGTAGGTTACACAGGGAAAAAAAATCCTTCTCTTCAGCTTCTCTAATCAGTTATATTAAGAGGTGAGCAACAGCGTCTTGCAGCAAAGAGGAGGGAGATCTAGGCACAAAAGTCAGTGTACTAAGTCAATGGAGAGAAAGGTAAAGACTTGGGTCCCTGTTAACATCAGTGAGACATGGTCAGTGTCAGCCTAACCTATCTCCAGACTTCTTGTCAGTGAGACAGGCTGTCTCTGTTATTTGAGCCATTTGTGGCCCAGTGTTCTTATTTGCAGCCAAGAGATTCATCATCACTGAGCACTGTGACCTCCCAGCCACTGACGGTCCTCCTCATGGTTCTCATGGGCCAGTCATTCAAGGAGTGTCTAAAAACAAGCGACACAAGGATGTCCAGCCCTAACCCATCTAACCCTCTTCAGGATAAAGACACAAAGAGAAGACTAACTAAGATATTTTACTATCTGCCTTTGCAGCAGCCTGTTCCAGGCCCTGGGTGCCTGAAAGCCTCCAGTCTGTCCTGAACCTGAACTCACCTTGGATCCCGGGAATATGAAGCCTGGCAGACCAGCCCATGATGGGATAAGTGGAAGCAATATGTCCCTATGTTGGGAACCGAGGAGCAACCATCTCCTGGGAACTGGCTTGTTCTCTCCAGTGATAAGGCCCTCTCCAGAGTCGCCCTGTAGAATGGAGACCAGGGTGGCCCACAGACTGATGGGGGCTGTTCAATGATGAATGCACCACACAATTTCTCCTCTACCTAACTAAGCCTACAGCTCCTGTCAGATCCCAGAGGGCTCAGTGATTCATCTCTGTCTTCCCAACATTGCTGCATCTGATCAATGCTTCCTTGCTTTTCTGTTATTTCCCACTGATTTCCAGGGTTAGTGGACAGCCCTGATTTGTGGGGACTCCTAGAGTCTGACTGCTGGCTACTCTAGACTTTAGTACATGAACTAATGCACGATGCACTTGTTACACCATGATGTAACCATCTGCTGCATTTACTTTTACTCCGATAGCTAGGTAAAGACCCAGATATTTTACAGGGAGCTCCAAATGCCAGCGCATGGGGTCTTATCCTTGAGAGGAGAGCAAGGTGTGTGAGGCTCCTCCTCACCAGCAGGCTGGGTACACGGCAGTACAGTGAGTCCTGTCTAGCTGCCAGGTGACTGTCAGGAGGCCATTTGCTCCTCTGTCCAGTGTTATTAATCACCACAGATCCAGCTCCACGGCTCACTCAGCGGATGTTTGCAGATTGCCTGGGCTCCCACAGTTTATTATGAAATGGCTCCTCTGGGTTTTAGCCTCCAGCCCACACTCATACAATGCAGGTTTGGCATCCATTGCCCTCCTACCACCGCTCCTCTGTCCACCACCCACCTCCAAATTCTTTGAAATCACTCCTCTGCCGTGGGTCCTCTTATCATTGCTGGATTTCTGTCATTTTCAAGTGCCTTTATTTTATTTTAGTATCGTCTTGGTTAGGAGAAATCAAACATGTTTAATCTGTAATCTTTCATCAAATACTTATTTACTTTCTGGGTGGGTACAGTTCCGGGGTCCTATGTCTGAAGTCCTAGCACTTTTACATGCTTTTCTTGAAATTGTAGGTCCTGGACACTTCCAGAAAACGAGGTAAGGTAGTGTGCTTTAGTTGAGAGCCTTTTTGAGACTGTCTACAAATGCAGCTCCCAACCCCCACTAGATACAGTCTTTGTGAATTTGCAATTAGCAGTAGAAAGGATTCCAGGCAAGGGTTCAGGAATGATCTTCCAAGCACTGATGGAAACCATTTATGAATAAGATATAACCACTGCCAAGCTCTGAAGTCCGTATGAGCATGCCACTTACTGTAACCACTACCCTATCGTTCCTCTGTGCATTGCAGGAAGTCAGTAAGTACACAGACTAGTTCCTGAATGGATGTGTGCTCTTCCTTTAAAATAGAGTGCTCATTCCATTCTGAATAAGAGTCAGTCACTGGCTTCTAATTCACTATTATTATTATGTTTACAGTATGGACACGCTGAATAAAAGATAGTGGAATTCATGAACATTTAGGCATTTTATAATTTTACTGGCAGTTGACTATAACTTCCATAGAGGAACTATCTTTCAACCAGCTAACCAGAAATAATAGTAAATTGGTAACCACATCCCTTATTAAGGGATATGATAATAGCTGTACATGTCTACGGCCATACCACCCTGAATAACTAGATCTCAATTGATAATAGTTATCCATGTTAAAGGAAAACCATGTTATAGGATAAGAAATAAATCATTCTGAACAATTTTCAGTATTAGATATGCTTAGCGTTAATCAAAGAGTCACAGGGAAGCAGAGGTACTAGGCCCATCTCCCCAGCTGGAAGCTGTCACCTGATTTTCCTAGAACCCAAGAGTTGGAAAGTTGCACAGCCTGGTACACAATGGAGCCCATGAGCAGAAAAGAGGGCAGTAAACTGTCCCGGGATGTCCATCAGATAAAGCAGAGCGTTCTGAACGACGGGATGGGGATTTGGAGGGGGTGTGTTAGAAGAGCGCACGTAGTTTAGCTCTCTGGAGTGCTGGGGGAAGAGCGTGGGATGTCCTGTGACTTGGACTATAGAACCCAATCCTGTGCTGCCAAATTGGCATGATCGCCAGCCAGCTTCACCCTTCCTTGACGCTGCATGTGTCTTTCTGCAGAACGCTGGGTTAAAAACAGTTGTGCTTTCACAGACGGAGAGTCTTCTCGGTCGTACATGCACTAACCACCACTTATTCAACGCAGCAGAGACCGGTATGCATGTAGTCAAGATGGGATTCAGAGTCATCCGTGACACAGATGACAGAATCAGAGCAGCTCAGAGGGGTGGCAGCAGGGAGTCACTCCCAGTCTGTGTGGCAGGAACTGTGAGAGGGGACCACTGGAGTCACTGACAGCAGTTGGAGACAGGGTAGATTTTCCTGGCTGGAGCTATCCCATAGTTATAATCAGGGACACATTCAAGGCCCACAGGCTCAGCAAAAGACACCTGTTTTTTTTTTTTTTTTCCTCTCTCCCATCCTCCAGTGGTTCTCACTGGCTGATTCCAACTGGAGCATCCCTGATCAGTGAGCCTGGGAAACCTGTTTGCAGGGGTTGGCACCTGCAATGCAGAGCCATTAAGAGAAGCACGAAGGATAGATCTAAAAGCAAAAATAGGTCATGGCCCATGCACTGTATATAGTAAAATACTATGCATAATATAAATACATGTGTGTGTGTGTGTGTGTGTGCTTCTGCGGCTCTCGGAATTCAGTCAAATGAGCCATAAGCTATTGCTAATATAGCAGTCAATGGCATGATATTTTAAGATTTATAAGTTGGGAAGTTTATTAACCATCTATCTTAAAACCAAAAATTATTTCTATCTTCTGGTTTTGTTTCTAATCATGACACTAGGAGCGTCTGGTCCCAGGGGCACAGCTACCATTCCCGTAAACACCCCCCCCCACACACACACACAGCTTCATCCATGTGGCCTTTACCAATGCCGTCTAAGCTCAATGGCATTAAGAAGATAAAGGAGTAACATTTGAAACCCGGGCTTCACAAACGACAGAAGATTCTCTCTAGAAGCTGAGGGAGAAGTGTGGTGCTGGCTGTTTTCCCTCACCCTTCCCACCTGGCAGGCGGCAGGATAACGCATTAGTGGCAGCCAGTGTCTTCTTAGACTCAGACCCGTAAGGCACGTGGAGAATGCTGGAGTCTGCTCTTTAGCTGACAGCACCGAGTGACAAAGGAAACCAGAAGTGCTAAGAGGCAGCCTTATCAGCCTGCGCTGTCTACAAACTCTGAGGGTCCAGCATGCTGAGAGCCGCGCTGTAGCCACGTCCCTGTGGGTACTGACTCACTTCTGACTTCTCTGAGTCCAAGGGTCTCGTTGCAACCTTCCCTTTGATCAAGAAGACCCGATCAAAGAATGAGAAAATGGAACCCTAAAGCTGTAGGTTGTGCTGGCTCTTACATCCTTGCCTTTTCCTGCAAGGAGGCTACAACTCGAAAGAACAAAAGAAACCACTCATCTTAAATGATGATAACAGTATTGGGCAGGGGGAGAGAAGGAGAGATGTAATAAATTAGAGGGGATGCGTCCCCCAAGGCAAATGATTAGCCCTTGTTCCAGTGTTGCTAGGCTCCACGGGATAGGTGTAGAGAAAAATCTCTGGATAACAGGCTGCTCGGATCAGCTAAATAAGTCTCTGGAATGACCTGGATAGTCACATATTTTGTAGGCCCTGTGATTTCAGCTCGCAGCAGTGCCGGGAAGCCCCAGTAAGCCCTGGGCACAGTGTGGCAAGGAAGACACAGGAGTTCTTGACAGATGCATGGCTCTCCTGCTAAGAAATCTCCACACTGCTCGAACAGTGGAACCCAACAGAGAGGAGACTGGACTTGGTAGGGGAGGCTTTAGATAGTGCTTGTAACAGCATGTACCTGCGGTCATTTGTACTTACGCACAAGCTCTTATGTGGGCGTGTTTTTTATTTCCTCTTGTGTGTATAATTAGGAGAGGAATTGCTGGGTCATGTTAACGTTCTGAAGAACTGCTACGCCCTTTCCCCAATCATCTGGGCCGTTTGAAAATCTCACCGGCAGGGTATAAACTTCATATCTCTCCATTATCGTCAATGTGTGTTACTGTCTGTTCTTTTTATCGCAGCCATCCTAGAGGGGTATGATATGCCATTGTGATTTTGATTGGCATTTCCCTGGTGATTAATAATTTGATCATTTTTCACATATTGTTTAACCACATTAAAATTTTATTTGTGTATGTGTGTTCACGGGTATGTATGTGGGTAGGTAGGGAGAAGGGTAATTGTGACATGTGTCATGGTGTGTGTGTGTGTGTGTGTGTGTGTGAATCCGTGGGCAACTCACAGGTTCCAGCTCTCCCCTTCTACCATGCAGGGTGGGTCCTGGGATTGGGACCCGGGTCGTCAGGTGTCTTTACTCACTTAGCCATCTCACCAACTCAAACCAATTGCATATTTTCTTTAAAGAAAGGCCTATGCGGGTTATTGATCTTTTTATTATTGGCTGTAAAAGTGAGTCTTCATCTATTTTAGATATAAGTCCCTTTTTAGAAATCATTTGCAAATAATTTTTTCCTATTCTGTGACTCTCTCCCTCTCTCCCTCACTTCCCCTTCCTCTCCCTCTGTGTTCATGTTAGCAAAGATGAACCTGTGTGCATTGCTGTGTGTATTGTTCATCCAGCATCATCCACCTTGGTTTTTTGTTTGTTTTTGTTTTTGTTTTGTGAGACAGGGTTTTCCACTGCCCTAGAGCGCCCAAGTCAGTGAGGCTATCTGGCCACTGAACTCCAGGAATGTGCCTGTCTCAGTCTTCCACATCACCACACCCCCTGTTCTTTTAAAATGTGATCTAGGGATCAAATGCTCTTCATGGTTACAAGTACTTAACCGCCTGCAGGCTGTTTGTTACTCTTATTTTTAACTATAGTTCCCAGCATTCAGTATACTGGATTCCTCTGAATTCTCATAAGTCTTTACAGCCAAGTCTTCAATCATCTCTTTTACTTTCACTCAATTCCAACTTCCTTAGACCAAATAAAAGCTTCAGTTTGCTTGTTATATGAAAACTGGAACTGGACATGTGCCCTGTTTACGTGTTAGTGGACTTCCTAGGGCCATAACAAATGCCTGACTGACTAACTCACCTAGAGGATGCTCTGGGAGTTCCAGGATTGCTGAGTTTGGGCCTGCTGCTTCTGGCCCACGGTGAGGCTGTACATTACCGTGGGAAGTGTATGGTAAACCAAACTGCTTACATGGTGGTGGCAAGTGAGCAAGAGGCGGGGGTCTTCGATCCCCTCTACCACACACCCGCAAGCCCACACACCTCCTAACGTTTCCACTGTCACCCAATACTGCCATGGTAAACACCAAGCCCTCAACACATGGGCCTTTGTGGGACATTTAACATTAAAATTACAGCAGCTTAAGACTCTAAAGTACAAAAGACTTTTTTTCATGTATCTGTGTGTGGTGTGTACGTGTATATGTTTTCACATGTATATGGGCACATGTAAGTGTATGTGCATACTTGTATGTGTGCATGACGGCCTAAGGATAGTCCAGCTACCTAGTTGGCCTCCAGGAATCCCACTCTGCCCACGCATATAGGTTCTAGATGGTCTGAACTCTGAGCTCATAGACATGCAGCAAATGTTTTATCAACTGAACCATCATCTCGGCCCCTAAGTGACTTTTCAATAATAGATTATTTATTTTATGTATATGAATGTTTGGCTTGCATTATGTATGTGTACCACAAGCGTGTCTGGTGCCCACAAAGGTCAGAAAAGGGCATTGAATCCTCTGGAATGGGAGTTAGGATGGTTGTGAGCCACCATGTGGGTGCTGGGAATTGAACCCAGGTCCTCTGCAAGAGCAACAAGTGCTCTAAACCCCCTTCCTTGTGTAATTTTTGAACAATAAAATTGTAAACCTTTCCTGACCACATTTTTTTCAGTTGTAAATTGAAGGAAGGTTTGAAATCTGTGATTATTCAAATTCTAAGAATACTTTCCTCTAACGTCCAAGAAAGATAATAACGATGAAATTTATAGCCATTCCTGGCCGCATGCATGGCTCAGAGAAAGATACTTAAACACTATCTGTATTATATGTCTCTGTGTTCCTCAGAGTACTGTGGCTTACACATAGTAATTAATAAACTAAATCCCTATTAAACCCATTAAGACCCATAGCTATAAAAATCATCGTCTTAGGGTATATATTGCTGTGAAGAGACATCATGGCCATGGCAACTCTTATAAAGGAAAACATTTAAATTGGTGCTGGCTCCCTGTAAAATATCTGGGTCTTTACCTAGCTATCGGAGTAAAAGTAAATGCAGCAGATGGTTACATTCTGTTGTAACAAGTGCATTAGTTCATGTACTAAAGTCTAGAGTAGCCAGCAGTCAGACTCTAGGAGTCCCCACAAATCAGGGCTGTCCACTAACCCTGGAAATCAGTGGGAAAGTAAGAACGGAAAAGCAAGGACACTGATCAGATGTAGTAATGTTGGGAAGACAGAGATGAAGCACTGAGCCCTCTGGGATCTGACAGGAGCTGTAGGCTTAGTTAGGTAGAGGAGAAATTGTGTGGTGCACGCATCATTGAACAGCCCCCATCAGTCTGTGGTCCACCCTGGTCTCCATTCTACAGGGCGACTCTGGAGAGGGCCTTATCACTGGAGAGGACAAACCAGTTCCCAGGAGATGGTTGCTCCTCGGTTCCCAACATAGGGACATATTGCTTCCACTCATCCCATCATGGGCTGATCTGCCAGGCTTCACATTCCCGGGATCCAAGGTGAGTTCAGGTTCAGGACAGACGGGAGACTTTCAGACACCTAGGGCCTGGAATAGGCTGCTGCAAAGGCAGATAGTAAAATATCTTAGTTAGTCTTCTCTTTGTGTCTTTATCCTGAAGAGGGTTAGATGAATTAGGGCTGGACATCCTTGTGTCGCTTGTTTTTAGACACCCCTGTTCTTTTTTGAAATCGACCCTCTCTGAATTCCCAGGATTCTAGGAATTACAAACCTTTGGGTATCACTCACCTGCCTCAGTCATGGGAACTTTGGTATTGTCTCTCCCTCCAACTTTTGCTCTCAGTGCCGGGTTTCAGGGCTTCTAAACTCATCTTTGCAGTCAGACCTGGCTCAAATACCCCTTGGATATTGCTTTATGATCTTCTCTTTTTTTTACCTGCAACAAATCTGCCTTCTTGTTCACTGGCAGCTTTGCCTTCTATTCAATACTGACAGTTGGGTCTCTGATGGGGCTACTCGCCTCTGACCATTCCCCTGGATTTGAGGCTTCATTTCTCAAGCACAGTCCTCTCCTTGCCTTCTGCCTTTTCTTGAAGTCCTGGTACCAGGTGATTGTGTCTTTCTCGGGCTGAGAACACTTGGCTGATGTTCTTACATGATAACGTACTGAAACAGCTTGTGCCCACTCAGCCTGATCCTCCCTGGTTCCCTGAGACACCAGTGTATTCAAGCCTTGGATCTTTCTCTACCTCACTCATTGTGCCTGCTCAGTCTTCCTGTCTCGTCCTTGGGAACTGTGTCAGCCACCTCCTCGTTCCTGCTGGGATGTCTTTCAGAGACCCACCAACAACTCCTTTAAATCAAATCTGGCTTCAGCGTTCCTTGGACCAGACCGTTGGAGAACAGAGAAAGAATCCTCCTCTTCCTTTTTCATTGTTTCAAACCCTGCTTGCTACTGGATTGGGAACCCCTGTGGAAGTGGATGCTTTCCTTCCTGACCCTTCTCCTTGTTCTCCTACCTTTAACAACCACACCCTGCTTTATCAATTTCTTTTCTATGTATCTCCAACGATACATTCAAAACTCTCTGATCAAATGACTAGTCAGCTGTTGTTACAGGAATATCAAGTGTTAGTCAGTCACCAAGCTGGAGGTGCAAGACTACCAAGCATGTCAAGGTGATGAGAACCGACAGCACCCCAGAGGTATCCACATTCTCCCAGATTCATAAGAGACTTTCAGAACAGGCTTTAATGTAACTCTTTACTATTCCTTTATTTAAAAGGTACTAACTCTACAATGTAGAGAGGGACGCATCCCTGCAACCCTCCTACGACTGTCTTAAACTGATCCCCTAGTTCTCCGCAGACTGTGACCGACACAGAGGTATCTTTAGAGGCATTTTCTAATACTCCTACAATTTTCTCTGGCACCTGTAGAACCTCATTGTTTCCCAAAGTTCTTTCCTCCAAATGCTATTGAAAGACTTCCTGAAGTCGATGTAACAGACATGTAAGTCTTTTCCAAATTCTTCAAATTTTTCTGCCAGTTGCCTCAAAGTGAAGATCTGATCAATTGTGCTCCTATTAGCTCTGAATGGGCGAGCATTGAGCCTCTGCTAGGATTTCCTCTGTTCTGCCCTTGATCCTTTGCAGGATAATGGGGAAGATCTTGCTGCTCTGGCACAACAAACTAATGCCCCTGTAACCTGAGCAGTCCAGCTTGTCCTTCTTCTTGTGTATGGGAACTGTGACTGAGCGCTTCCATTCCGTGGGAATCACTTCACGTTCCCATATCTCTCTAAAGAATTTGAGAAGCACCTCAGCCCCCAGCATACTGTAGCCACCTCCAGCTCCTCCACCATGATGTCATCCACGCCTGGGGCCTTTCTGCGTTTCCCTCCCTGATAGCTTCCTCTATCTGCTGCTGTCAATATTTAATATTTCCTCATCATCTCTGGTATATGAGTGGCTGCTGAAATGTTTCTCATTGTAGTCTATGTTGACAGCATTAATGTTATCGTATAGGGTGTCAAAGTATTGTCTCTGTCTTTGCTTTACTTCCCCTGGTTCTGTTAATACGTGACCTTAACCATCTTTAATCACCTGAATCTGAGGAGCATATCTGGCAGTTATCTGTGTGATAGTGTCATAGACAAGATGTGTTTTATTATAGAGCATAACCTCTTCCACCTCTTTGCATATATCTTGTATATACAGCTCTATCCTTCTTC
Source organism: Alexandromys fortis (assembly GCF_014885135.2). Taxonomy (NCBI): domain Eukaryota; kingdom Metazoa; phylum Chordata; class Mammalia; order Rodentia; family Cricetidae; genus Alexandromys; species Alexandromys fortis. Next base: position 1,912,719 of record NW_026067975.1, on the reverse strand, counting down.
GCTCTTCTTCTGACCTCCCCGCACAGACGGTTGTGGTGTTTTGCTGCCTGCAGATTGCCTCTTCGTCTGCTCTTTAGCTTCCTTCTTTCTTCCGCCAGGTTGATCATCTCTGCAGTAAGCATTCTACTGGTGTTGCCCTTTTTGCATAACCAATTGTCTCCTTTGAAGCCTCCTGTATAGCTCTTTTGATTTCCTGCTTTCTATATTTGTAAAGGGTTGTTTCATGATTTCCCTCATCTTTTTTTCCCCAGCCGGTTCATCGGTTCTTTACAACTGATCTTTAGGTTCGTCTTGCCTGGCGTGCCTCTCCTAAGTTTCGGTTGAATGTGGACTATAACAAGTTGGTGATCTGACCCTAAGTCAGCACTAGGAAAGGATCCGCTGTTTTGGATGCTAGACAAGAGTTTCCTGCTGACAGAATGTAGTCAGTTTGGCTGTATGTGCATTTGTCTTGGATTCCCAAGTCCAGCATCTTGATTGTTTGACCTGCTTGAATTTTTGTGTTGGAGATGGACAAATAATTTGCATAGCAGAGGTCAAGCAATATATTTTTAAATATACTCCTGGAATTAATAATAGCAACAGCCCTGGAGGATGAGAAGATAGGCATGCAGATCAACAACTTGTGTTTTGCCAACGCTACAGCACTACTTGCTGAAAGCCCAAATGATCTGCAGGCCATGGTAAACAGAGTGGTGGAAGCAAGTGAAAACCTTGGTATGAAAGTAAACATCGAGAAGGGAGCACAAGAATTTCAACATTGTAATAAAGAATCAGAACCTCAAGCAAACAGTCAACTTTGTCTCTTTTGTAAGGAAACCTCAGTTCAAAGGAGAGAACTATTTCAGATGTCAAGGGGCAGATAGGGAGAGCAAGGGATGCATTCCAGGCCCTAGGAAAGGTTTGGTCAGCAAGAGACACTGAGAACAACGAAATTACAAGTGTATGACACACTTGTCTTGAGCTGCCTTCTATACAGCTCTGAAATCTGGAAAGTGAAACGCTCCTTGGAACAGTGGCTGAATGCGTTTGAGATGGCGTGTCTCAGGAGGACTCTTGGCATCACATGAAGAGAAGGCTGCACAGTGATGGCATTAAGAAACAGCTCCATCTACAGAAGGAAGCAAACCACAGGATACAGCAGCGCTTGAGATCCTTTGACCGTGTTATGAGAATGAATGACCGCAGATACCCAAAGATAGCACCTGCTTGGAGAAGTGCACGGGATAAGGCAAAGAGGAAAGCCCAAAAAATGCTGGATAGACATCGTAAAGGAAGACTGTGGGACCTTGGGTGTGACAGTAACACAAGCATCTAGGACTGCCCAGGATAGGAACAACTGGAGAACTGCCATAGGGCTGCCCAGGCATGCTTAGGCATGGCTGGCACATAGCTGATGATGATGATGATGATGATGATGATGATGATGATGATGATGATGATGACGACGACGACGACGACAACTGCAATGACCGCCTTCAGTAACCAACCACCTGTGTTTCTGGGTAAATTGGCTAGAACGAGGGTGTCCAGGTGATGCTGTGGTCATGGGAAAGGATCAGGTGCTTTAACATCCATCCAGGCAGTCGGCTTCGGTCTGTCTCAAACAGGATCGTGCCAGGTCCAAGAGGCACCAGACGGCCCCATGGAGCCTCAACAGCGAAGTGAAATAGCCAGCCGTCCCTGGACTTGGGAAGCATCCTGGCTTTCTCAGTTTCCCCAAAGATTATGACGCTTCCAGGTCAGCAAGAAACAGTCTTAAGAACACGACATCCTGAGAATACGATGTCCTTATCCCTACCTCACCTGCTACCCCTTTCTAACTCCTCACCTTTTTATAATAAACAAAAGGGAGGAGTGTAGTATTCAGGCATCTGTACTGGCCTGCCCTTGGGGTCCTGACAGGATACGTCCTCAGCTGCAGCCACAAAGAGCACCTTCTATGCACAGTTGCTGCATTCTTTTTATAAAAGGTTGGCCTTTTTCACTTCCTCCTTTCTCTCTCTTTCTTTCTTTTCCCCTCCCTCCCTCCCTCCTTTCTTCTTTCCTCCCTCCCTCCCCCTCTCTCCTCTGACTCTTGTCCCCAGGGACCAGTCTCGGCCCCCTCTCTGCCCTTTCCCTTTTCTCTCCAATTAAACCTCCTATGTGAGCCTTGTTGCATAGCGTGACTTCTTTCTATCATTTTAAAATAAATTACAACAATGACTGCTTGATATTAGATGCTCAAATCACAGATCCAGAATTGTACACAAAAGAAAACAATGGCCTTCATATTTTAATTGAAGACAAAAAGCGAGGATCATTGCTCTGGTTTAAACTTTCAGTTTCAAACCACGTTGAAATTAATCACCACTGTGACAGGACTGGGACCTTTAGGACAAACTAGTGTTGCTATCACAGCCGTTATTGTAAAACTGAGCTCTCTGTGTCCCCTGCCCGCATACTTCTTCTCCTGCTACATTTTGATACAGTGTCAAGGCCCCCCATAATACCGGCACCAGGCTCTCAGACTTTGCAGCCTCTGGCCATGAGGGAAAACAAACATATTTTTCTTATATGTTATCCACCATTAAGTTTGGATCTTAGATATCCCCCAAGATCCCTGAATTAGAGGTTTGGTCCCTAGTGGGATGCTGTTGAGGTATGGTTAAACCTTCAAAAGACAAAGCCTGGTAGGTTGTTTTTAGGTCATTAAGGGTGCTCCCTGAAGGTGGGTGGAACTCTAGTCTCTTGCATTCTGGCCAAGAAATGAGGAGTTTTGTTCTCCTAAGCTCTCTTTGTCACAATGGTTACTGTGACGCAGACCCCACAGCAGCAAGGCCAGTCAGTAGAGTAAGCCCTCCAAAACTGTGAGCCCAAAGCAGCTTTTCCTCTTTATAAATTATCTCAGGTATTTGTTACAGCAACAGGAAGCTGGCTGGACAGCTCTGTCTCAGCTGTTTTGTTCAAGAAGCAGGAAGCAGACTGACAATTACAGGCCCTGTTTTCTTAGAACTATAACTTATTGGCTGCAGTGATGTAGGCTGAGACTCACCCAGGCTCCTTTATGTAACCTCAACACTCATTGGCCCACCGAGCGAGACTTGGGTGGATTTGTTTGTTAGCTGTGTCTTATATGGGTTAAACTAATATCTGTTCACAGCTGGCCAGGAAAAGTCACACAATATAGTTGGTACCCGAGCAGGGAGACGGAACCAATGGTGAATTTACATGGAGTGCTTGTACGGCCACTGCCATATGTTGGTGAGTTGTACAACTGCTACCGATCCACCTATAAATAGGCTGTTCCTGGGGACAGTCCCAATATGGCTACCTTTCCCCATGTGGTATAGAATGGTGTATCTCATTGCTTAGTGGCAGAGCACCCCCAAATATGGGTAAGAAGATACAAAACCAACGCTGAGACATCTTAGGATGGTGCATTCTTCACAGGGAACCTAAGTGGCCACATTCCTCTGCATGGTACGGGGTAGCATGCATCCTTGATGAATGAGAACCGTCACTAGAGTAGGGGAATATCCCACCCACCCCCCAATGGCTTCTGCAAGAGAGAGCAGATTGCAGACTTCGAAAGTAGCCCCTGTAGGATGGGCTTGGAAACAGGCCGATGTGGAGCTGCTTGGTCTTTGCTGGGGGTGAGAAGAGGTGCAACCGAGGCTCGGCTGTTTCCCCAGACAGAACTCACCAACGCAGGGGGAAAGTTCTAAGAATGTGCAGACACCGCTCTCTACATTAGCCTCTGATCTGCCAGGAACATGGGGAGAGGAGACGGTGCCCAGGAGGCACCCCGCTTCTGTAAGTAACCCCAGACAAACTCAGTGGTTCAGCAGGCTGGGTGTGGATGGAGGCTCTCTCTGGTTTGTCATCAGTCTCCTATCTGATGTGTACAGATGTTTGTTCACATCTGCTCAGGAACAGTCACACGACAGAGGGAATGACTCAAGATGACCTCAGCTTTTGTCTAATCTGGTCCTATGACCAGACCAGAGGCAGCGCCTTATTTGGGGTAATAATTTTATTTACGGCTCTCTGCTAGGAGACGCGCTGATGTGGTAAAGCACTGCTCAGCACTTACAGAGAACAAGGCGTTTCTCCACGTTTAGACATGACAAAATAACCAGGACTCATTTTGGAGTTAAAAATCCCAATGTGCAAATAAACATAGAGCTACTTACACATCAAGAAGACCTTACTACTCCAACAGGAGTAGGCAGTGGATTAAGGTGCAGCAGTGATTAAACTTGAATAGGTATAGCCACAGACACTTCGGCTTTATCTATGATGCTGGATTACAGAGTGGATGCCCTGGGGCTGCAGAGATGGCTCAGCAGTGAGAGCACTTGCTGCTCTTGCAAAGGACCCAGGTTCAATTCCCAGGACCTACACAGTGACTCACAACCATAGATAGCTCCAGTTCCAGGCCCTCCTCCGCCCCCACTGGGTATCAGGAACACACATACATGCTACATACGTATTTTAATTTAAAAATATTTTACAAAGGAGCTGTATTGATTACTAATTGAAATTATTGATTTCCATGTGTATTTTTTTACTTTATGCATATGTGTGGGTGCCTGCAGGTATGTATGTGCGTCACATGCATACCTGGGGCAGGCAAAGTCTAGAAAAGGGGGTCAGAGTTCCAGAGGGTAAGGCGTAAAGGTCCCTGCTGTGGGTGTCGGGAACTGATCCTGGGTGTCTCCGGAGCAGCTGTGAGAGCTCTTAACTACTGAACCATTGCTCCAGCTCCTAAATTATTTTTCAGTATTGCCTGAGCAAGATGATACTCGATCATACTATATTTGAGATAAAATGAAATCACTTACTTCCCACAAGTCGGTATTCTCAACTAGCACGTCCCAACCTTTTGTGGGAGGGATATTTAGACATGCCAGGAGTAATTTGAATTGTTATGAAAACTCTGTGGGTGTTGGTGGCAACTGGCATTTAGTCCCTCACGACAGAACATACTAAATGTCCTATTACAGGGGATTTGCACAGCACACACTTAGATGCCTACAGCAGCAATAGTATGAAATTGCATGAAAGTCAAGTAGGGTTATATTTGCGTCTTAGTCTTTGATGCTCTAAGTAAGGATTTTTTCCTTTGAACTTCTAAAACTTCTAAGAAAAGATATAGAAATACCTAGAAGATGGAGACAGACAGAAGTACTGTTCTCTTATGTGACTCTTAGATCAATTTAATACATATCCTTAGCAGGAAGGAAGGTGGGAAGGAGGGTGGATGAGAGGAAGGGACTTAAAGTTGGGACACACCTCCATATTCTCACTGAGGGGTTTCCTGAGAGCCAGTCTGTATGTCTCTCAGTTTTATGGGGAGCCTCTTCAGCACTGTAGACCCCAGGGGCTTTCTGTCTAAGGAAGTATAGCCTGGAAGAGCACTTCCTAACCCTCTCGTGCAGTTATGTGACAGCCCACATTTATATGGTAGCCATGGCTTTGAAAGCAAACCAGAAAACATTGCTTGGTTTTCAAGAAAAAAATTATGGTCTGTTCTAGGGCTGAGGAAAATGGCTGTGATGGGCTTACTGAGAGATATAAGTTCGTGTGTGTGTAACTTGAAGCTCACAGTGATAGGGACCAAGCAGAGACAGGCAAAGAATAACGAGAAAGTGGTTCTGAATAACCACGCCTATGAGTGACATCCCAGACAGAGTTTCTGTGCTTGGTCAGACCTGACTCCATGTCATCAGCCTCGTTTTCCTGTTCCTCAGTCCTAAGCCCAATTCCTTTAGGAGCCAGATGGCACACAATTCTGTCTTTTGTATCCAAATTAAGACTTTACTGGGCACCTGACTGTATCCTGTCATTGGCGTCCTCAGAGACCTGTGGAGGCCTGGGAAACAGAGGCAAGTTTCTCACTGTGTACAGCTCCCTCCGATCTTTAATCACACGTGGTCTTTTGAGAATGCCCAGAAACTCGATGGTACTTTCGCACTTTCTGACCACAGGCTGGTTGCTTTTTGCTGGTGTTGTGTAGAACACCCACTCTTGTCCAAATTGTTCCTATTCTGATTTCTCTGTGCACAGCTGACAGCCTGCGCTATGGCTTTCCTCTGCCATCTCATTTGCCACGGAGACAACAGCAGTGGTTGCTAAATTCTCAGTAAGTATCTTTTTATTACTATTAAATTAACGTTTTTGAAACCTTACTACAGACCAGAGCCAACTTCTCTGACTTACCTTTCCACACTCCCGCTGCTGCCCGGGGCTCCGCCAGATGCCTGGGCCTTGGGGATGGGTATTCAGGCTGGTGCCTGTGGCGGCGAATTCTTCATCCTTACTGAGGTAAACATCACACAGCACTAGATATATAGTATAGCCCCGCCCAAGCTCTGCAGACGTAGCAAAGAGGAAACGACAAGCCCAGTGTAAAGGGTAGGTAAGCCAGATTGTGAAGAGCAGAGAAAGCCCTAGGAGAGTGAAGTCCTAAGTGAATGTGTATGTTGACATGGGCATGGGCATGTCTAGGACTCTAAGGCTTCGAACTCATGGGACATTTGGCAAACCCCGTTCCTTACAGAGGCCAGGCTCAAGAGGGGTGGCAAAGCTCTCCTTGTATGTCCAGGTTCAGTGTGTGCAAAGACTGGTAACTGTAGCAACCTCCTCTCCGCCGAGGTTATGGGTCACTGCTCTTTGAGAACCCCACCTGATCTCAACTTTACTGTACATGTGTCTGTCCTTTTTTATTCCCTTAAGACCTCTAGGCATGGTTCCAGGACCCAAGCTGCACAGGGCATGACACGGGATAAGGCACATACCAACATCAACCAGAGCCCATGCCCAGCAAGGAGGGCACAGGACTGAGAGGCAGAGGAGTGACTGTGGGCTAGAGTGGCTGGGGCAGGTGCAAGGGGAGCCAGGACAAGAGGAGGACTTTGCAAGCTTACACAAAAGGAGAAGATGAACTCTGAGGAGTGTGGTGTAAGAGACAGAGCCAACCAATGTGGAAGGAAGGAAGAATTTAAATGACAAGGGTTTCGATGCTTTTCAAGAGACGATCAACAATTTAACCAACAGGGAGGATTTTCCACTAGGAGGAAGAGGAGGAAAAAAGAAAAGAAAACAAAACCAAGAAGAAGCAATAATGAGACTCCAAGCTTGTGGGCTGTCCAAGTCTGTGTAGGGTCAGCCAGGGGACATGAGTGACTTCTCTGATGCTCACCTTCTTCCCAAAGGTTCACAGGCTACCTAGCCTGCTGACAGTAAGCTGCATCATCTTCTGTTATTCGTCAGACATCAAGAGGAACAGTGACTCATCTGAACGCACACACTGAAGACTCTAGGCCTCTGATTCAGTCCTTCCCACAAGAATCCTCTCTGGGCAAGGTCACATGTTCACCAAGCAGATGACCAGACCAGGGTTTCTTGGAACTTTCTCTGGATACCCACACTCATAAGAGAAACAACCATAACATTGCCACCGTGCCCGCATCCCATGACTCTCTTGCAGCCAAAGATCACTGGTCTTACACTCTATTACCCTCTAGCTGCTCCCAAACTATCAACACACACACATGCTTCCATGTGCAATCCCCTGTAGTAGGTATGTGTTAGGTGTGTGCTTGGATGCTGAGCTGGGACCTGTCTGGGATGACAACCTTGGGAGACAATAATAGATGTCATTGTCTTGTCATACACCATAACAAACTCAACACTTTCTTTTGAGTTTATTTTTCCTTAGGAATTCTGTCATAAAAACATTTGGGCTAGCCTGCTCTCCCTGACTTTGTTCGGTGACTGCCCAGAGGAAGTGGATTCTCATTTTGGGAACCTATGATGGTCTTTGTCCGTCGCCCAAAACTCAGCTGCCAACACGTGAGTATCTCTGTCACTATTGCCTGGACATACACACCAGTATAAAAGCAAACTGGACCTTAGGTTTGATGTTATAGGCAATTAATCAAGTTAAGGTAGGGGATAATTATGAGCAAAAATTCAGAGATGTTGTCCCCAAGAGAGACTGTTCACAGCTGAAGGTACCCCCACTTCCTTCTCTTGAGTCTTACGAGAATCTGGGGGCATGGGAAAGCATGTTGGTTGGTGGGCAGGGTGGGGTGGGGTGGATAAGGCCACTGGGGACCTGAGTGCGGCAGAACGTGCCCTCCTTTTCTCAGATCTTCGGGTTCCAAAGGCTGGGCAATTTCAAAGAACTATAGGATGCATCAGAAAAAGGGCAGAGAGAGGGCAGGAACACCCAGGTGCTGGCATCCTGGCGAGGAAGGGGGTCTACCCTACCAGGAAGGCTGTCCTAACTTCCCATACCCTATCTCCAAATTCCCAGAAGTCTCAACTGGAGGCTCCAGGCTGAGGCCAAGTCATTCCAAGGCCTGGTAGTCAGGAGTGCCTGTCAGCCACACTGGCAGCCAGTGACTCAGCCCTGATGGGAAGGCCACATCCCCTCCCGGGGGCCACTGGTACACTCAGCCCTGGGCTCTGGAGGAAGGAATTCTTTCAAGCAGCCCTGGGCTGGCACAACCTCACAACCTCTTTTCCATGATAAACATACCGTAGTCTCTCAGATGTTTGTCGAGTCCAGCTAGTCTTTCTAACTAAAAAGAAAATAAAAACACACACACACACACACACACACACAAACACAAAAACACAGAAAAGAAAAGCATCAGGAGCTTAGGTACAATCTGCCTTTCTTTTCCACACGTGGTCTGCATTCTTGGATTCAGTCAACAAAGTCTCAAAGGTATTAAAAAGCATGACTTCTGTAACAAACAAGAACAGAACTTTTCCTTGTTGGTATTTCCTTAGCAATACATTTAGGAGTTAATTCCATGCTATTAACTAAAGGTCCCAGTGGGCAATTTCAATTTAAAGTATCTGGGGGAATGTTAGCTGGATCTATGCAAATACTGTACCATTCTATTTTCAATTAGCATTGATAATTGTACAAAAATAATGGGTTTCACGGTGACATCTCCATGCATGTATATGATGTACTTGAACACATATATCTCCCCTCCCCTTGCTCTGTCATGTCTATCCTCCCACTGGGCTCCTCCTGTTTCTTAAATAGCCTCTCTTCTATTTCCAGTCTGTGTGCGAGGGGAAACACAAAGTATCTGTCTTTCTGAGCCTAGCCTGTTTTGCTTAACGGGATGAAATCCATTTTTCTCAAATGAAGAGGGCAATTAGCTGCTTCACATATGTGTTGCTTAGGTTTTTTGTCCTCTTGCTACACGCTAGAGTCATCTGGGAAGAAGGCGCTCAGTTGTGAAAATGCCTCCATCACGTTGGCCTGTAGACACACCTGTGGGATGTAGTCTTGATTAATGATGGATGTGGGGGTGCCTATCCACCGCTGTGTAGGTGGCCCTGGGTTGTATAAGAAGGCAGGCCGAGAGGGCCATGAGAGCAAGAGCAAGCCAGGTAGTGGTGTTCTTCCATGGTCTGGGCCTTTGCTTCTCCTGACAAAGGGCTAGAAGCTGTGAACTGGAATAAACCTGTTCCTCCCCAAGTTGCATTTGATTGTGGTGTTTTCTCACAGCAATAGGAAACGAACTGGCTGCAAATATACTTCTGCCCTCCATGTTCACTCCAGCCGCTGGCCCCTTAGTGTCCCTTACACGGTAGGAACACCTAGAGCTTTTGTCTTCTGCTCTAGAAATAGTTAACGGTCTGTGCTTGGTGTGTAGCTTGATACTTTGAGCAGGGGCAGTCGGCACGGGTGACATGCTGGTTATGAACATAGTCTTCCCCGCAGAGGCCAGCAGAGATCCCCAGTGGAGCATATGCAGCCATGTGTCGTGGGGGACAGAGGAAGTCCTGAGAGCATGTGGATAGCTGTCATGAGCATGGCCATGTCAAGGATGCCAGTGCCTCAGACCCATGGGAACTGGCCAAGCTCCAAGGGCTGGATATTGGCAGTGTGAGCAGAAACGATGAACGGAGCTTTCTCTTCTTGTATGACTGCAGTCTGAGATTCCTCCGGAGACCCCCCTACTGAGATTAGTTAAGCCTGCCTCCCTCCTGTCTCACCATAAACCATAAACCTGCCTCCTCAATTCGGGTGCATATAATAAACCTGCCTCTTTGACTCAGGTGTATAAAATAAATGAGCTCAGAGTCGGGGCTGCAGTTGGTGCCCTGTATCAGAGCAGGCACAGCGCCCCCAATCCCAGCATTCCTGTGCCTTGTGTCTGTAGTTCAACCCCTGAAGCTGTGCAGACCACCACAATGTATTAGTGTCACTAAGTGTGTGCTGCTTGGAGGGCTGGGAATGTCCCTTAGTGAGAGAGCAAGTGCTCAGCACGCTTTAGACCCTCTTAAATATCTGTATGTGTGTGTATGTGGGTATGCATATGAATACAGGCAACTGTGGAGGTCAGGGGTATTAGATGTGCCTAGAGCTGGACTTATAGGCAGAGCCTGATGTTTAATCCCCAACACACACACACACACACACACACACACACACACAGAGAGAGAGAGAGAGAGAGAGAGAGAGAGAGAGAGAGAGAGAGAGAGAGAGAACAACTGGTAGATTTAAGGAGGGGATAGAATAATTCGGTACTTTTCCTGAAGGTATTTTTTTTTCAATCCTTGTCAATCCCTAGTTTGAAGATGAAGACAAAAATCAAGACCTTTGTGTGTCTAGCTATACTTTTGAGTACCATGTGCTGAGCAGTGTGTTGAGATCTTAATAAAAGCTGGTCTTGCCTTCCAAGAAAGAAGATTCAAAAATCAGACAGTGTGTGAAGAGCAATATCCCAAGCAGGTGGGGTTCACCCGTGTTCACTGCTGCATTTTTAGTATTCAGACTAGTCAGCTATTGAATGCAATATCAGAGTTAGGCATGGTGGCAGGGTTGGGAAGGGCACCCACAGAGGAACTAAGGAGGAGGTTTGAAGGATGCCCAGGTCAGGATGCAAGGCCTCTGAAGAAGTTGGGGTTGAATATAGGAGACTGAGAAGGAGTGGGCCATGGAAGAAACAAAGAAACGGGAGGGTTGAGGCGAGCTGGGGAGCAGGGATGGATGAGGAGGTGGCAATAGCAACAGATTTAGTGTGTTGGGTTAAGCATCCTAGATTCATTCCGGGGGTGATCAGGAGTCCGAAGGGTGTCACTACAGGGGACCTTGTTTTGGAGACATTCCTGTACGTGCAGGGTTCAGCAGTGCTCATGGGGCTGGGGACAGGAGTTCAGTTATGGGACTAAGGCCAGCTTTGTGGGAGAAATGTGATCTCCAGCAACTAACTAAGGTGCAAAGATTGGAGGGAAGGCCCAGATCTGGGAGACGCTAAGACATAGAACCTGCGTTCTTTGGTAGCGATTTTATAAGATGATTTCGAGATGAGCGCAGAGCCCAAGGTGAGTCCCTGATTAAGTAGATGGAGTGATGGCCTCTTTCATTAAAGTAGAGACTTTTTGTAGAACAGAGATTTTTAAAACTATTGGGTGTGCAGGAGCAGAGTGTCTATGCTGAGCCTACAGGAAGACCTAGGTTGAATCCCCAAAGCTCCCCCAAAAAGATGATGAGTTCAGCAAGGGTGGCAGTGGGGTTGGGCCCAGCACCCTTCCAAACTCGATTTCTGTGTGGGGTATCCTAGGGGAGATGTCTTTCATCAGGTGGGTGTGTTTATAGATCGGGCAGGTTCTGCGGGTGACAGAGCAGCTGTTACGTGCAAGGGCATGAAGACACAGCCTTCGACATTGGATCTGTGCCGAGCAGTCAAGGAAGGAGCTGAGGAGGTGGTCTGGAGAAGGTGTCCTGTTTGGGCTGGGGCGTATGAGTGCACAGATATATGAATGAACAAATGAACGAATGAATGAATTAATGAGATGATAGTGTGGAGAATTCTCATATAACCAATATATAGTTTTCCCTACCATATAAATTCCCTTAATTCCTTTTATTAGGTGAGAAACTTGGTTTACAAGCCAATGCCAATACATTATTTCTAGACTTAAGCCTGAGCTTCATTCTGTGTCCTTAATTTTAAGCCAGCCTCAGTTTTCAATTCTACAAAAGCATTGCAGTGGTGATGGATACTCAGCGGTCACTCTTCTTCAGGCTCCTCTGGCCTTGTTTAATTTCTCTGCTCCCCTTGTTTTTGATGACCTAGACCAGAGGCTCTCATCCTGTGGGTCAAGACCCCTTTGATCCCCAGGACTCACAATGGTAACTCACAATGATCTGTGACTTCAATTCCAAGGGATCAAACCCCTCTTCTGGCCTCTGTAGGCATTATGCATGCACATGGTGCATAGACATACACGCAGGCAAAACACTCAGAAACGTAAAATTATTATTAGTAGTAGTAGTAGTTTATTTTTATTTATTTTTTTAATTTTTTGAGACAGAGCTTCTCTGTGTAGCTTTCAAGTCTGTCCTGGAGCTCACTCTGTAGACCAGGCTGGCCTCGAACTCAGAGAGATCTGCCTCCACCTCCCGAGTGCTTGGATTAAAGGCATGCGCCACTACTGCCTGAATAAAATTATTTTTTAATATTTAAATGTAGCTCAGTGTACACACCTCTAAAGCACTGTATGGCTAGATCCTAAGAGGAAGGTCAGTTGACTTCACTACTGATCTGGAGTTCTACTTGAAGCAAGCCTAGACAGATGTCTAGGATCCCACTTGGTAGAAACTCATGCCTGCCTGTCACGTGCTAGTGACACACGTGTGGCTGGCTTAACCGCACAGTCAGGAGGAAGTGGCCTTCACCACCCCCAAGAGGAAAGTATCGGAGGAAGTATTTGAGAAGTAATGGCGGAGAGATCTTTTCATTATCCGACACGAAGTCCTACCTGTTCCCCAAAGTACATTCCTTCCCGCCAACCCAACGTCCTTGTAACACTTTGTCCTTGTGACTCAGTGCGCCCAAACATCACAAGGCTACAGACAGGAGCCAGGCAGATTTTCACACTAAGACAGTGGGCAAGAGGTTTACTCATTTGAAAAACCGGAACTCCAACAAGAGCAACTGTCGTGGGAATCATGAAACACAGTACTTATATTGTTTTGTAATAAAATTTTATAATTTAATAAAAAAGTCATTGCACCCTGATAAGATAAGAGCCTTCCCCCCCCCCCCAACTTCAGTTTCCTTCAGTGGCTGTGTCTCCCCCACCCCCTCTTCCCACAATCCCCTGCCTCTTCACAGATAAACTGTTTTTCTCCCTCACTCTCTTCTCCTTATTGGCTGGACTTTGAAGTCCAGCTCCATGTAAACATTAACTTGCCTCTCAAAACTACAAAGAGCTGACTGTAAAAACCTGCGCACATAACTTACATTTCCCATGAGCTCAAAGGAGTCTGGCTTCTCTCCCAGGACGTCCCGACTTCATAGAATTTATGTGGAAACAGTCTTCACTTACTTGTTATCGAAGTGCTTTGCAAAAAAAAATAAAAATAGTTACTAGAGATGACTTCTGGTAATGTCAACCACCATTTCCTCTTAGTTCAAAGACTGTTGACTTAAAGAGAAAGAATACCAAATTAAAAAGAGAGAGAAAGAGAAAGGGAGGGGGGGAAAGCTGACCAAAGTGTGAAATTCATGTGTGAACCGGACTAAACACTAGACCCTTAGTTGCCCTTCAGCTTCTTGAATAATCCGTGCTTTCTAAGGTGGCACATGAGTCCCTTCCGCTGGCCCTGAGCCATCCACTACCGACGTCATCAGCAATCATGTGCTGTTTGGTTTTTGTGGTGTGTTGATCAGGAGTCTGAATCCTCTTGGCAAAGTCTTCTGTTCACCCCGGCACATACCTGCTTCATCCCTGTAATAGGCAGGGAACTGATACCGAAGGGGAACTGTTTTGGTTTTTTTTCCCCCCTGTATTTTCTACAGAGATGTTTTTAGACTTTGCCATATCTTGATTGCCCCTGCCCATGAGGTAGTTTGAAATTACAGTGAATTTTCCTAACATAATTTTAGTACATATTACTATCTGGGCTTCTGAGGAAGCAATCTTAGCCTTGAGATTTTAATTGTAACTGTGATGCTTTCTGTTTTTATTTTTTATTTTTCTTTTTATTGAGACAGGATTTCTCTGTAGACCAGGCTGGCCTCGAACTCACAGAGATCCATCCGCCTCTGCCTCCCGAGCGCTGGGATTAAAGGTGTGCACCACCACCATCCAGCATGGTAAATTTTCATCACTTCTTTCTGTATCCCATGTCCACTCTATTCAAAGGTGACTTGCTGGGCCTGAATTGTATATTTGTTTGATTGCAAATATATGAAAGACCTGATACTAAAAGGTAAAAAACACAGCAAATTTCCTTTACCTCCCCCCCCCCCCCGCACGGGTTATATTTCCTTAACACATGATTGAATGCACGGAGCATTTGCCAAATGACTGTGTGGTTAATCTCTCTCCAGAGCAGGAAGCTCAGTGGATTTCCTCAGCACACCACTTCTGATTAGCTGACCTTTCCTGGATGCCGAATGGAACAGTTGCGGTCAATGCCATCCCCTCCAGCATCACTTCCCACTTATCCCCGAAATACCTGTCTGCTGACCCGAAACCAAATCTTGGTTATCTGATTTCTTTTTGAGAATTGGCATAGAAATGGAACAGGCAGCTCTTAAAGCTGCGAAGTTTTGACTGCGTCTTGACATAGGATCACCTCTGTTTATACATGTGCACTAAAGAGGATGTCTTGGTTGTCAGTCTGCTATGACTTTTTTATCTTTTATCGTTTTGCAAAGTGTTATTAGAATTACTTACTCTGGGTATTAGTGATAACACACCTGACTGGTTTTGAAACAAGATGGCCATCAACATGTTTTCCTCAACGATGTTAGCATTCTTTCTTTTCGCATCCATCCTTCAATCCTTTCTTCTTTCTCTCCCAAGCATTTATTGAGCACCAGTGTGTCAGACAAGCAACACTCCAGATGCCGATGAATCGATGATAAATAAACTCTTGGACTCTATGAAGCTAAGTCTATTGATTTAAAGTCTTTCCTTCCCACCTGTTCTAAAACTCATTTAGAGAAAGGACGCTATTGGAATTTCCGGAAAAGAAAGTCAGCCCGGACATCTTTTACTGAGCTAGAGGAATGTCACCAATCTTCCGCTGTTGTAGTCCATCTTCGGGGACTCTGGCTACGCCCACAGTCTTCTTTTCTCCAAGAACTGGATCTGGGGACGTTGCCCTTTCTCCTTAGTATCTATAACCTCAGATAGGAGTGTTTGGATGGGCATCCATCAGATGAGACCCAGGGAAGCCAGAGAAACTTTCTAGAAAACTCAAGCGCCTACTTTCATCTCATGCAGCTGCCTGGGTCCCCAGCTCCAGCAGGAATCACAAATGCACAGGAAATTGGGGAAATCAGACAAAGGCAAACCATTACATGGCACAGCAGGGAAACAGTTAAGAATGAACTCAGATTAATTTAAGGTTATAAGAGCGAATGGCGCAATGGTTTAGTTAATAAGAAGCTGGGCAAGAGAAGCAAATGACAAAGTGCTTTCAGGGCTACCAGGGGGCAGGCGGCTGGACAAAGAGACCACCACGAAGATAAATAAATCCCTGTGAAAATCAGGGGCGCACATAGCATGATGGAGGGATTTGTTTGTACGTCATCTACCCATCTGTACATCGGAACGCGTACATTTGCAGATCCATTTGCTGAATACCACTGCTCCAGGTGATGGCACTGGGAAAGCGGAAGCAATCGGGAATGCACAAGGAAGCAATCGGGAATGCACGCCTTTATGGAGCTTAAAACTCATCAGCACTCCGGAAGCTTGTTGAAAAGTTAGCATAGTCCCGAACTGTATTCCACCTGAGAAGGCGGGGCTGAACCTCAGCTCTGATGGCGTTGGGCAGCTTCTATGGACTACCAAAGCTGAGTATAACGAGCTGTCACCCATGCCTTCGTCCTTTTCCTGGTCTGTAAGGGTCCAGATTTTAGGTTCATGACAGTTTGTTACCCTTGACTGTCTGCTCTTGCCTGTGAGCTTCTTTTTATTTGTTTGTTTTGGCTTTTCTTTTCTTTCTTTTTTTTTTTTTTTTTTTTTTTTTGNTTTTTTTTTTTTTTTTTTTTTTTTTTTTTGGTTTTGCGAGACAGTGTTTCTCTGTAGCTTTGAAGCCTGTCCTGGAACTAGCTCTCTTTTGTAGACCAGGCTGGCCTTGAACTCTCGGAGTTCCGCTTCTCTCTGCCTCCCGAGTGCTGGGATTAAAGGTGTGAGCCACCACCACCCAGCTGAATGAACTTCTTAAACTGCTGATTTCCTTACTGTTTGAACCTCTACAAATCCAGTTCATAGTCATAGATTTCCCAACTCAACATTTACTCAACGTTCACTGCCTGATACCCATAAATTCATAAGACCCTCACACTGAAATCCCTAACCTCACACTGGGGAACTGGGCTCACCTGCTAGGCTGTGATAGCCTATTTAGAGCCCCTAGAGAGTAGTCAATGGACAAAGTGAGAAAATCCAAATCTGAGATGGGTTAAACACCTAGAGATCACGTCAGGGAACAGTATAGTCCAGAGGTGTGAGCAGGAAACCTGCTCTTTCTAGAAGAGTCCGAGTGAGCAAGGCAGCGGCGCACACCTTTAATCCCGGCACTTTGGAGTCAGAGGCAGGCAGACCTCTGAGTTCAAGGCCAGCCTGGTCTACAGAGTGAGTTCTGGGACAGAGGGGCTAAACAGAGAAACCCCGTTTCAACAAACAAACAAACAAACAAACATCAGACTCAGAGAGAAACCAGGTTGGATTTTGGTTTAGAGATAGTTTTCTGGTGAGAGTAAGGGGCTCTTTGTAAATAAAAATGGAGAAAAAAAATTATTTAATTCAGATAAATAGGAATAGAATAGACAATTACTCAGAATAGCTAAGAAAAAAGGTTTATTATTATGTATTAGTTAGCTTTCTGTTGCTATGACAAATACCAAAGGAAATCATTTAGAGGAGGAACGAGTGGCATTGGCTCTTGATCTTGGAGGGTCCGGTCATGGCCACTGGACTGCAGTGTTTCTGGGCCTGTCTGGAAGCATCCCATCACAGTAGGGAACACACGTAGAGTAGAGCTACTCCCTCATGGTAGTCAAGAAGCAGAAGGAGAAAGAGAAGTGGTCAGAATCCTGACACATGCCTAAGGGCATTGCCCCTGATAACCTGCTTCTTCCAGTTAGACACCCCCCCACCCCCACCTCCTAAAAGCTTCAATAGCTCTGAGACCCAGCCTTCAACACATGAGCCTCTGCGGTACATTTCAAATCCAAACTATAATATCCCCAGTGCTGTGCAGAGCAAGAGATGAATGGCTGGTCTTCTGGCCTGTTTGGGAGGAATACCCCATGGATTAGACATGTGGTGTGGTATGATTTCCTTAGCTCCCAGATTTTTGTTTGCCTTTGATCACACACTGCGACCTAGATAGTATTGGCAAGAAGCTGATAAATGAGACACAAGCCATTTCCTTTTGGGTCTCACAATTACAAGCTTATGAACAACAAATCAAAACACCAGGGATTCGTTGGGACCTCAGAGCAGGGTAAAACCCAGTGTTTTCCAGGAAACTAACACTAATGATGAAAACAAATTCGGAGAACAAGAGTCTTTCCGAGTAGGGAGTGAGCAGGTGAGAGGGCACTTGGCTCTTAGTGGAAAAAGGTCTCAGGCTAGTCTGCCATGAATGTTTCAATCTTGTTGGCAAATATCACTCTCATTGTTAACCAGGGAATTCCCTCCAGCTGGGATTACAGGTATGGGCCACGTGCTTTGCTTTGTGTTGGGAGTTAGAGAACACCCAGAGAGCAAGAATTTGCAGGGAAGGTTGTCTTTTTTTTTTTTTTTTTTTTTTGACAGGGTCTCACTATGCAGCTACAGCTGGCCTGGCACTCACCACATAGACCAGGCTGGTATGAAACTCACTATATAGATCCAACTGTTCTGCATCCCAAGTTCTAGGATCAAAGGTGCGCACCACCATGCCTGGCTAGTTTTATATATCAATGTTCCCTTTCTATTGTCTTTAGTTTTATTTTGTTTTATTAGGTGATGCTTTGCCTGCATATATGTCTGCACCACAGGCATGCCTGGTGCTCACAGAGACCAGAAGAGGATGTTAGATCCCCTGTGACTGGAATTACAACTTTCTGTTGTCACATGGGTCCTGAGAATCAAACCTGGGTCCTCTGCAAGGGCTCTTAACTGCTAAGCCATCTCCTCCAGGCCCCCTTTATTTCATTTAATCACACAGACTTCTTAAACTTTCTCCTTGTGACTGATTTTTACCCAACCCCAAGCATATAGGTTTATGAAGCAGTTATATGATCAAACTGTCATATTTACTGTCATCATAAACTGTTTAAAACAATTTATAGTCTTACCACTTATTAAAAGCAAAAAACAAGTCTGCATACTAGCAAGACAGATGCACCCATTTTTTTTTTTTTACACAAAGCGTCAACTCTTGTCTGCACATCTGATACCGCAGGGCTGGAACATACCCACTCTTTCCAGGGCTGGGAGGGCTTATTCTCTTCTCCTCACAGTCAAGGCTTGGAATGTCAGTTTGCATAAATGCACAGCACAAAATAGCATAGCACACTATGGCAAAGTGCACATATTGTGTGTTCAAAACCAAAGCTGGAGTAGTCGCACAAAGCCACACAGGCAAGCCTGCCAGAAATATGTGGGGTTCCCTACACATTTGATTTTGCATGAACCTTTTGTTATTATGCCTTCAGAAACCTTCAGCTGTTGCCAGATGACCCACAGTTCAATTACAAGGTATATGGAGTCATGACTCATAGCTTAAGCTGGGATTTAAGAGGTTGGAGATTTAGCTCAATGGGTCCTTAGCTCTGAAAGCTAGGATTTAGATTCTTGTATGATTCCCTAAATGAGTTTAGATTCAGAGTGTGGCTGAAGGCAGAACTGTTGAACTGGCTACTCAACTCTTGATGAGAGGTTTAGATAAGGGTCTGACAGACGAGGAGACAGATCGCAGGGGCTGATGTCTTGCTTGACTCTAAGAGGAAGATGTACTAAGCCGTATATGTAGAACAAGGCGACTTGTTTCTAATGAAGAGAATGTGGTAGAAATTATAGAGTTGATCATAATGAGCTCTTTCTTCCATTCTCTTTGATCACATGATTTGGGTAAAGCTAGGTTTTCCCCAAAGCCTGAGTTGAGGCCCCTGTTGTTAATACCTAAGGCCTTGTGTCAACAGCCACGTAGGCAAAAGTTAGAATCACCTAGGTATTTCCAAAGCCTGGACACACAGAAACTGTCAGATGAAATTACTTGCTGTTTTAAGTCCCTGTTTGGGAAAATTCGTTACATAGGAAAAGATTTTGGGGTGCAGATCTTCTAATGGTGTCCATTTTGTTATGCAATATTTTTCAAACACCATTTTCTGATCTTTGTTTATGAATACTTCCCACTTTGATATACATAGACTGTTAAAGGAACATGTCCTTAAGGTTCAAAACTGAGTAAAATAAATACAGCTCACTAAGGATATTTTTAAGCGAAGTTAGCTTTCTGTATCTTTTTAAGTTCAAAGGAACAACTTCAGAGTTCGGTGCCACTGCCATGATCTATTCATGCCAAGGTGCCAACAGTCAAGTTTATCCCTCATGTAAAATAGAAATGCCAATATAATATATGTAACTAAAATTCCTTTCCTTGGAAAGATGTAAACAAGGTCTGCCCTTGCTCCCAAGGTCCCCGTGACAAACCGAGACAAGATTCTGCCAGAGTTCGCTCTGGGAAACCAAGGAGTTCATAGGCTTCACAGAGCATGGGTAAAGGGTCACTCACAGGGGTGTCAGTTCTCCTCCCGTAGAGGCCACATTGGGGAAGATCTTGCCTGTCAGGGATGAGGGAATCCCTGAAGCTGCATAGATGGAGCCTCCCCCTTGGTCTTCCCAGGCCACGTCTTCTTGTCGCTTCTAGAGGCCACGTGTGATCAAGGCAGAGTAGCAGATAACAATTTGGTAGGGAGCAACTGGATATTCAGAAGAGGGTCTTGTGACCATCCCCGAGACCCCCATGAAGGGATGTAAACAATCAACAAGCCCAGTTGGGATAATTCTTTGGTATGGGGGGGTCCAACTGAACTTAGCTTAGAGGACAGTCACACGCCAAAAACTAGTTTGTTTTCCAATGCAAACAACATTATTACTGTGAAAACGGTTTCCCCCTCTTTTTTGTGGGTGGGGCTTTGAAACAGGGTTTCATGTGCCCTAAGCTGACATTGAATTTAATATGAAGTTGGGGTTGACCTTAAAAGTTCTATCCTCCTGCCCTCAAAGCCCACATGCTGGGATTACATCCAGTTCAGAAAAATAGCTTTGACAATGTAGATCCCCTAAAAGGGTCTAAGAGACCTTCACAAGGTTCAAGGAATGGAGAAACATGGGGGAAATGTCAGTATGTCTGAGTAGTCTATCTTCATGGCTGACTTCAAGACTGTGTCATACAGCACACTATCTCATAGAACACACTAATCAGTGGTTGTAGCTCCCTAGGATTTAGGAACAGGTGCAGTGGCTTAAGAGTTTAGAAAAAAAAAAAAACCCTA
Source organism: Alexandromys fortis (assembly GCF_014885135.2). Lineage (NCBI taxonomy): Eukaryota > Metazoa > Chordata > Mammalia > Rodentia > Cricetidae > Alexandromys > Alexandromys fortis. The sequence continues at coordinate 1,892,182 of NW_026067975.1, read as the reverse complement.
ATCACTATGGGTTATAAAAACATTACACAGTTATGGGCAAAGGTTGTCATTTATTGGTACAGCAATTATCCAGCATGTGCCAAGAACCCCAGGATGTAGAGGAAAAAGCCAAAGACATTAATGACAATGTGTGGTGGGGCCATATGATCCCAGCATTCAGGAGGCCAGCCTTATTTACTCGATGACCGATAAAAATGAAGGGCATGGTGGTACATGCTGTTAACCCCAGCCAAAGAGGGTAGATCTTTATGAGTTCAAGGTTAGCCTGGTCTACATAGTGAATTCAGGTCAGCTAGGGTGACATAGTGAAACTGTGTAGAAGGAAGAAAGGGAGGGAGGGAGGGAGGGAGGGAGGGAGGGAGGGAGGGAGGGAGGGAGGGAGGGAGGGAGGGAGGGAGGGAGGGAGGGAGGGAGGGAGGGAGGGAGGGAGGAAGGGAGGGAGGGAGGAAAAATTAATTCTAATGAGAAAAACATAGAGTTGTTAGACCTCATTCTCTCTCACCCCCTATCCCCCATTGATGTGGGATTCCCCTCTGTATGCTGTGAATACCATTGGTTAGTGAAGAAACTGTCTTAGGCCTGTGCAGGGCAGAATATAAGTAGATGGGGAAAAGTAAACTGAATGTTGGGAGAAAGAATGCAGTTTAGAGATGCCATGGAGCCGCCAGAGGAGAAAGATGTAAGGCGCCAGCAGGCACATTGTTGGTAGGCCACAAGCCTCATGGTAAAATATAAAAATGGAGACAGGTTCATTTAAGATATGAGTTAGACAGAAACACACTTAAGCTATTGACAAAAAAGTATTGTAAATAATATGGTTTCTGTGTGATTATTTCAGGGCTGAGAAGCCAGGAACTAACTAGCAGCCTCATACAACAAATTGGTGCTCCAATATGTGCTAGCTAACTCCACATAAAACCTGAGAGGGCTTAAAAAGAAATTATATCTAGAAGCATTTTCTCGGGTGGGCCAGAAACAAACAGAGGCACGATTCTTTTAAGAGAAGGTTTCCTGACTCAGCAGTAGCAGCAAAAACCATACAATTACAAAATGGCGGCTTCCTAGGCTGTGCTGCCTGCATGAACTCTGGATCTTTCAGGAGGCTGTGTAGGGATAAGCCCTCCCCTTGGGGGCGGGCTGCCCTCAGGCGTATGTTTACTGATATAGTGCGCGGGCAGAGGCTGCGCGGGCCCTTCCGCTTGCTCTCCTGTTTCCGCTGGCTACCCCGCTGGAACCTTGGTTTTGTGAGTCTGTTTTGTTATTAAATTTGTTTAAATATCAATTATTGGTGATTTATTGATCCGACCGCTGCAGTTGGCCGCCCAACGTGGTGCACAACCCCGCTGTGTCTGCAGCAGGTCAGGCACACAGGCTGCTGACTTCCCCCGCCCGCAGCCGCGCGGCTCGGGACGCGAACGCGGCCCCGAACGCGATCGCCTTAGCCACTCCGCCCCCTCCGCCTCGGGTGACGCCGCCCGCCAGGCTCCCGCCGCAACCCCGCAGTCCTCGGCACTCCAGCGCCCGCCCGCTTTAGGTTAGCAGGCACGGCTTTGTTCCGCGCACCTCCCCCACCGGTTCTAGGCTGCTGCGGCTCGCAGGCAGCTCTTTGTGTTCCTCTCGCAGAGCAGAGGACTTAACCCCTCCCTCTCTGCTTTGACGTTTGGAACCGAACAGGGAAGCTTAAATATTCGCGGTTTTACAACACAAACCGCCACATTGGGCCCCAAGGGGTCATTTGTATAAATTTCAGTCTTGAGGTTCATTTCAGATCAATTCTCCACGTGGATTCAAGTGGACTCTTTCGCCACCTCTGGCAGGAAC
>NW_026067975.1:1870910-1884998 GCF_014885135.2 Alexandromys fortis | reverse complement strand
TGGGGCTGTGAGCATGGCTCCCATTAAACAGACCTCTGTCCCTCCATGATGGACTGGGTAGAGCCAAAGGCAAAGCAGCCTTAGAAGCACTTAGCATTTTAAGAAACACTCCTAGACAGAAAAGAATTACAGATATACAATAGGACAAATTCAGATATAAAAGAACTCCAAACAAGTCACAGTGTTGAATAAATGTGCGTAAGCTTGGGAGAGAGAAGAAGAGTATAAAGCATTATAAAAAGAAAGAAATTTTTTTTTTTAAAAAAAAACAAAACAAAGTCTTTAAAGAGACAGAGTACAGTCATAGATTAAAGGAGTAAAGATAATAAAATAAATATTAAACTTGTAGAAAAATAAGCCACATGGAGATGGAATATACGCAAAGAGTTTGAATTATGTATATTATTGTGTTTTATTTGACTTTTTTTTTGACTGTGAAAGAGCTAAGTAACCAACATTTATACCTTAAAGGTATTTTATCTTGTTTCCACAGAACAAAAAAAAAATCTATGGATACCATCAAAATTAATAAATATTTGCTTTAAAAAAGAAAAACCTCTTGAGAAAGAAAAATGACAGCTCATCCAAAACAGTGACAACCATATAGGTGGTGAGGAAACCATATAGGGTTGGGGCAGGGTTCTGCTCTTGTCTTTACAGGAAAATAGACATCTTCAAAAATTTGGATGCTGACAGAAAGAAAAATAACTATCCAATAAGGATCGTCAAGAAAAAGGAATATGACTTATGAGGGCAGGTGATCAAAATATATACATTTAAACACACACACACACACATATATATATATATATACATATATAAAGCTGGCTTTGGAGTTGGGCAATGGCTCTGTCCTTCTCTAAATCCAAGCGTGTTGTTGAAAGGAACACTCAGAGTTTCTGTCTCATGTCAGGAGCCATCTGGTATGGGACAGAAAGAAGACTTTAGACAAAATTTACTTTCTCCATGCCTATTTTGTCTATATTGTATTCTTCATTAAATGTATGTCTATATGAATAATGTTTAAGTTTTCCAAAATGAACAATGGAGTTTTCTACAGATATTTTTCCTGCAGTAATCTATGAAGTTTCCAGGAAGAAGATGGGGCCCCACAGCAACAACTCCACCTAGTTGAGATGGCATCATGATGCTAATAGTGTTACTACAAGACTGGTTTTGGGGTATCAGATGCTGAAATGGTGCACCTTCTCATGACATTCTGGACAAAACTCCAAATTAGAACTTTGGAAAAAGCCCTATCAACAGCTCAAAAATCGTTTGCAACTATATTAGATAGTAATCTTGAAACTTAACTATCACCTTACTTTTATAGGATCCCATAAAAAGAACATTGCTTCCATCCCCATGACAGCTGGAAGCAATTCTAGAAGACGACATCCCTTCTCCCAACAAAATTTGTCCTCAGGGTTGGGAACATGTTTAGGAGTTGTTGATTATTACTTGTATAAGGTATAAGGTTGGGGTGGAAACTATGTAGGCTCAAAAAAATCTGATGAGATAATAGATAATTTAGTGTGAACTTATTCACACTAATAATAATAGTGAGTAGCAGAGTGAATACTTGTGAGCTACTATTTATGGTATTTATACTATTTACATTGGTATAGTTTTTTGTCTATTGATAAAAGTTCCAAAAATGTTATTTCTGTTTACAATATTTGTATTGTACACCTATGCAAAGTTATTCTGTCAGATTGTATACATGCATGTTTCCACCTCTGTTTAGGACATTTTGTATATTGATATAATTTTTAAGAAACATTTTCATATTGCATTATATATTATTCTTACCTCTGATCAAGATACTTATACACTGTTTACATTTTGAGGTCATTGTCCTCATTTGCTGCACACTTGTTTATAGATTATTTAATATTCTGGCATGAAGTCTTAGTCTTTAAGTTATACAGGTATTAAATATTATAGTTGTTCATGTTTTTTATACATATAGTCAGATTAATTAGGTTCTTTAGATATATAGAGATTGTATTCTGTCTAGATAGGTAATCTTCAGCCACTTCAAGGATCTGAGGAACATCGCATTTAAAAAACCTAGGGTTCTGTTGACATGAGACATGATTGCTCCTGACAACACCAATCTATTCCCGAGAGAATATTGAACACCAAAGACACTCCATTCAGAGTTTTTCTTCTTGGCACAACTGGCCTTTGGGCAAGGAACTGCCCATGCCTCAATCACTGACAAAGTACATGGTATCCAGACTGGATAAACAGGACACAAGTAAAAAGACTGTCAAACCTTGCCAAGACAGGGTAAGACAGTTCTGAACAATTTCCTGCCTCTGAAAATGGTCTGTCAGTTACGCTAGGCCTTGGCCAAAGTTGGTTGCTTCAACATTGCAAATGAGACTTTGGGTGATTGCTCAGGTAGCCAATTGTCTCCATCATATACTGCTTTCTTTGGAAGCTGCTTGATTGCACGTCTGCCTACTCAAGTAATATCATCTCCCTTCTCAGGCCTTCAGTGGGGTTGAAGATTAGATAGTTGTAGTTACCATCCTTTTATGATTTAGCCAAGCCTATTTCCGATGCAAGACTTAGTCTCTCTGGAATAAAATGCCTAATAAAACATTTATCATGTGTTTCTTGCTTAATATTGTTTTTGTTGGTTGTAATTTTATACTTTATGTCTGTTCTTATTGTATATAGTTTTGTATTGGATTTGGATTGCTTTTATTTAGACAAAAGGGGGAGGTGATGAGGAATCTTTGCCAACCAATTATCTTTAAGAAGTAGGACCAAGTTAGGGTGTGGCTTTCTGGAACCTGGGGAAAAACGGTGCTTGGCCTAGGTGCCCTCTCTCTGTGTGGTTCCTTCACAGCACAGCTGAGCTTGTACTTCTCATTCCTGTTTCGTGAGTTTTCCCCTTATAATAAATAAAAATATAATTATCTTTTAGCTAGCCTGAAGTCCCACAACACCCCATGCTAAACAACCACAGTTTGTATGAAGAGGACATAGAGCAGACCCATGTGATTGTCCCTTTAGACTCTGTGAGTCCCTGTGAGCCTGCTTAGTTGATTCTGTAGGCCGTGTGCTCCTGATCTCCTCAATCCCTCTGGCTCCTACAATTCTTTCTCCCCCTCTTTAGCAGGGTTCCCTGAGCTCAAGTTTTTCCTAATGTTTGGCTCTAAGTCTCTGCAGCTGCTCCCATCAGCTGCTGGAGAAAGCCTCTCTGATTGGGCGAGGCATTGATCTATGAGTATATCAGAATATCATTAGGATTCATTGACTTTTTTTCTCCCCGTCAATCATGTTTTTTCCAGCTTCCGGTTCCTGTATTTCCAGGCAGTGTCTGACATGGACTCCCTCTCCTTGCTTGGGTTTCAAGCCAGAGCAGTATTTGTTTGGCCATTCTCACAAGCTCTGAGCCGTCATTGCCCCAGCACATCCTGTAAGCAGAACAGATGTGAGCTGAAGGTTTTGTGGCTAGGCTGGTGTCCCAGTCCTATCACTGGGAGCCTTGCCTGGTTACAGAAGATGGTCGGTTCCGGCTCCATATCCTCCATTACTGGAAGTCCTCTTTCTGAGTCACCCTCCTAGGTTCCCGGAAGTTTCCACCGCAGTCTCCCCATCACCCATGCCCTAAATGCCCCCCTATTGTAGTCATCTCTCCTAGTATTCTTTCCCTCAGACTCTCGCTCCCCCACCTAACCCCTCCTGTTCCCACCCCCACCTGGCCCAAGTCAGCAGGCAAAATCTGTTCTGTTTCCCCTTCCTCAATCCAGCTTTGATATAAGGGTTTGATACAAGGGTTTGTAACTTGGTATGCCGAGTTCTGTTGATATCACCGGGAGGACTACTCTTTGCTGAAGGGAAACGATGGAATAGCGGATCTGGGGTTAGGGGAGATGAGGGTGGAACTGAGAAGAGTGGAGGGGGGGGGGAGTATTGTATGAGAGAGGAATAAATAAAAAAAGAAAAAGGAGGGGTAGAGTGGGAGAGGGGACACACAACAAACTATTCTGGGGGCCCAAATAGGTTGGAGTCTGAGAAAATGACACAGAGTGGAGAGTCTTAGCAAGTAGACCAACGACATCCAGAATCCAGGTGTTTACCGGTATGAGCTGACTGGGCAGAGCCACAGGAAAATTATCCTCCACTTGGAAAACATGGTCAGGAGCCACGGATAATCCCCCACCCCCCACTGGAAAACAGGGTCAGGAGCCGAGGATAATCAATCCCTCTATCCGCACTGTTCACACTTGTTCCTACAGCCTGCAGACACAGAGGAAGCTGCAAGAGAACTGTGGAATTCACAGGTGACAGCCTACGGAGTCTGCCTGGAGGATTGTCACATCTTTCAGGAGGGAGCCTGGCTGGATAAGGAGAACCGTGCACGCATCCACAGGTCTGTTTACTAGAGACGCCTGGAGACCAGTAGGGAATATGGTACCGGCCTGAGCCCTTGGTAGAACCGCGTCAGGTCATCCTAACAAAGCCTGGCTTTCTGTGACTCACACCAGAGGCCAACACCCCACGCCCGTCCTCCGAGGAACCTCCCTACCGCTAAGCTCTACACTCCGCTTTCAATCAAAGGCAGTCCTGGGAGAGGCAGGATTGGGGCGTGCGAAGCTTTCTGGGAAATTAAGCCCTTGTTAAGAGGCTTCTGGGAGTTGTAGTTCCCTTAGGTCTCTGTACGCAGGCATATTTCCGTTTTTTCAGGTTGAGGCTTCTATTGCTCCAGGATAATGGAAAAAGGCAAGGGTTCCTGGAGGCATCCAACCTGGTGGATTCATAGCAGAAAATGTACTTATGATATATGTAATGTAATACTACATGTATGTCTTTTAATGGACATATAATGTGCTACTGTGTACTGTTTGGCTGTATCATGCCTAACTCATGTTTCCACCTATGTATTTTTAAAAATGTCTTTATTTATGACTTTCAAGAAGTCGGATATATAACATGATGGAGAAATGTCCGAAACTTTTTTCTGTTTGTCAGATTTTTTTTTTTTTAAATTTTCGAGACAGGGTTTCTCCGTAGCTTTTGGTTCCTGTCCTGGAACTAGCTCTTGTAGACCAGACTGGCCTTGAACTCACAGAGATCCGCCTGCCTCTGCCTCCCGAGTGCGGGGATTAAAGGTGTGAGCCACCACCGCCTGGCTGTTTGTCAGATTTGTTTTCAAATGCAAACACATCTAATTCTTTGTATGACAAAAGTTGTCAAAACCCGTTAGATAAAAGCAACTTGGAAAAAAAAACTTAAATTTTTTTATGGGTTGATAATTTTTAATGGTTATATAATGCTTACATTTATTAGTGACACCTATAATTGTACTATAGATATATATTTATATAAATAATTAGAAAATGCCTATGATTGTCACTGAAGCATAATATCAGAATTCTTAACTCAAAATCTAATTGTATTATATTTCTTTGTTCTAGGCCAAAAATTTTAAAAAGGAAAATCAAATAATTTAAAGGTTCTGATGGCATATATACAATTTTTTACTTTGGATATAACATTTTATAGCAATCTGTGAATTATTTCTTAAAATCTAGGTGAGCTATGGAAGTTTTATATAGTTACAAGTGGCTTTTAAAAATAAATCTTATAGGATTAATATGTAATTAGGTTAGCTATAGTTTAAATGTTATTTATATGATTTCCTATATGCTATATTCATTCTGTGCATATGTGGGTGCCTGCATGAATTTATGTGCACTGTGTGTGTAGGCGCATTGGGAAGCCAGCTGAGGATGTCAAACACCTGGGACGGGAGTTGTGACCTACAATCCTGGCCGTGGCCGCTCATTTTTGGCTCCAGGATAAACTATCTCTTACTCCCTTGGAAGAGAGAACCATGTTCTGCGGTGACAGTGCAAAATGCTTTACCAGGCTGGAGTCACACAAATTTGGTAACTCTGTCTTTTTGGTACATGCGTGCTCCCACCGTGAGCCTCATGTCTGGGCAGTGGCATGGCTCAAGCACTGTGCACTCTATGGAGACCCCCTCTTTATAAAGGGGAGTAAACGCGGATCACACAGAAAGTCCCACTGTTGGGCTGTAGACGGTGGAAATGTCCTGCCAATCACCTTTCTGCAAAATTCTAACTCTAAAATCTTCTCTTGTTGGTTGTGTTTTGTATTTTCCTTGAAATCTTTATAGCGCTTATCTTTTGGCTTTCTACTGCCAACGAAGAAGAGGAAGGAGGAAGGAGGAGGAAGGGGAAAAGGAAGAGAAGCAGCTGGAGCAAAAACCTCACCACTTTCATTTACAAAATTAGCACATTTAACAGACACCTCAAAAGGCTGATCTTAAAGCTGACCTTCAAAGAGAAAGATAAGGAAAAGCTTCCAGCCTACAAAGGGGCAAAAATGGATCTGTAATGATGAGCTAGCTCTGCCAGCCGCACAAAGAACTGGGAGTAGTGCCCAGGTAAACTCAGCCTGATCGCCTTTCTCTCTAGACCTCCCAGCTGCTTAAATTGGCTAGCAGAAGGAACTTTGACACTGGCTCCCCCTACCTGCCACACCCTCACAGATGGGATCTGACCAATCTGAAAAAAAAAAAAAAAGTTTCCTGGTGACAGGGACAATCAAAGCCAAACTCCACGATGATTTATCAAATTATCTTCAGAGAAAATGGTTCTGAGATAAAGGGGGGGAATTGTCATAGTCAAAATGGAATTATTTAAGCCAAACCTTCCCAAAGAAACAGAATCAGTTCCTTTCCTGGTGCAGTTCTAAAATATCATGGCCAAAGCAACTTCAGAAGAGAGTTTATTGCAGTTTACGGTTCCAGAGGGATCAGAGTCCATGGTGGCGGAAGGAGGCCTGGTAATGAGAAGCAGGCGTGATAGCAGGAGCAGAGAGTTGGGGACAGGAAGCAGAGAGCAGTGAACGGAAGTGGTAGGAGAATTTTAATTCTCAAAACCCACCCCCAGTGACACACTTCCTCCAGTAAGACTGTACCTCCTAAACCTCCCCAAACAACTCCAACTGGGTGACACTGGGGGACATTTCTCATTCAAACCGCCACAGTAAGTAGAGTCAAAATGCAATAGGAAGCTGGGCAGTGGTGGTGCACGCCTTTAATCCCAGCGCTCGGAAGGCAGAGGCAGGCGGATCTCTGTGAGTTCGAGGCCAGCCTGGTCTACAGAGTTAGTTCCGGGACAGCCAATGTTGTCCCACAGAGAAACCCTGTCTTGAAAAAAAAAAAAAAGCAAAAAACAAAAAGACCAAAAACCAAAGAACAAAACACTTCCAAGGGAGGAAGCAGACCTGAGCAGAGAAAGGAGGGTTTAGTAGTTCACCACTCTCTGCTACATGAAGAATTGTGATTCTTATGTCACAAAGCATGGGTTTTGGGGGTTGATTGTGCAACATAGACTTTTCTGCACGCGCTTTTGATGCCATCTAGGGGCGAAGGAACATGTTCATTTTCTCTGTAGATTAAAGAATGAAAAGGCAGGGGAGAAAGTTTTGCTGGAAAGTCCTGGCAGAGCCACAATGTGATGGGTCCCCTCTCCAGGGTCTTAGTCTCATTATTAAAAGAAGTTAATGGACTCAAGCAGATGCCTGAGGGCAGTTTACTGGAGTATGAAAAGAAAAACCCCAGGGCAGGCTGAGTTCTTGCAGCTGCCTAGAGGAAGAAAGATAGAAGGAAAAAGAATTCGCAGCCTTGAGATAAGCCAGCATGGAGGTCAGTCACAGGCAGGCAGATGGTGCAGAGAAGAGCAATCCAAAGTCCCAGAGAGTTTAAAAGACTCTGGCCAGCATCTAAAAGAAAAATAGAGAAGAAAAGGAAAAGTTAGATAGGCAGGCCGACCCAGCCAAGCCTGATGGTGGATGATAGGGACTGTACTGGGAGCGGGGAGTCCTGGGAAGCCGAAGTACTGTATTCAGGTGAACCCATCTTCCTAGGGATGGAAGTTTTAGTAAAACTCATCCCACAGATGAGTTTTAGTACTGTGATGATTCATAGGTCCCCTTTAAACACTAGAGGGTTTCTGCACCAGGGCCAGTGGCTGGATTTAGTCAGCGCAGTCAGGGAATTTCCGAGCTTTCTTTTTTGCCAGCGGTTTTTCTCCCCAACTATGGTTGGGGAGAAACCCCAACTATGGTGGTTCTGGATCCTTCACACAAAGACTTTCCAGACCACCCTCTGCGCCTTGTTCTCCTGCATAGATTCCTTCATAAGCACTGTGGTTAGGGAACTGAAAGATGATAATCCATCTTCCATAAATGTCTCCACGCTGTTGGGAGGCACAATCTCTGCCCACGTGGCACCGCAACACTCTTCACTTTATCCATTGGTTGTAGAGAAAGATCCAGACCCCGTGTGGCAGAAACTGGCTGGAATCCTGTATTGTGGTGAGATCACTCTGGGATTGCTGTCTCCTACAGGACACAAGAATAGAATTTGTTCTTGAGCATTGGCAGGTTCCCTCCCCCCTTATCTAGGGCTCAAGTCTTGTAATACAGCTGTCCCATCTTTTAACTTTTGAGTTTCAAATGAGATCCTTCAGGGTGTAAAAACATACCGGTGGTTATATACTGACACCGTGGTAAAAAACTCAACAGTTCCGAGAAGGAATCCAGCGATGGGATAGATTAAAAGAGTGTGAGGTTGTAATCATGGGATATGTATTACACCAACACACCAAAAGAAAAAAATTGCTGGGCAGTGTGGCATGCTCTTTTAATCCCAGCACTCGGGAGGCACGGGAGGCAGAGGCAGAGGCAGGTGGATGCTGTGCATTCAAGGCCAAGCCTGTCTCAAAAAACCAAAACCAAAACAAAATAATGATATAAAACAAAGTATAAAGTAAGATTACAACTATGGATAGATTTATACATAGGGCGTATGTCTGCACGTCGGCAGCTAAGACATCCTTTTGCCTGGTTTGAAGAGAACTGTTAAATCTCTTAACTGTTTGCAAAGGGAAGTATTCTTGCCTTTAAGATGTTATTCAGACTGTGGAGATTCGGGAGGAACAGGCTTTGTTCTAGAAGAAAACTCCTTCAGTTCTTTCGGTCTGGATGGAGTAGGCCTCTGTCCATTCTGAGAAGGTATCCATAAACAACACAAGATATATCTTTCATAGGGCTCATGTTCCAATGTTCTTTCAGATGTCATTGCTTGTAAATGGCCTGGAGAGCCAGATGTTCCACAGCTGTCTAGAGAAGCTCGGCTGAGGACTCTCCACGTTATGTTTCATTGTTAGACCAAGTCAATTAGACAAAAAAGTAATAGTGAAAAGGCAGAAAAAGGAGTTTTTCAGTACAGCCCCCAAGGGAAGAAAAAAAAGCCCAAGTGATCCCCAGGTCTGTCTTTGGCATCCCAGCCTGAGGTTTGGGTTTCAGCAGAGAGCAAGCAGTATCCGTAGCTATGCAGTCCTGTCAGGGTGTGGTTCAACCAATACGCATCATCCGGGCTCCAGTCTTTCCCGTGAAGTGGCCCGACAGGGTGGGAGAGCTGCATGAAATCTTTCAGGTGACCAGTTCCTCCTCTGGCGGGCAACAGACTGCACCCTTCCCTTCTCTCATTATGAAACTCCCGGGGAAATTCCAAAGTCCTGATGCCCATCACTTCAATAGTCTGATAGCCAATAAGAGGGACCCAAGGGATTTCTTCAGAACATCTTCATTCCTGCCAGAGCTGTTAGAGATTTCTCTTGACAAAGGGAGCGACAATTTTCTAGAACCCCACCAAGAGAAGCCCATTACCAGTGCCTAGGTTTCCACAGCGATGGCAAGTGTTGCGCCTTCAGTGTTCTCTTCTGCCTCGGTGCCTAGGAGTGACTGGCTGACTATCTGTCTGGGGGAAATGTGTCTGTCATCCCTGGGGCTTAAGGTTATTGCGTTTGTAATCACTTCCCCTGAGCTCTTTAGACTGTCTCTATTTTGTCTCTGTTGTAAACCTCACGTGCTAGCTAGTTTTAAGTCAATTTGATGCAGGCTAGAGAAATTCTGGAAGAGGGAACCTCAATTGAGAAAACACCCTCACCAGACTGGCCTGATTATTTATTGAAGATTGATTGGGAGTGCCCAGGTCACCGTGGATGATGCTAACCCCGGGCTGGTGGTCCTGGATGCTGTAAGAAAGCAGGCTGAAGTAGGCACTGAGAACAAGCCAGTGAGCAGCATCCTTCCATGGCCTCTGCATCTGCTGTTCCTGCCCTGCTTGAGTTCCTGCCCTCCCTTCCCCCAGTTAGCTGTTAACTGGAAGTGTAAGCAAAACAAACCCTTTCCTCCCCCATATTGTTTTTGGTCATGATGTTTTTATCACAGCCATAGAAACTCTAAGACACCCAAAAACCAAATTTAAAAGTTAACTTATAGTCTGAGGTCCCACTGTGGCCTAATGAGTACCTAGAAAAAAAATCTTACCTTAGGATAATAATTTTTAATTATAGTAAACGGATATTCTAAGTTTCCTTATCTCTTTTTTACTTGATTACTTTCTGTCTCATTTTTTAAAAAACCATTTATTTCAGTCAGGCATGGCAGCACACACCCGTAATGCCAGTACTCAGGAGGCAGAGGCAGGAGTGTGTGTGTGTGTGTGTGTGTGTGCACCAGAGGCATTCCTTTGTCACCCTCCATCATATTTTTTGAGGTAAGATGTCTTACTGAATGGAGCTTTCTGTTTTGCCTAGGACCCCAGTCCTGGGATTACAGACATCCACCCCCACATTCAGCTTTTACATGACTGCTGGTGATCTGAACCAACTGTTTAAGCTTACACAGCAAACTCTTTACCCACTGAGCTATTTCCCCAACCCAGAGGATGGGATTTTGAGGAACTAGTTCATCTCACACCTTCTAGCTTCCGTCCAGTCCCGCTGTTTCTCTTCATACAGTAAGGACCACGTCTGTGTACTTCCATCCCTTGGCCAACCCTCCTAATTCCCAGTCTATGTTGAGGACAGGGAATGCTGTAGAGAAATGCTAGCCTCTTTCTTTAGGATCAAACCACTTCCAATTCTTGAGCAGGCATTGGCCCTGCAGTGGAAAGTCCATGGGATCTAAGGGGGAGAGATGGGAAGCAGAGGGTGTCTGGGGTAGGAGGAAGGCGTTTCTCAGGCCCGTGTGCAGACTCCTCACGACCTGAGGGCTGGGGGTGCTTACCCTATTCCACCATTACAGCACCATCCATCCCCGCTGAGCCAAGAAGAGCCTGCAGGATGGTTCAGGACACCGTATTTTATTGCCTCTCCAGCTGGAGTTTGAAACAGCTCCTAGTGCTGACTTTCCAGGGCCCCTGCCTAGTGATACCCTTCCCAGGACTGAGATGCAAGCCCTTGCTTACAGGCGTCTGAGGTTATTTAATTCTACTTAGCTAGAACAAAGGCTCCCACGAAAGAGCCTTTAGAATGGCCCAGGTATCTAGGTTCAAAGAAGAGACTTACATGAATGGCTAAGATCTTTTACCAAATTGCCACCTAAGCTAAAAGTGCCAACGTGCAGATTTGAGAGAGTATGTTACTACCCAGGAGACGCTGCCACAGGAGCGTATGAGATGGAAGAATCGAACTCTCCCCCACACTTATCCCCCCAGTTTGGTCAGACTATAAAGTCATTTGCCTTTCCCAACTTCTGTTTTCTAATGTTTTGTTTTAAATGCAGGAACTAAGGCTCTGCGTTTGTGGATGTTAAGTGCAGAAATCGACTGAATGGAGGGGTCAGGTAAAGGAGAATTGTGGTCTCTGCTAGAGGCACTAGCACATCTGCAGAATTCTTGCATCATCAGCAACAGAATTAAAGGTCACACACCATCCACGGACAAAGCATGCGGATGCACACACACTCACACCAAAGCCACCCATGCACAGAGCCACGTGAGGCCTACACTTATACTTCACCCCAAGTTGATGTGTTCGAAACTTAGTCCTTGATACAATAGTGTTGAGAGGAGGGGCCTAACTGCAGATGATTAAAGTCACAGGGTGCTGCTCTCATGAGTGCATTCATGCCTGGGGTGGGCAGTTAGTGACCTCCAGGGCAGATTTATTATACAAATGCATTTGGAGGTCCTGACCGTGAAGGTGGCACCACAGCAGTCCGGAGGGCGGAGGGGAGGCGTGGCAGGGTCTGTCACCAGGAGGTGTCAGGGAAGAGTTCATTCAGTGAGATTCAGTGGCCACACAGGCTAGCTCTTGATCAAAGTCCCACATCTCTAAAGGACAGAATTAATAAGTGACAATTCAAAAAAGGAAAATTCAAACTAAACAGCCTTCGGGCAGAACCATGAAACCTGGGGGCCACATCCTTGACAGGGGCTGGACTCATTTCACAGCCCACACTAGCACCTATGAAGAGAAGGCTATCTTGAGATGGTCCTGAAGAAAGTCCCCAAGGTAATGCTTTCCCAGACCTCCTCCTGATAAGACTTACCTCGAGTTCCAGAAATCACCATCTGTGTCAACAGAGGTAAGAGCAGTGGACCCCGGTGTGCCCACCAGCTGATGGCAGGACGGCATCCTCCTTGCCAGAGCAATCATTGTTTATGTCAGCTGCCAGAGCCACGGTGCCATTTATTAGCTTTCTAAAACGCCACGTGGGGAGTGACCTCCAGTGGCTCAGCATCCGCTCTGGGTTTCCAGATGTGAAGAACACTAATCTTTTGATTAATCTCTGAGAAAACACATGTAGCATTTCAGTTATTAAAAAAATCAAAGTCATTTAGAAAATACCCAGCTGGTGAGTTCATTGCAAAGTTTATTTCTGACTTGCCACCAGTATTGGGTCTCTGTATTCCTCGGGACTGCTTCTCAGCCTTATCCTCTGGCAAATAAGAAGCCTTTGCTCCCAGTGAGGGATTCTCACATATGCAGGTTTGCTAATGTATCCCCCAGATCTCAAAAAACTGATTGTTTTGCTATAATTCATACCTTAAGATTTATTTCTACTGTTTAGATTTTCAAAACAGAGCTCAATGAAAAAATATACATATGATGTTATTTCTTTCATTATAGTAATTATTCATAATTAGAGCAGCATTTGATGCAATTTGTAGCTATTCTCTTTGGAGCCTTGTGTTCGTATTGCGTGATTTAAAGTATTGGGAGATGTGTGTTTTGCTTCTCCATGACACAAATAAGCAGGCACAATAAATGGCTGCTCAGCCATCACACACAGACATATCCCTGCTCAGCCATCGCACACAGACATATCCCTGCTCAGCCATCGCACACAGACATATCCCTGCTCTGCCTGAATGTGTAATAAGCAAGCATCATATGCATTTTAATTATGGTTTCACTGTAAATATATATTATGATTTGATATAAGCATCTGATAAGGATAACATGTTAGTTTTAAATTTGTTCTTTGACACTTTCATACATGCATGTAATATATTAATTTCACTCCCTACCCTTTTGAAATTTCCCTCTTGCTCGTGAACCCCTTTCTACATATCTTTTCCTATAGTTATGCCTTTTGGTTTCACTTTGTGGCCTCTGAGTTTCCCAAGGCCAGAGTGTGACATGAATTAGGAACTACTCAGTGGAGTCTGGTGGACTCTCTGGGTTACACATCTGAAGAAAATGAGTCTCCTTCCTGGGATCCTTCAGGAGCCAATAGTTCCGAAGGGAAGGCCAGGGCCCCATGAGCCTCTCCTCAGTCCATGATTGATTACTGTGGTCACTCTGGTTTTGTTTAGAGCAGCGTGGCGATCAATAAACCTGAAGATCCGAAAAACCCTGCCTTCTTGGGGTCCTGGCCAAGTGACATCAGCGGGCATCTGGGTTCCTAAGAGCACCCTAGACCCATCTGAGAAGATGCAAGACTTTACTTGCTTAGGCCACAGTGATCAGGTTTGGGTTCCGTGGAGCCTAACCTAGACCCAGACTGTCCAGAGGGGTCGTCAGGTTCCTGCTTAAGAACATGGTCCTTTAAGGAAAGCCGACAGTGGGTAAGTCACTCAGTTCAACTTTTCTATAATGGGGATGGTCCAATACATTTGTTTTAACGTGTAACTCTAGCGTTGCTGGCTTGATTTAGTTTGCCTTATGTGTTCTCAGTTACGGGCACTAAAAAACTTGCTTGTGGAAACGCCTGCATGCCAGCTTACAGCAGATATAT